>NW_024412395.1:10269790-10316565 GCF_014898765.1 Herpailurus yagouaroundi
GCCTGGAGCCTGTTTCCGATTCTGTGTCTCCCTCTCTCTCTGCCCCTTCCCCGTTCATGCTCTGTCTCTCTCTGTCCCAAAAATAAATAAACGTTGAAAAAAAAAATTAAAAAAAAAAAAAAAACTTGATGGACCAATTAAAATTCTAAGCTCTAAATATGAAGCTTAAAGGGCGCTTGAAGGGAGCCTGGGTGGTTCAGTCAGTTAAGCATCTGACTTCAGCTCAGGTCATGACCTCACAGTTTGGTTCTTGAGTTTGAGCCCCACATCGGGTCTGGGCTGACAGCTCAGAGCCTGGAGACTGCTTCAGATTGAGAGAGTGAGAGAGAGAATGAGAGAGAGAGAGAGAGAGAGAGAGAGAGAGAGAGAGAGAGAGAGAGTGTCTGCCCCTATCCTGCTCACATTCTCTCTCTCTCAAGAATGGATAAATTCACATTCTCTCTCAAGAATGGATAAATATCAAAAAAACAAATAAAGCAAACCCAAAAAACCTTAAATAAAAATTTTTAATGGGAAATGAAAATATATCAAGCATGCAGCATGATTCAGGGAAAAAAAAATGAGAAAAAACATAGTTCTTAAAAGTACATAACACTCCTGTGTCTTTTAAGATATACTTCAACTTGCTTCCCTTCTTTTGTTCTCCTGTTTGATCTCAGTAGACATTTGATTTTAAGACTGAAAACTGTTCCTTCAAAATAAATCATACATGCTCTCTGGCAAATTGGTACAGTTAATTCCTCAACTATTTTGCCAAGTCTTACTGCACCAACCTAAAACCACTTAATATCAGAAGAATTCCTTCTTACCTGGTTTAAGATATATTATTTCCACACTGGAATATTCTATTGTACAAGAAAACTACCCCATAACATCATTTATTTAAACCATAACATTGGGAGTTCTGCTGTCATTCGGCAACTTTTCACACATCCTGTTATTTTTATGACCCTGATCCTTTATCAATAAATAGTACCACAAAAATCTGTGGAGTCATCGATAATATAGAAGAGATTATAGATTTTCAAAAACACTAATGATTATCATAAAGACTTTAAGAAAACACATGCAAATTAATACCATTATCAGATTTCCTTTAAACTACAGATTATTTGTGAAAGAAAACGTTACTAAATAAAAGTCCATAGATGGGGTTCAGGAATACCTTAATTACCTTTATATGTACACAAAATATAATATATATACATGCACATTTTTCTATGTAAAGCAGCTAGAGATTTCATCACTATAATTCAAGGCTTCAGATCATCTCTGGACTATGTAAAAGGACACTAAATTAAGTTTAGATGTGAAAATAGAGGATGGGCGATATTCTACTGTCAACAAAAACAAGAGTAACTATAAATCCTAGGATGCCAGAATAAAACTGGTTTACACATACTATCCCAACCCCTCATCCAGTAAGTCCCCCAAAGCTCTCCACAATGGCTTGGTTTATGGGTGCATGGGTGGCTCAGTCGGTTAAGCATCCAACTCTTGGTTTCAGCTCAGGTCATGATCTCATGGTTTGTGGGTTCAAGCCCATGTGCATCAGGCTCCGAAATGCCAGTGTGGAGCCTGCTTGGGATTCTCTCTTTCCACCCCTTCCTCTGCCTCTCCCTGGCTCACGTGTGCCCGTGCGCTCTCTCTCTCAAAATAAATAAATAAGCTTTAAAAAAATAAAGTGGCTTGATTTAAAAACTGCCTCAAGAAACAAATAGCAAATCTGAATACACCTATAACAAAGAGATTAGTCAATAATCAAAAAACTTCCCACAAAGAAAAGCCCAGGACCAAGACAGCTTTGCTGGTGAATTCTACCAAATGCTAAAAGAAGAATTAACACCAACCCTTCATAAGACCTCCCAGAAAGAGGAGGGAAGACTTTCCAACTCATTCTCTGAGGCTAGTACTGTTCCCACCAAACAAGACAAAGATATCAAAGGGAAAAAAACCCACAAAACTATAGACCAATATTCCTTACAAATATACGCACCAAAATATTCAACAAAATACTAACAAATCAAATCAAGCAATATATAAAAGGCTTATACATTATGACCAAGTGGGATTTGTCCCAGAAAAGCAAAACTGGTCCAACACACCACCCATAAACAAAAAAACTATCAATACAACATATAAACAGAATACAAGAGAGAAACCATATGACTCTCTCAATAGATGCAGAAAAAGCATTTGACAGAACCCAACACCATTTTTGATAAAGACAATGAACAAAATAGAAATAGAAGACACCTTCCTTAAAGTGATAAAGGGCATCTATAGAAATCTCACAAATAGCATACTTGATGGTGAGAGACTGATCACTCTCCCCCTAAGATCAGGGACAAGACAATAATGTCTGCTGTCACCACTTCTATTCAACATATTACTAACAGTTCTAACCAGGGCACTTAAGCAAGAAAGAGAAAATAAATAAATAAAAGGCATTCAGATTAGAGGATGCCCGGCTGGCTCAGTTGGTGGAGAATGTGATTCTTGATCTTGGAGTCTTGAGTTCAAGCTCCATTCTAGATGTAGAGCTTACTGTAAAAAGTAAAAAGATAATGAAAATACAAGAGCACTGAGTAATATATAGAATTGCTGAATCACTATATTGTACACCTGAAACTAATATAACACTGTATGTTAACTATACTGGAATCTAAATAAAATTTTTTTAAAAAAGGCACTGAGATCAGAAAGGAAGAAGTCACACTATCTCTTTTTGCAGATGACATGTTCTTTTTCATAAAACACGTTAAAACTAATAAAGAAGTTTACCAAGGATGCAGGATACAGGATAAGTATACAAAACCCAACTATATTCCTATATACTAGCAATAAACAATCAGAAGATGATATTAAGAAAACAACTATGTAGGGGAACCTGGCTGGCCTAGTCAGTTAAGCGTCCAACTCTTGGTTTCAGCTCATGATCTCACAGTCTGTGGGATTGGGCCCTCTGTCGGGCTCTATACTGCCAGTGCAGAGCCTGCTTAGGATTCTCTGTCTCCCTCTTTCTCAGCCCCTCCCCAGCTCACACTGTCTCTGTCTCTCTCAAAATAAACTTAAAAATTTTTTTAAAAAGAAAAAAAAAAAAAGAAAACAACTATGTATACAATAGCATTAAAGGAATAAAATGCTTAAGAACAAAACCAAGGAAGTAAAAGACCTGTAAAGTGAAACTATAAAACACTGTTTTAAGAGATGTAAAGATCCAGTACATGGAAAGACAATCCATATTCATGGATAAGATTTAACATTATAATGATAGCAAAAGGATAGACTCAGTGCAATCCGGATCAAACTTCCAATTGCCTTTTTTTCCCCCAGAAATGAACAAGCTAATCCTAAAATGTATATGGAAATACAGGTGACCCCAAACAGCCAAAACAATCTTGAAACAGAAGAACAAAATTGAAGGATTCACACTTAAATTCCAATTTCAAACTTAGCAAAAAATTACAGTAATCAAGACAATGTAGTGCTGGCATAAGGATCAACATATGGACAGATGAATGGAACAGAAGACAGAAGCCAGAAGCCAGAAGCCAGAAATAAACTCATATAACTGGCTAACTGATTTTCAATAAGCCAAGATCATTCAATGGAGAAAGAATAACCTTTTCAATAAATAGTGCTAGGACTACTGGATATCCACATGCAAAAGAATGAAGTTAGCCCCCTACCTTACAACACATACAAAAATTAACTCCAAAAGATAAAGAAAAAAACAAAATAGGCAGCAGTTTTGCAGATATGACCAAAAGCATTAAAAAAAAGCAGATAAATTAGACTTCATCAAAATTAAAAAATTATGTGCAAAGGACACTATCAAGAAAGTAAAAAGAAAATCTACAAAATGGGGAAAAATATTTGCAAATCACAGATCTGAAAAATGTCTACTACTGAAAAAAATATATGAACTCTTACAACTCAACAAAGAAACAGCCCAATTTTAAAATGTGCAAAGGATCTGAATAGACATTTTTCCAAAGAAGATACAGAAACAGCCAAAAAAGCACATGAAAAGATACTTAACATCACTAGGCTTTAGGGAAGTTCAAGTCAAAAACAACATAGGACCACTTCATACCAACTAGGATAGCTAGAATCAAAAAAGAAATATTGTGGGGGCGCCTGAGTAGCTCAGTTAAGCACCCAAGTCTTGATTTCGGCACATCATGATCGCACGGTCTGCAGGATCGAGCCCCGTGTTGGACTGTGTGCTGACAGCATGGAGCCTGCGTGGTATTCTCTCTCTCCCTCTTCCCCACTGGTACTGGCACTCTCTCTCAAAATAAACAAACATTAAAAAGGAAAGAAATAATGTGTTTGTGAGGACACAGAGAAATCAGAACCCCCCACACATTACTGGAAAGAATGTGGAATACTACAGTCATTATGGAAAACAGTTTGGCAGTTCCTCAAAAAGTTAAACAGTTACCTTATGCCCCAGCAAATTCACTCCTAGATACATACCCAAGAAACTGAAAATTATACTCATGCAAAAATTCGTACACAATGTTAACAGCAGCACTATTCCTAAGAGCCAAAAATGAATGAACCCAAATGTCCATCAATGAATTGAGTAAACAAAATGTAGCATATCCATACAACAGAATATTACTCAACCATAAGGATCAAGTATAGGGAGATGCCACAATATAAACCTTGAAAATATTATGCTTAAGCACATTCCCAGACTCAAAAGGCTATATATTATGTAATTCTATTTATATGAAATTTTCAAAATAGGTACATCCATACAAACAGAAAGATTAGTGTTTGCCAGAGGCTGTGGGAGAGGGGAAATGGGAAGAGACCGTTAATGTAAGTAGGGTTTCTTTTGCAATGAAAATATTCTGGAATTAGATAGTGATGTGATGGCTGCACAACCCTGTGAATACACTAAAAACCGCAAGTGAGTTTTATGATGTGTAAATTACATCTCAATGTTTTAAATGTGGCCTACTTTAGGCAAAAGTTATGTGGCCACCTCAAGTAAAACCTACTATATTTTACTCAAGCATGCCTTCTTTCTTCCCTCTAATCCTCCTACTCTAAACCATACCTCTAGGAAAATCATTCCTCAACACTATTTCCAAAGAAGTGCTTCATATACTACTCTGTATTTATAAGGTAATTGGAACATAAAAAGCTTCCTCTTCCCAAATAATTCAGTCCAAAAGTAATTAGGTGGTCAGGGTAATGCCAGAATCTGTACAGGGAGAGGTCAGAGATTGATTCCATCCAGAGTGAGTTATCACTCACGTAAACATCCTGATGACAATCAAACCCTGGTTTCTGTAGAAGAGAACTGCAAATATGGGAAAGGAAAAAAACTACAATCAGCCTTGTGGCACCGAATGTGTCAATTTATATATAAGATTACAGAAATAAACGTAAACATACATTCCCTAAGTCTGACCACAAAGCCAACTGGAGAACTAGCAAATTCCAGGGCTAGAGCAGGGAAATACAGTATGAACATGGAACGTATTCTTGGGCCAGAAAGTAAGGTAATACCCAAAGAATGATGGTGCGTGTTAAAAGAACACAGAAACCATCTTGAAGCAGTTCCCACCACCCAAACTTGGGAAACTCTGAGCATCAAAAGAAATAGTAGTTACAAATGATAACACACCGGTTAAGACAAGAATCCATTAGTTCATAAATAAACAGAAAGTTTGATGAGAAAGTGGTCTTTTTCGGCACTAAATAAATAAATAAATAAATAAGCAAGCGAGCAAGCAAGCAACCTTATTAATTACAAAGAGAAAAAGAATATAATGGAGACACCTGGCAGACACCACCTTAATCAAGGGATCAAAGTGAATATCACCTGTAATGAGACAAAATGAAATTAAATGTTACTTGATAGAATAAGAACACAGCATCACTTCATTTATTTTTCTGTCAAAGTGTCTATGATTAATCTAGTTCATGAGGAAACTTCAGACAAACCCAAACTGAGAGCTTATAAGACAACTGGCCTGTACCTTCAAAAGTATAGAAGTTAAGGAAAGAATGAAGAACCACAGCATTCCAAGATGAAGGCAACTAAAGAAATTTGACAACTGAATGTAAAACATGAATCCCACCGAACTAGACCCTTTGGCTATAAAGGAACTGTAGAGACAGTGGCAAAATTTGAATGGAGTCTGTGGATTAGATGGTGGTAATGTCACAATGTCAACTTCCTAGTTTTGATGGTTGTACTGAGTTATGCATAATATACTTGTTTGTAGGAAACATACACTAAAGAATTCAGGGGTGATGAGACATCTACAGCTCTTTCTCAAATGGTTCCACAGAAATAGTTATTTACACTGTTCTTGCAACTTTTCTGTAAGTATGCCATTATTTCAGCTACAAATCAAATATTTATATATGAACATAAAATGAGCTGATGTAAGCAAAAGTTAACAACAGCAAATTCATATGTGTACATAGGAAAAAAAAAGTAAACTACGGTTTCATCAAATAACTTTGATTATCTCCATGATGGATGAATAATTCCAGTCATACATATTTTAGACTGATGTGAAATGACCAATAAACTAAACTTTAACACACTAACTTTACATATAGAAGCATACAATATATTCAAGATTAAAATGTAACATGTAATTCCTTGATCATTTTTTCAAGGTTTTTAATTTAATTCCAGGAGTGTTAACATACGGTGTTAAGTTTCAGGTGTACAATACCGTGATTCAAAAATTCTATACATTACTTAGTGCTTATTGTGATAAGTACTCTCATTAATCCCTATCACCTATTTCACCCACCCACCTCTCCTCTGGTAACTATCAGTTTGTTCTCTATAATTAAGAGTCTGTTTCTTGGTTTGTCTTTTTTTTTCTTTGCTCATTTGTTCCACATTTGAATGAAATCATATGGTATTTGTCATTCTCTGACTTATTTAGCTTAGCATTATATTTTCTAGTTCATCTAAGTTGTTGTAAATGGCAGAATAATATTCCATTTATATTATTAAGTCTATTGATGGACACATGGGCTGCTTGCATAATTTGAATATTGTAAATAATGTTGCAATAAACACAGAGGTGTATGTATCCTTTTGAATTAGTGTTTTTGTATTGTGTGGGTAAATAACCAAAAGTGTAATTACTGGATGATATGGTAGTTCTATTTTCACTCTTTTGAGGAACCTCTTTACCGTTTTCCACGATGGCTGCACCAGTTTGCAATGCGACCAGCAGTGCACAAGTGTTTCTTTTTCTCAACATCTTCACCAACACTTCTTGTTCCTTGTGTTTTTGATTTTAGCCATTCTGACAGATGTGAGGTGAGATCTCATTGCAGTCTTGATTTGCATTTCCCTGATGAGTGATGTTGAGCATCTTTTCATGTGTCTGTGGGCTATCTGAATGTCTTCTTTACAGAAATGTCTGTTCATGTTTTCTATTTTTTTAAATTGGATAATTTGTTTTTTTAAGTTTTGAGGTGTGTAAGTTCTTTATATATTTTGGATATTAAGCCTTTATCAGATATGTCACTTGCAAATATATTCTCCCATTCGTAGGCTGTGTTTCGTTTTGTTGATTATTTCCTTTGCTATGCAGAAGCTTTTTATTCTGATGTAGTCCCAATAGTTTATTTTTATTTCCCCTGTTTATGGAAACATATCTAAAAAAGTGCTGCTATAGCTGATGTCGGAAAAATTACTGCCTGTGCTCTTTTCCAGGATTTTTATGGTTTCAGGTCTCACATTAGGTCTTTAATCCATTTTGAGTTCATTTTTGTGTATGGTAGAAGAAAGTGGACCAGCTTCATTCTTTTGCATGTAGCTGTCCAGTTTTCCCAACACCATTTGTCAAAGAGACTGTCTTTTTCCCAATGCATATTCTTGACTCTTCTGTGAAAGACTAATTGACCATATTTGTGGGCTTGTTTCTGGGCTTTCTATCCCGTTCCATTGATCTATGTGTCTACTTTTGTGCCGATATCATACTGTTATGATTACTACAACTTTGTAATGTACTTGAAATCTAGAAGCGTGGTACTTCCAATTTAGTTTTTCCTTTTTAAGACTGTTTTAGCCATTTGGAGTTTTTTGTGGTTCCAAACAAATTTTAGGATTATTTGTTCTGGTTCTGTAAAAATGTTATTGATATATATTTTTTAAATGTTTAAAATTTAAAAAAAACTTTCTTAATTAAAAGAAATAGGGGCACCTGGGTAGCTCAGTTAAGTGTTCAACTCTTGATTCAGTTCAGTATGTATATATGTATTATATATATATTATATACATACATATGTTTACATATTAATACATATTAATATGCTAATCATTTGTTGAGGATTTTTGTATCTTTGTTCACCAGAGCTATTGCCCTGTAGTCCTTTTCTTCGTAGTGTCTGGATCTGGTTTTGGTATTAGGGCCCTCAGTCATTTTATTTTTTTTACCCTGCCTCAACCTTCTTTGGATTCTACATTTAGGTCTACACACTAAATTTGACAAACAGATGTGAAAATCATAGGACTAACTTAATTTACACAGATGATCCTGGCCAAAAAGTCCACTTGATCTATCAAGTTCACTATCTTCACCAACAAACTGAACTGTCTGCAAGGTGTCAATTTTGTTTCATTCTGGGGTTAAATCTGGTCATGTGACAAATACCGGAAAGTCTTCTCTATTTACTGATGTCATAAAATTGGAGAATCATGAGTTAGCAGTTTAAGAATAATTAAAGGTTTATCTAGAGCTCATTTTGAATAGCTTTCATCTACCAGCTACTGTCCTTCTAGTTCAACTCCAGAGTATTCTAGTGACAGCAAAAACAGAAACTAAAAATAAATCTTACTTAACTTTAATTTTAATGCCTAGATTTCTGGGCATTGGGAAGGATAAACTAGAACTAAAAAGAGCACAGGTTAAAAGTTCTGGGGCACCTGCTTGGCTCAGTTAGGGGTGCATGCAATTCTTGATCATAAGGGTCACGAGTTCAAGCCCCATGTGGGGTGTACAGATGATTTAAATAAAACTTCATTTTTTTTTTAAGTCTATTTTGAGAGAAAGAGAGCGCGTGTGCGCATGTGCAACGGGGGAGGGACAAAGAAAGGAAGAGAGAGAATCAGCAGCAGGATACGCGTCATCACTGTAGAGCCCAATACAGGCCTCAATCTCACAAACCACAGGATCATGACCTGAGCCAAAATCAAGAGTCAAACGCTTTACCAACTAAGCCACCCAGGCGCCCCTTAAATAAATAAAACTTTAAAAACTGGGGGGGGAGGGGGAAGTTCTAATGCTGGCTTTACCAAAAACTTGTTAGAACCAGAAGAAAGGCACAATACGTGTGTCAAATGAGGGAAGAAACAGTAATGGATCTAGTAATTCAGTGATTATTGATATTAACAAAGAGCAAAGAATACAACTTAGCAATGGCCACTTCTTAGAATAGAAAGAAGTGTCTATTTCTTTCCCCAATGACAACAGTCCCCCTTATCTGTGGGAGATACATTCCAAGACCTCCAGTGGATGTCTGAAACCACACAGACTAACTACTGAACCCAACATATGCTAGGTTTTCCTACACATACATACCTATAATAAAACTAAATGTATGAATTAGGCACAATAAGGTATTAATAACAATAATAAAATAGAATAATTATAATATACCATAATAAAAGTTCTGTGAATGTGGTCTCTCTCTCTCTCTCTCTCTCTCTCACAATATCTTATACTGTATTCATCTTTTTTTGTGTGATGCTGTGAGATGATAAAATGCCTACATGATGAGATGAAGTGAGGTGAATGTTGTAAGTGTTGTGATGTAGCGCTGAGCTACCAGTGACCTTCTGACAATATGTCAGAAGGAGGATCATCTGCTTCCAAACTGGGGTTGAACATGGGTAAATGAAACCATGGAAAGCAAAACCACAGAAAAGGAGAGACTACTGTATTTGTAGATCTTAAGGAAAGAAGGTACTTGAAACTTAATGTTAGCATATTTCGACCTCTTCTTCTACAACCCCTCAAAAAACAGGACGCTACGAATTATTTATCCCTAACATCATTTATTTTTTCATTGCTTGCAAGACTGTAACTCTATTATTTGAAAGATGACTAGTGAATGATATTAAACCCAAGAGTCAACAAAGCCTTTATATCAAACTAAGCAGTGCACCAGAATTTAATTCAATAAATGGTTTGTGTGTCTGCTACATGCCGAGCAACAGAGGTTACACTCATTCCCTGCCCTTGATGGATTTAGTCTAATCAAAGAGAAACAACATTAAGAAGAAAAATAAAACACCTCCCACACAAATTCCATCCAGAGATAAAAACACTAAAACTACAGAAAAGAGTTTTGCAAATTTTTTCATGTATATGTGTGCATATGTCCACTTATTTAAAAGTTGAAAAACTCATACTGTTTTGTAATTCTCTTCTTGACATCATTTTATGTCAATTAGTATACTTAAAAAAATCACGATTTAAAAAAAAAAATTTTTTTTAACCTTTATTTATTTTTGAGACAGAGAGAGACAGAGCATGAATGGGGGAGGGTCAGAGAGAGGGAGACACAGAATCTGAAACAGGCTCCGGGCTCTGAGCTGTCAGCACAGAGCCTGACGTGGGGCTCGAACTCATGGACTGTGAGATCATAACCTGAGCCAAAGTCGGACGCTTAACCGACTGAGCCACCCAGGCACCCCCAAAAAAATCACGATTTTTAATGAGTTGCAGAGTATTCCACTGTACAAGTGTGCCAAAATTTACCTAACCAATAGTCTGTTGCTAAATGCTCATGCTTAATTTCTTTTAACCCAGGAAGGGAGACTAGGAGTAGGGAAATCAGAGAAAAAAATTACAGCTAACATTATTAACAGCTGTAAATTTAGCCAAGATACTCTATAAAGCCAACTATGGATAAGCCATCTCCAAAAGAGTTTTTAATAGCATCTTATAGAGGCATTCTAGTTAATTTATTAATCACACCAAATGAATGAATGTCCCGCTCCAAAAAGAACTTGAGATGTCTTATATATTGTTCCTATGAGTCCTAGACATGACAATTAATGTGTCACTAAGCACATACACACACATCCCCCTCCATCACAGACTTCCAGAAAACAAGGCTTAATGTTTTGATATCCTTATCTCTACTCCCTCCCTCTCCTTGCCACTATGAATGTCCTATTCCAGGCCTTAACATTACTTTTATCCCCAGTGTTTGCAATGACTCCTGACTTCAATCTCTGCCCATTCCAAATAATCCTACTCAATATTTCTATATAATGCTTTCTGAAGCAAAATATAACCTCCTGGCTTAAAAAGCTCCTAATGCCAATTATTAGAGAATAAATACTGCCTATTTATTATTTAATAGTTTTGGTATTCACTTTGGATGATATAGCCACTAACCCACCTTACAATCTTATCGTCTACTACTTACTTTCTCTCAAATACCCTCCAGTCAAATCCCAATGGTACTCAGATCTTTGAAAAGCCTCCAACTTCCTACCCTATTACATATGCTGTTCTCTCATCTAAAATGCACAGGTCAGGGGACACCTGGGTGGCTCAGTGGGTTAAGCAACCAACTTGGCTCAGGTCATGATCTCATGGCTCATGAGTTAGAGCCCCGCATCGGCCTTTGTGCTGACATCTCAGAGCCTGGAGCCTGCTTCAGATTCTGTTTCTCCCTCTCTGTCTCTGCCCCTCTTCCACTCATGCTCTCTCTCTCAAAAATGAATAAACATTAAAAAAAATAACAAAATAAAAAGTTTAATAAATAAATTTACATAAATCTGTCTTTTTCTCAAAAATGAATAAACATTAAAAAAATTTTTTTTTAATAATAAAATGCACAGGTCAGGATCACCTGGGTGGCTCAGTCAGCTAAGCATCCAACTCTTGATTTCAGCTCAGGTCATGATCTCATGATCATGAGTTCGAGCCCCACATTGGGCTCCACGGTGGGCGTGGAGTTGCTTAAGATTCTCTCTCTCCCTCTCTCTGCCCCTTCCCAGCTCGTTTTCTCTTCCTCTCTCTCTCTCACTCACTCAAAAAAACCCAGTAATAATAAAATGCACATGTCAAAGAACATTTATAGCTACAGAATCACAGATCAGAAAGGGATCTTGAAGATAACTTACTCTATTCACCTTAATTTGCAAATCAGTAACTTCCATCACTTACCCAAGAACCCACAATACTCCCATTCTATCACCCTTTCCATTGCACGGTGGTTCTCAAACTCTAGTACGCCCAACAACCAGCCCAGTGGTTACTGAAAAGACAGACTTCTTACCCTCATCTGCAAAGATTATGCTCTAGTAATATGGGCTAGGACCAGAACTCATTTTTTTTTTTTGAACAAGAAAATTACAAGAAAAAGAGAATGACATATGAATATGTAGCCTGGTAGCACTTGGCACATCATCTGAAATTTTCCATTTCTGCTCCCATACTGGAATTTCCAAAAAAAAACAGCTACTCACTGCTACTTGTGCAGAATCCATAAATCTCAGTCCAAAATAGTCACTTTCAATAAGGTCCAAGTGGTACATTATCTGATCAAAGAGCTCTTGTCCTTTGGCTTTTTTCTGAAATGGTAAGAAAATAAATTAATCAATAAATGACTTTAAAGATCAACAAGTGTGAACTGAAGATCTATTTTAAAAAAACATTACTTGCAGGGTGCCTGGGTGGTTTAGCTGGTTAAGCATCCAACTCTTGATTTTCGCTCAGGTCAAGATCTCAGGATTCGTGAGTTTGAGCCCCACGTAGGGCTCTGTGCTGACAGTGCTGACACTGCTTGGAATTCTCTCTCTCTCTCCTTCTCTGTCCCTCCCCTTCTGGTTTTCTCTCAAAATAAACTTAAAAAAAATTTTTTTGGGAGTGTCTGGATGGCTCAGTCGGTTAAGTGTCAACTTCGGCTCTGGACATGATCTCACGGTTCGTGAGTTTGAGCCCCGTGTTGGGCTCTGTGCTGACAGCTCAGAGCCTAGAGCCTGCTTCAGGTTCTGTGTCTCCCTCTCTCTGCCCTCCCCAGCTTGCGCTCTCTCAAAACTGAATAAACGTTAAAAAAAAAAAAAAATTAAAACTTTTCAATTAAGTTAAATTTAAAAAATAAAGTAAAAAAACATTACTTGCAATACCAAAAATACTACCATGTATCAAGTAATGGGTAAGATACTATAATTTCCCAATAAACTATTTAAAGCCAAAAGAGAATTTATGATCTATCTGCACTTTCATGGAAAGTGTTACTTCCTATCAACCAATAATTATTATCTTGTACTGAACATTGTGCATAAGGACAAACTCTTATCTTGTTAATTTTTAGAGTCCCTACTTCAAAGGAGCTCTATAATGTAACTGGAGAGAGAAAATACACAAGAAAACTTAAAACACTAACGTACGAATCATGTGGAACTGTGTATTTGCCAACAGATTTTAGAGAAGAGATAGTCATAGAGACTAGAATCATCAGTTTTGGAGATCAGCCTTAAACTGGAAAACAATGTAAGGTAGAAAATGGCAAAAACAAAACTGGAACATGGGAGGAAATACAGGACAATGAGATAATACTGTCATCAATGCGGAAGACACAAATGGCAGGGGAAGGTAGATAATAAGCAAAGAAACGTGTATGGAAAACGCAGGTCTCAAAGTGTGGTCTCAGGACCCAAGGGTTCCTCCAGATACTTTCAAAAGATCCTCAAGGTCCTAGGATTCTCCCCGTGTAACTCAATCAAAACAACATACTGCAACACAGTAAATGCAGAAGCAGAAACCAGAACCTAAGTATGTTCTATTAGACCAGACATTAATGAGATATGCAAAAGTGCATAAGACAATTACTCTTCTCACTAAATTCTTTTGTTTAGTAAAATAGTTATTTTTCACAAAAATACTTGTATGTTATTAATAACATACAAGGGTTATTTTATGGCTGTTTTAGGTTTTTTAAAGAGTATTTTAAGAAAGAGAGAGAGAGTGTGCACGCAAGCACGTGGTGAGAGTGGGGGGAGTGAGAGAGAGAGGGAGAGAGAGAGAGGGAGAGAGGGACAGAGAGGGAGAGAGGGAGAAAGGGAGAGGAGAGAGAGGGAGAAGGAGGGAGGGAGGGAGGGAAGGAGGGAGAGAGAGGGGGAGAGAGAGCGAGAGCGAGAGCGAGAGCGAGAGAGAGAGAGAGAGAGAATATGAATGAATTCCAAGCAGGCTCCATGCTGTCAGCACACAGCCCAACACAGGGCTCAATCCCTCAAATCATGAGATCATGACCTGAGAGGAAATCAAGAGTCAGACACTCAACGGACTGAGCCACCCAGGGACCCCTATTTTTTGCTGTCTTAAAATTATTTTTAAAAATTTTCAGTTTTAAATTCTAATAGGGTAACTATTGATAGCTATAACCCACATAAGCAAAAGCATTGTTAAGATCCTCAATTTTCAACAATTTTCATAAACATCCTAACCATGCCTCTCCTCCTATGTAATTTTAAATTATGACTTAGGTATTTCTTGTAAAATTATATATATCTATAGATCTATATATTTTACTCAGTCATCAAACTGTCTTTTAACTGACATCCTTAAAATACAACTTGTATTTTTGCTTTTCCTGCACTTTTTACAATCTTTCTTTTTGATAAATAAAAGTGCTATCCATATATCCCTTTATCAAGAGAAGAACTTTACAATGCCCTCATGCCCATCATCTCCCCTCCATCCAATCCTCATGTCAATGAGCATACTTTCTCTATTTCTTTTCTTTGGTCGTGGCTAATTTTTTTTAAGATGACAATCTTTATTTTGGTATTTTGATCATTCTTTATACATCTTACATTTGTACATCACACATACCTAACAGCATCTGCTAGATTTGTTTCTCCACTCGTTTAAGTTCTTCCTACAGAAACGTCCTCCATGTGGGACTTTGTACGGCCTATCTTTAAAGGTCTTCTATGTTTGAGAGTATTTTCAACATGCTTTTACACTTGAATGCTTATTGTCACCTTATAAAATTTAAGGTTCAGAGTTATTTTCTTTCAACACTGTTCAATACTCAAAACGTATTACTCCTTCATCTTCTTACAGCTTATGTGCTGTTGAAAAGTGTGATGACAATTCGAATTCTGGTCCTTAATGTTATTAATTCTTGGTTAGCTTTTAAACTTCTCTATCTCTGAGAGTCTTAAATTTCAATATAATGTGTCTAAGTGTGGTTTTTTCCTCATCTCTATATTGTATTCTACTGGGCCTTTTAAATTAGAGATCTTTCATCTCCCTTTAATTCTGGGAAAACAATCTATTATTTCCTCAAATATCTGTCCTCTATTTTTCTAAGTTTCCTACCTAAGTGCCAGCACTTCTACTCTTTTTCTTAAACATGTGTTTATTTAATACTCCCAATTATCCTGATGATTATGGCTTATTTGTCCATTTAATAAATACATAACATAGAAAAAGTTTAGAAGGCTTTAGTAATATGACCCCATTGCATAGCTACAAAAATGACAAGGCTAGAATTTGCATTTTGCTCTCTCCCAAGCTCCAATTTCCTAAGGTTACACACCACACCCAGATTTTAACTGGAATGTCACCTCTCAGATCAGTAATTAGATACCCCCAACTTCTTATCACAACCTCATCTCTATCTTGTTCACAAAACTACTCTCAATGCCTAGATTCTCCAACTACAATGGGAACTTCCAGTACACTGATCCCACTTAACAAGCATCAGTCTCCGTTTCTTTTTTTTTTTTTAACATAACTAAATTTACCATTTTAACATATACAATTCAATGTCATTAAACATATTCCCAATGTGTACAACTGTCACCACCCTTCATTTCCAGAACTTATCATAATACCAATCAGAAACTCTGTACCCATTAAACAACCATTTTTCACACTCCCTCCCTTTAACCCCTAATAACCTCTTTCCTACTTTATGTGGCTCATGAATTTGCCCATTCTACATACATCACATAAGTAGAATCATACAGTATATGTCCTTTTGTGTCTGGCTTATCTCACTTAGCATAATGCTTTCAAGGTTCATCCATGTTGTAGCAGGTTTCAAAATTTCATTCCTTTTTAAAACCGAATAATATTCCATTGTATGTATACACCGTATTGTTTATCTGGTCATCTGCTGATAAACATCTGGGTTGCTTCCACCTTTTGGCTATTGTGAATACTGCTACGAACACTGGTATACAAGTATCTGTTTGAGTCCCTGCTTTCAATACTTTTGGGAATGTACTTAGGAGTGGAATATGATAACCCTATGTTTTTAACTTTTGAGGAACTGCCCAATTGTTTTCCATAGTAGCTGTACCATTTTGCATTCCCACCAGCAATTCATAAGATTCTAATTTCTCCACATCCTCACCAACATGTTATTTTCTGGGGTTGTTTTGCTTGGTTTTGTTTGATACAGCCATCTTAATGGATGTGAAAGGACGTGATTTTGATTTGCATTTCCCTAATGTCCTAATGGTGATGTTGAGCATACTTTCAGGTGCTTATTGGCCATCTGCATATTTTCTTAGAGAAATATCTATTCAAGTCCTTTGTACACATTTAAAAGAAAAATTTTACTGAAGTATAGTTAAAATACAACATTACATTAGTTTTTTTTTTTTTTCAACGTTTATTTATTTTTGGGACAGAGAGAGACAGAGCATGAAGGGGGGAGGGGCAGAGAGAGAGGGAGTCACCGAATCGGAAGTAGGCTCCAGGCTCTGAGCCATCAGCCCAGAGCCTGACGCAGGGCTCGAACTCACGGAGCGCGACATCGTGACCTGGCTGAAGTCGGACGCTTAACCGACTGCGCCACCCAGGTGCCCCAACATTACATTAGTTTTAGGCATACAGCATAGTGATTGAACCATTACATAAAGTACAAAACGCTCACCACAGTAAGTGTAGTTATCATCGTCACCATACAGTTATTCCAATATGATTGACTATATTCCCTATGCTCTACTTTTGTCACCCTAATTTATTAATTTTATAACTGGAAATTTGCACTTCTTAGTCCTCTTTTACCTGCTTCACCCACCTCCTGACCCACTACAAATTCATTGTTCAGCTGCATCTAGACCATCACTTGCTGCTTATATTCTTCTTTTCTCCTAATAAATTATTCCAGGTCACCGCCTCACTTGACATCCTGTTTTCTGAAGATTAAGACCATCAAGATATTACCTTTTCATCAGCCTTCCATCTTTCCCAGCAAAGGATGGCAGTGCTTTCTAGAATACTCACTCTATAATCTCCACCTATGTATATAAAACCAATTTCTGAGAAACATTTTTCCTATTCATTTAACAAACTCAGATCTCCCCTATCTAGCCATTCTCTAGATGCTGTTATTTCCTTCCTTCCTGTTACCGCCAAATCTCATGGCAATTCTTCAACTTCCCTTCATAACTAAATAATACTGATTAAGCACCTACTAGGTACGAGGGACTAAAAGAGGTCCAAAAAATATAAGATTGTCCCCAATAATTCCCTTAAATCCTCTATTTCCTTTTTTAGAGATTTTTTAAGTTTACTTATTTTGAGAGAGAGAGAGACAGAGCATACGAGCAAGGGAGGAACAGAGAGAGAGAGAGAAAGGAGAGAGAGAATACCAAGCAGGCTCCACAGTGTCAGCACGCGTTTGAACTCACAAACCGAGAACTCATGACCCGAGCCGAAACCAAGAGAGTTGGAGGCTTAACTGACTGAGCCACCTAGGCTCCCCTGCTTTAAGCCCTCTAAATCTGGCTTCTAAACACATCATTGCACCACTCCATCATAGGGCCCTCCTTTTTCCGCTTCATTCTTTTACTCCTCTCTCAGTGACAGCAGACTATGCTCTCATGATCTTCCACACAATCAATATCCCCCACTCCACCACAGCGAAACTGTATTTTACTCAGGTCTGATCTCCACTTTCTTCCCTGCACCATATCCATGTACTAAGCATTCCTTCTCCTGCAGTCTCACTGCCACGATTAGTCCACAGCCCCATCGTCGTGTGCCTTCATTAATATTCAGTCTCCAGATTTTGTTTTCCTGTAATGAATCAAGGAAATCAACTCTAAATCATCTCTTGAGTACTAAAAAAAACGTTAAATGGAATATAACACAAGTATGCAAAATTCCATGCATCTTTAAAAACAGGTGTGAGATATAATTCACATATCATTTACCTATTAAAAGTACTAACTTCAGGGGCACCTAGGTGGCTCTGTCAGTTAAGTGTCTGACTTTGGCTCAGGTCATGATCTCATGGTTTGTGAGTTTGAGCCCCATGTTGGGCTCTGTGCTGACAGTTCAGAGCCTGGATTTCGTGTCTCCCTCTCTCTCTCTGCCCCTCTCTGACTCACACTCTGTCTCTCAAAAATAAACATTAATGTTTTTTAAGTACAAAATTCAAAGGTATAATCACAGATATGTACAACCATCACAATTTCAGAACATCTTCATACCTCAAAAAGAAACCTTGTATTTTTTAGCTTTTGCTCCAACCACCATTCCCACCACTCCCTCAGTCCCTACCCATCTGCCCTAGGCAACCACCAAACCACTAATCTACACTTTTTTTTCATATAGATTTCTTTATTCTGGACTTTCATATAAATGGAATCATATAATATGTGGTCCTTTGTGACTGGCTTCTTTCACCCAGCCAATGTTTTCAAAGTTCACCCATGTAGCATGTATCAGAACTTCATTTCCTTCATGGCCAAATAATATCCCATTATATGGATATAACACATTTTGTTTATTCATTCAACTTTTGAGAGATAGCTGGGGTTTTTTTTCCCACCTTTTGGACAGTAAGAATAACGCTGTTATGATCATCTGTGTACAAGTTTTTGTCTAAACCTATGTTTTCAATTCTCTTGGATACATACCTAAAAGTAGAATTGCTGGGTCACATGGTAACTATGTTTAATCACCTGAGGAACTGTAGGCTTTATTCCAAAGCAGATGTACAATTTATAGGACTGTCAAAAATGTAAGAGTGTTAAAGTTTCTCCACATTCTCACCAACACTTAGTATTATCTGACAGCTTCATTTTAACTTTCACAGTTGACATGTAGTATCTCACCATGGTTGTGATTTGCATTTCTCTGCTGACTAATGATGTAAAGCATCACTTCATGTGCCTATCGGTCATTTGCATATCTTATTTGGAGAAGGGTCTATTCAGATCCTTCGCCCCCGTTCTCTTTTTTTTTTTTTTTTTTTCTTAAAGTGAGAGTGTGAGCAGAGAAGCAGACGGAGAGGGAGAGAGAGAGAATCCTAAGCAGGCTCCATCCCAGTGTGGAGCCTGACACGGGGCTCAATTTCACGACCATAAAATCACGACCTGAGCCCAAATCAAGAGTTGGACACTTAACAGACCAAGCCACCTAGGTACCCCATTGCCCATTTTCAGTGTGTTGTCTTTGGGACGCCTGGGTGGCTCAGTTGGTTAAGCATCCAACTTCGGCTCAAGTCATGATCTCATGGTTCATGGTTGGAGCCCCACGTCAGGCTCTGTGTGGACAGCTCAGAGCCTGGAGCCTGCTTCGAATTCCGTGTCTCCCTCTCTTTGCTCCCTGCCCCCCCCCCCAACTCCTGCTCTGTCTCTCAAAAATAAATAAACATAAAAAAAATTTAATTGGGTTGTCTTTTTATTATTGGGTTGTAACAGTTCTTCATATATTCTAGACGTAAGTGCTTATCAAATATGTAACCTACAAATACTCTTTCCCATTCTGAGAATCTTTTCAGTTTCGTGATGATGGCCTTTGAGACACAAAAGTTCTTCATTTTGATAAAAGTCCAACTTATTTTTTTTTTTATTTTGTTGTCCATGTTTTTCATGTCATACCTAAAAAACCAAATCCAAGGTCATGAAGATTTATCCCTACATTTTGTTTTAAGAGTTTTATCGTCTTATCTTTTATGTTTAGGTCTTTGGTCCATTTTGAGTTAACTTTTGTATATGGTGTCAGCTAAAGTTTCAACTTCACTTTATTCTCTCATATATGGCTATCCAGTTCTCCTACCACCACTGGTTGAAAAGACTATTCTTTCCCCCAATAAATGGCTCTGGAACCCTCATCATAAATCAAATGACCATAACCAAAGCTATCTTGAGAAAGAAGAAGGCTGGAGATCTCACAACCCCAAACTTGAAACTACACTACAAAGCTATTTTTTTATACTACAAAGCTATATTAACAAAAGCAGTATGGTACTGGCACAAAAACAGACACATAGATCAATGGAAAAGGACAGAGAACCCAGAAATAAATCCATGCTTATATGCCTAATTAATCTACAACAAATGAAGCAAAAATATACACTAGGGAAAGACAGTCTCTTCAATAAATGGGACTGGGTAAACAGGATAGTCATATGCAAAAGAATGAAACAAGACCACTATCTTATACCATCTACAAAAATTAACTCAACATGGATTAAAGACCTAACTGTGAGACCTGAAACCATAAAACTTCCAAAAGAAAATATAGGCAGTAATCTCTCAGATACTGACCTTAGCAATATTTTTCTGGATAACCCTCCTCACACAAGAGAAACAAAACAAAAATAAACATTAGAACTATATCAAACTAAAAAACCTTTGCACAGTGAAAGAAACCATCAACAAAATGAAAAGGAAACCTACTGACTAGGAGAAGATACTTGCAAATGATATGTCCAACAAGATGTTAATACCCAAAATATATAAAGAACTCATAAAACTAAACACCCAAAAAACAAACAATTCAATTAAAAAATGGAGGACATGAATAGACAATTTTTCAAAGAAGCCATCCAGATGGCCAACAGACACATGAAAATATACTCAACATCACTAACCCTCAGGGAAATGCAAATCAAAACCACAGTTGAGTTATCACCTCACACCTATCAGAATGTCTAGTATCAAAAAAGACAAGAAATAAGTGTTGGGCAGAAATAAGGATGTGCAGGAAAAGGGAACCCTCATGCACTGCTAGTGGGAATATAAAGTCGTATAGCCACTATGGAAAACAGTAGGAAGGTTCCTCAAAAAATTAAAAACAGAAATACCATATAATCCAGTAATTCCACTGGTGAGTACTTACACAAACAAAAATGCTTGTCAAAAAGATATATGCACCCCTATGTTTACTGCAGTATTTACGAAGCCAAGATATGGAACCAACCTAAATGTCCACCAATAGATGAATCAATAAAGAAGATGTGGTGTATATACACAATGGAATATTAGTCATAAAAAAAAAGAATGAATTCTTGCCATCTGTGACAACATGGATGGACCTAGAGGGTATTATACGAAGTGAAATAAGTCAGACACAGGAAAACAAATACCATATAATTTCACTTATGTGCACAATCTAAAAACCAAATGAACACACAAAAAAACAAACAGATTTATGAATACAGAGGATAAGTTAATGATTGCCAAAGGGGAGGTAGGTGGGTGGGGTGGGTCAAATAGGTGAAGGGGACCCAGATATACAAACTTCCAGTTATAAAATAAATAATCACAGTGATGAAAAGCACAGCATTGGAAAAATAGTGTAATAACTTTGTTTGGTGACAGATGGTAATTACACTTATGGCAAGCATTTCATAATGTGCATACAAGTGCCTAATCACTGTTATATACCTGATACTAATTATATAATACTGTATGTCAACTATACTGCAATTAAAATTTTTTTAAAAATTCTTTTCATTTAAAATTTTTTTAATGTTTATTTTTCTTTTTTTTTTTTTAATTTTTTTTTTCAACGTTTATTTATTTTTGGGACAGAGAGAGACAGAGCATGAACAGGGGAGGGGCAGAAGGAGAGAGAGGGAGACACAGAATCGGAAACAGGCTCCAGGCTCTGAGCCATCAGCCCAGAGCCTGACGCGGGGCTCGAACTCACGGACCGCGAGATCGTGACCTGGCTGAAGTCGGACGCTTAACCGACTGCGCCACCCAGGCGCCCCTAATGTTTATTTTTCAAGAGACAAAGACAGAGCATGAGTTGGGGAAGGGAAAGACAGAGAGGAAGTCACAGAATCTGAAGCAGGCTCCAGGCTCTGTGCCATCTACACAGAGCCTGACATGGGACTCAAACTCACGAACCACGAGACCATGACCTGAACCAAAGTGAGACGCTTAACCGACTGACCCAGCCAGGTGCCCCAAATTTTTTTTCACTTTAAAAGCCAGATAATGGGGCGCCTGGGTGGCGCAGTCGGTTAAGCGTCCGACTTCAGCCAGGTCACGATGTCGCGCTCCGTGAGTTCGAGCCCCGCGTCAGGCTCTGGGCTGATGGCTCGGAGCCTGGAACCTGTTTCCGATTCTGTGTCTCCCTCTCTCTCTGCCCCTCCCCCGTTCATGCTCTGTCTCTCTCTGTCCCAAAAATAATAAACGTTAAAAAAAAATTTTTTTAAAAGCCAGATAAGAACACACCAAAAAAATTTTGTTAATTAAAAGGAATAGGGGGTGGGGCGCCTGGGTGGCGCAGTCGGTTAAGCGTCCGACTTCAGCCAGGTCACGATCTCGCGGTCCGTGAGTTCGAGCCCCGCGTCAGGCTCTGGGCTGATGGCTCGGAGCCTGGAGCCTGTTTCCGATTCTGTGTCTCCTTCTCTCTGCCCCTCCCCCGTTCATGCTCTGTCTCTCTCTGTCCCAAAATAAATAAATAACTAAATTAAAAAAAAAAAAAAAAAGGAATAGGGGCACCTGGGTGGCTCAGTTAACAGTCCAACTCTTGATTTCGGCTCAGGTCATGATCTCACAGTTTGGTTTCATGCAGGCTGTGTGCTGACAGCATGGAGCCTGCTTGGGATTCTCTCTCTCCCTCCTGTCTCTGCCCCTGCCCTGCTCACACCATCTCTCTCAGAATAATAAACATGAAAAAAAAAATTAAGAAAAATAAACACAATTAAAAGAAATAAGTGAGCAAAGGGTTTGAATGGACATTTCTCCAAAGACAATGTAAAAATGGCCAGTAAGCATATAAAAAGATGCTCATCAGTACTCATTAGAAAACTATAAATCAGGGCACCTGGGTGCCTCAGTGAGTGAAGCATTTAACTTTGGCCCAGGTCATGATCTCACAGTTTGTGGGTTCAAGCCCTGTACTGGGCTCTATGCTGACAGCTCAGAACCTAGAGCCTGCTTCAGATTCTGTGCCTCCCTCTCTCTCTGCCCCTCCCTTGCGTGCTCTCTGTCTCTCTAAAATAAATAAACATTAAAAAAAAATTTTTTTTAAAGAAAACTACAAATCAAAACCATAATGAGATATCACCTCACATCCTCTAAGATGACTATAATCAAAAAAATGGAAAATAACAAGTGTTGAGGATGTGGAGACACTGGAGCCCTCCTACATTACTGGTGGCTATGTAAAATGATACAGCTGCTACAGAAAACAATTTGTCGGTTCCACAAAAAATTAAACATAGAATTATCATGACCCAGCAATTCCACTCCTAGATATCACACCCCAAAGAACTGAAAACATGTATTCCAACAAACACTTGTACAAGAATATTCATGGCAGCACTATTCACAGTAGCTAAAAGCTGGACACAACCCAAATGTCCACCAACTGATGAATGGATAAACAAAATACAATGTATCATACAATGGAATTTTTTTTAATGTTTATTATTATTTTTGAGAGAGAGAGAGAGAGAGAAAGCGCATGCTAGAGAGGGGGAGCAGCAGAATGAGAGAGAGACAGAATCTGAAGCAGGCTCCAGGCTCCAAGCTGTCAGCACAGAGCCCGACGTGGGCCTCGAACTCATGAAAAGCGAGATCATGACCTGAGCTGAAGTCAGACCTTTAACTGAGCCACCCACGCGCCCCATTTAAGATTTTATTTTTAAGTAATTTGTACACCCAAAACAGGGCTCAAACTCACAACCCCGAGATCAAGAGTTCCATGCTCCACTGACCAAGCCAGTCAGGCACCCCTACGTGCCTATTCTTGTGCCAGTAGCACACCATCTTGATTAGTGTTGTTTTACAGTAGGCTTAAAACCAGGAAGTATGAGGGGCGTCTGGGTGGCTCAGTTGGTTAAATCCAACTCTTGATTTCGGTTCAAGTCAGGATACCAGGGTCATGGGACCAGGCCCTGTGTTGGGCTCCACACTCAGCATGAAGCCTGCTTAAGATTCTCTATCTCTTCCCTCTGCCCCTCTCCCCTGCTGGGGTGCATATGAGCATGTTCTTGCTCAAAAAAAACAAACACCTAGAAAGTGTGAGTCCTGCTACTTTGTTCTTTTTCCAGTATTGTTTTGGCTATTCTGAGTCCCTTGCAATTCCATATGAATTTTTAAATCAGCTTGTCAATTTCTATAAACAAATCAACTGGTACTCTGGTGAGGATTATGTTGACTCTATAGATCAACATGGGGTGTGCTGCCATCTTAACAATGCCTCTCTCTGCCCCTCCCCACTCGCGTTCTCTCTCTAAAATAAACATTAAAAAAATTAAAAACACATATATAATAAATAAAAGTATAACCACACATGGGCTATATAATTTAAAGCCTTCAGCATCTACATCAGCAAAATAGGTTTATTAAATTACCAAATTGGTTAGTCAAACATTTTCTATTCAAGTTCGAAAGATGCAGAATGATACAAGACAGGCTATTACTAAACACTAAGATCATAAATCAACAAAGTTTCTGTGGCCATTTCCAAAGAGAAAATTTAAAAATCAGTCAGAAATTTCTACCCGATGCTTTTATCATTCACCAAAAGGCATTAGGCATTTCTGTAGTTATTTCTTAAAAAGGGGGGGGTGGGGGGGGAGTGGTAGGTGGGGAGGAGAGAAGGTAATTAAATCCCTCCCTCAGTTTTGAGAGGAAGAAGTCAGCAAAAGGAAAAAATGGCCATACTACCAGTACATACTAATTTGAAGTCCAAAGATTTAAAGCACTCTATTTAATCACTCACTGATGATCATTTACATATTGCCTAGGCAATCATCTTAGTTCCACACTGGTTTGTTATGATCACTAGTGACCTTAATCCTAGTGGGAAATGAGTATATGCTTCATCCAATTTCTAAAATCAATTCTAAATCCTCTTTTGGAATAACACTAGACTGGTTGAGAAGCTAAATAAAAAAAAAAAAAGGGGGGGGGGGACTTTCTTTTTTAGAAATTAACATTCCTCTGGTCTATTTTTTTTTAGTAAAACAGTTTAGCTGGCAGGCCAATGCCCATTTTATACCCATGAAAGGATCTAGAATTAGTTTACCAACTCTAGGATTTCACCTGCAGAGCTGAAAAGGCAATTGTTCTAGTTCCCCAAAGAGTCAAACCTAAAACTCTTGGCTTTTTCACTGCAATTGTCTATGTGAGAGGTCAGCTAGTATTTCTGTCCTTGATCAAGCAATCACATCCACACTACTGAGCATACCAAGCATAGGAAACCATTCTATACCAGTCACTAGCCATTTGTTCCACTACTTTAAAACCTAGTGCTGGGGGCACCTGGGTGGCTCAGTCAGTTAAGCATCCGACTTAGGCTCAGGTTATGATCTCGCAGTTCATAAGTTCAGGCCCTGCATCGGATCGGGTTCTGGGCTGACAGCTCAGAGCCTGGAGCCTTCTTCAGGATTCTGTGTCTCCCTCTCTCTCTGTGCACCTCCTCCACTTACACTCTGTCTCTCCCAAAAACAAATAAATATTTAAAAAAATTAAAAAAAAAAAAAAAAAGAGTTATTTTGGGGCACCTGGATGGCTCAGTTGGTTAAGCACATGACTTTGGCTCAGGTCACGATCTCACAGTTTGTGGGTTCAAGCCCTGTGCTGGGCTCTATGTTGACAGCTCAGAGCTTGAAACCTGCTTCAGATTCTGTGTCTCCCTCCCTTTCTCTGCCCCTCCCCTGCTCATGCTCTCTCTGCCTCTCTCAAGACTAAATATTTTATAAATTAAAAACAAACAAACAAACAAAACTAGTGCAGTTTCCCCTCCACTCTACCCTGCCTCTTTAAAAAATTTTTTAATGTTTATTTGGCGGGGGTGGGGGGGGTGGGGAAGCAGAGAGGGAGACACAGACCCGGAAGCAGGCTCCAGGCTCTGAGCTGTCAGCACAGAGCCCAACGTGGAGCTCAAACCCACAGACTGCAAGAACATGACCTGAACCGAGGTCAGATGCTTAACTGACTGAGTCACCCAGGTACCCCTAGCCTCTTTAAAAAGCTCTTTTACAAAGCCTATTTTCCTAGTATCAGCCCCTCCATCAACAACCGTGAGACTTCATACTTCAAACATTAGGTAATAAGAAACTTCTTTCTGGTCTCTTAAACAGCAATCTCAAGCTTTTTATCACATATCTAATGATATTTTTTTTTATTTTTTCTTAATGTTTATTTATTTTTGACAGAGAGAGACAGGCAGGGCATGAGCGGGGGAGTGGCAGAGAGAGAGGGAGACACAGAATCGGAAGCAGGCTCCAGGCTCTGAGTTGTCAGCACAGAGCCCGACACGGGGCTGGAACTCACAAACCGCAAGATCATGACCTGAGCCAAAGTCGGACGCTCAACCGACTGAGCCACCCAGGCGCCCCTAGCCTATCTCTTTAAAAAGCTCTTTCACAAAGCCTATTTTCCTAGTATCAGCCCCGCCATCAACAACCATGAGACTTCATACTTCAACCATTAGGTAATAATAAACTTCTTTCTGGTCTCTTACACAGCAATCTCAAGATCTATATCACATATCTAATGATATTTTAATGGAATAGTACACAAAACTCTTAAGATACTTATCAAGAAAGAAATGAATATGAAAACTCCTCACAAAGTATCACATACTGGAATGTCTGACAAACCCTCAAGAAGCCTTATAGGAAGAAAATGTAAATGCCTTCAAGTATTCCAGAATCAAAAACTCTAAAGATGTCCAGTCTAACATAGAAAGATAATAAATACGTACACATGATGACAACTTCAAAACACTTTAAGAAACCCTATGTTTAATTTTATCACGTTCTATTACTTTTAAGATGTGTAAGGCACATGCCTAGTACATTCTAAATTATTCAATTAATCAGAATATTCGTTTAAACTATCCAATTCCTTATTCTCTCACTGTGAGTTAAAGGTTAAGTTAAAGGTCTTCTACAGTTTATTCAACTGTGTAGTGTAGGTAGCATTTACGCTACCACCTCGCACAAAGACTTTTTTATTGCATTTTGGGTATATAGGTGTATACTAAAAAGAATGGGTAGGGAGGGAAGATAGTAGGGTACATCCAATGACACATCAAATCACATATTTAACAGCTTAGTTACATAAATCTTTTAATGCAGAACAAAGACATTTGGTATTAGTAAACAGCTTAGAGAGAAACTCAACTCCCCCTAAACCATATAGCTACCTCTTCGGCCCCTCAAAAAGGCCTATAAGGAATAAGTCAATCCCTTTCAAATATATCAGATTGTTTCATAGTGAATTATAATTATATATTCATAACTGGAAAAAGAAACCACCTAAAATTTGAATAAAATTACAACATCCTGTCTTGAAATAAAGATTACAGTGTATAAAAAATCTCCCCCGCAAACTAGTTTGGGAGCAAAGGGATAGACAGAGCTGATGAGTATGAAGTCCTTTTACCCCATTTCATTAAAATTTCTGCAAGCACACTAAACTGCTGAAGAAGTATTTATTTTGAAAAAAGTGAGGAGTGTTTTGAAAATTACAGAAAAGTATAGAGTACTAAAAGTTCTGTAGTATACATGTAAGTATCATTGTCATTCCCAAAGATTCTCATTACTTTAATGACTGCTCAATAAGGATTGTGAAAAATCCACTAGAGTACCCTATATGTAGCTACCCTAAGGAACACACATAAACACACAAATGTTTTGTGCCAATAACCGCCCTATCATTTAAATATTTCAGGTTAAGTGGGGCGCCTGGGTGGCGCAGTCGGTTAAGCATCCGACTTCAGCCAGGTCACGATCTCACGGTCTGTGAGTTCGAGCCCCACGTCAGGCTCTGGGCTGATGGCTCAGAGCCTGGAGCCTGTTTCCGATTCTGTGTCTCCCTCTCTCTCTGCCCCTCCCCTGTTCATGCTCTGTCTCTCTCTGTCCCAAAAATAAATAAACATTGAAAAAAAAAAATTAAATATTTCAGGTTAAGTTCCACTAATCCCAAAGAAATATTTTCATTCTGGGTATCTAAGGTTACCTGATCCGTGTACTTGAACATTACAGTGCCTGATCCATACCAACCTATATTACCTAACTTCCCCAGGAAGGTAACAGTAGAGAATTCAAATGCAGAAAGTGGTCTCGTATAGAATTTGCAAAAGTTCAGCAGGACCTACATACCGGCAAGTCCACACTAACATCAGTACCATCCAGAAGAGACACCCGACATGTGATGATGGACTTAGAGTCTCCAGCTGCAGGAATGTGCGTGGAAGCTCGTTGAGCTTCTCGGAGTCGTTCCTTCTCAGCATGTTTACGCATTGACCGACGCCCAAGTGTTCTACGGAAGAAGCTCAGCATTTTTGTCACTGTAAAAACCAGACAGAAAAAAGTATTAGAAGACTCCCCACAATATGCAGTCAGACATATGGTGTTATTTACTAAAATCCTATGGTATTATGGATACACTATTAAAAAAGGTTTCTGGTCAAGTAAATTTGAAAAAAATAATTAAAACTGGCTACTTTAATTCCAAGTTTTTGAAGACTTTTATATAAAATAGAGCTATAATTTACAGCATTTCTAAACTTACTGGACTATTTTATAAGGAGTTGACAGAAGACAACAAACATTAATTAAGCTTATCAGGTCTTTTGGATCAATGAATTTCATGTACAATAGCCGTATACCTCTACAAATGTTAGGAAACAATCCATTCGCTAAAGTATCCTTTGATGATCACTAACAATCCTAAGAAGTATCATTTCTTTTCTGAGCAATCACAGTAAAAACACAAAAAGGGGTGCCTAGCTGGCTCAGTGGGTGGAGCACACGATGATGGGATTACAAATTTGAGCCCCACACTGGGTGGGGAGATTATTTAAAGATAAAATCTTTAAAGGGCACCTGGGTGGCTCAGTCGGTTAAGCGCCCAACTTTGGCTCAGTTCATGATCGTGTGGTCTGTGGGTTCGGGCCCCGTGCAGGGCTCTGTGCTGACAGCTCGGAGCCTGGAGCCTGGAGCCCACTTTGGATTCTGTCTCCCTTTCTTTCTCTGCCCCTTCCCCACTTGTGCTCTGTTTCTCTCTCTCTCTCTCTCTCTCTCTCTCTCTCTCTCTCAAAAATAAAAACATTAAAAAAAAATAACTAAAGATAAAATCTTTTTTAAAAAATCACCTATTTCAGCTAAAATACAAATATAATCCAAATTTTATGTTTTTATCAAATATTCTATTTCTTACATATTTTAAATTGCTATTTAGTAAAATCAACTCTTTATAATGTTAAATTATGTTAATGCCATTTCCTTTCATGTCTTTATTAAGAGACAGGTTTAGTAATTTTAAAAATACAACAAACACAAAATGGTAACACCAAAAAAACTACTTTGCTAACCTAATGTCTAATTTATGCAAATAAGACAATTATTAATTCCAGAGAAAACAAGAAGTCAAGCAGAAAAAGGAATCACAGTATACTACATGACTTAGCTAATATTTTAAATATTCATAATACTCTAAACACTAAATATTGATCTAAACACAACTATAAAGTAACTATAAGATAAATAATAAAGGTAGATGTGGACAGAGAGCCAATTCCTCATTTTGCCTAGTTGGAATTCAACTGGTAATTCCTGAAACCAAAAATCAAGAAGTGACAGTAAAAATATGTTTAAATCAAAGTGGTTGTCTTAAAGGGAACAGAACTCAGGAGAGTACTGTTTTTCAAAAGAAGACTTAGGATTAGATGACTTTCAACTAGTTACATTTATAAACTTGATTAAAAGGTAATTTAAAAATAAATACCAGCACATTAAAAAATAATGCCTATAAATTGAAGATCATACACATACCACACATATGGATAAGTATGGATATTCCTACATAATTGAGTAAATTGGCAAAGCTCTAAGAGGTGTCATTTTTATGTTCATCTGCTTAACTACCAAGAAAATAAAATTTTAGATAGGTTTTTGGTTTACAAAAGCACTCAAATAGAACATCTGGCCCTGTCTCTTTCTCTCCAGGTTTCTCTTCAGACACTGCTCCCTTTGCACCTTACAAAGGTACTATTTCAGCAGCCTAAGAAAGGTACTATTAACCCAGATGTCAAAAGCCCATGTATCAGAAAATCCCGATCTATTTTTAAATTCAATTCCACCTGTATCTCCCCTGAGAAACATTCTCTGATTGCCAAAGAGTCACTCCCATCATCACACTTCCACTGAAACTTGAAGATTGTTTACTGTTTCACTAATCAGATTTTAATTATTCATTTACATGTCTGTCTCCTTTATCATTGGCTCCTTGAAGACACAATTTCTATTTTGAATAGACTTCATCAACAAGTACAACAAATGGTCAGTAAAGAATCTTACTTGCTGCTTAGAAAAACTCCCCAAAATACTGTCTTATTTTGATGAGTAAACTAAGGGTCCGATAAATGAGACCATTGGCCAGGTCCATTATTTAGTAAATAATGAAGAGAGGGGCTCAAACTCTAATTTTTCTGGCTCCAAATATTGGTCTCTTTCTACTACGTCACAGAGCAATTTATGTAAAATTTATGCATATTTTAGAGAGAAAAAATTATCAAAGATCATAGCTAAAAAGCATCTGCATGAAAACACAAGCACAAAACATACATGATAAATTTGTTGTTTAAAACATTTCAGTTTATTCAACAAATTGCAAGGGGGGAAGAGACGTAAGGAAAACTACAGATTAATAAGAAAGACTTAAAATATATATCCATCTTTTCAGGCGCCTGGGAGGCTCAGTCGATTAAGCGTCCGACTTCAGCTCAGGTCATAATCTTGCAGTTCATGAGTTCAAGCCCGGTGTTGGGCTCTGTGCTGATAGCTCAGAGCCTGGAGCCTGCTTCAGATTCTATGTCTCTGTCTCTCTGTCCCTCCCTGCTTTTGCTCTGCTTGCACACGCGCTCACTCTCTCTCAAATAAACATTAAAAAATTTTTATTAAAAAATAAATAAATAAATAAATAAATAAATAAATAAATAAATACATATATATCTGTTAATCACAATGCGCGGACCTACTTTAGATCCTAATTCAATTTAGGATCTAATTTTTTTTTTTAAGTTGTCTGATGTTATCATTAAAGATGTCCTGTTTATGACACAAAAACAGACACTCAGATCAATGGAACAGAATAGAGAACCCAGAAATGGACCCACAAATGTATGGCCAACTAATCTTTGACAAAGCAGGAAAGAATATCCAATGGAATAAAGACAGTCTCTTCAGCTGGTGATGGGAAAACTGGACAGCGACATGCAGAAAAATGAACCTGGACCACTTTCTTACACCAAACACAAAAAATAAACTCAAAATGGATGATGAAAGACCTAAATGTAAGACAGGAAGCCATCAAAACCCTCGGGGAGAAAGCAGGCAAAAACCTCTTTGACATGGGCCGCAGCAACTTCTTACTCAAGATGTCTCTGGAGGAAAGGGAAACAAAGCAAAAATGAACTATTGGGAAGTACCCAAAATCTATAAAGAAGTTATCAAACTCAACACCCAAAAAATGAATAATCCAGTGAAGAAATGGGCTAAAGACATGAATAGACACTTCTCCAAAGAAGACATCCAAATGGCTAACAGACACATAAAAAGTACTCAACATCACTCATCATCAGGGAAATACAAATCAAAACCACAATGGGATACCACCTCACACCAGTCAGAATGGCTAACATTAACAATTCAGGCAACAACAGATGTTGGCAAGGATGTGAAGAAAGAGGCTCTCTTTTGCACTGCTGGTGGGAATGCAAACTGGTGCAGCCACTATGGAAAATGGTATGGAAGTTCCTCAAAAAATTAAAAATAAAATTACCCTACAACCCAGCAATTGCACTACTAGGTATTTATCCAAGGGATACAGAAGTGCTGTTTCGAAGGGGCATATGCACCCCAATGTTTATAGCAGCACTATCGACAATAGCCAAAGTATGGAAAGAGTCCAAATGTCCATCGATGGATGAATGGATAAAGAAGATGTGGTATATATACATACAATGGAGTATTACTCGGCAATCAAAAAGGATGAAATCTTGCTATTTGCCACTACGTGGATGAAACTGGAGAGTATATGCTAAGTGAAATTAGAGAAAGACAAATATCATATGACACTCATATGAAGAATTTAAAATAAACAGATGAACATAAGGGAAGGGAAGCAAAAATAATATAAAAACAGAGAGTGGGACAAAACATAAGAGACTCTTAAATATGGAGAACAGATAGAGGGTTACTGGAGGTGTTGGGGGGGGGGTGATGGTCTAAATAGGTAAGGGGCATTAAGCAATCTACTCCTGAATCATTGTTGCACTATATGCTAACTTAGATGTAAATTAAACAATAAATAAACTAATTAAAAAATTTAAACTAAATGTTAAAGAAGTCCTGTATAACCAGTTGATGCTTTAAACTAGATGCATTTGTAAATATGATGAAAATAGAAGCCAAAATGCTGAAATAATACCAATGTATTTAAAAATTCAATTGCTATAAATCCTCATTTTACAAGCACGCATACTCCTATGTAATTAGGTAAACTAGCAAAGACATGACAGTTGTCATCTGAACTTCCCAAGGATATAAATTATACATGCACACATTTGAAAACTGACTGGCTTGTTTATGATAACCAACGAATTACTGCCCTTTTTCTTTTAGATACAATAGTGTAAAGATATGTTCAACAGTTTAGATACAATAGTTTAAAGATATGTTCCCCAAAAAGTCCTCATTTTTTTAAAGATACACACCGAAATACTCATAAATGATGCAATGCCTAGTATTTGCACCAAAATAATACAAGGAAAGGAGTTAAGTGGGGCTAGAAACTAAAATTGCCCAGGTAAATGGCCATTGTCAGAGCTGTTACGAAAGGCATATGAGGGTTCATTATATTCTTCTGACTACTTCTGTATATGTTGAATTTTTCCAAAATAAAAGTTTTTCTTAGGGAAAACAATGTTCAAAATGCACAACTGAGAGATTCCTAGGAAGCAAATGAACTAAAAAACAAACTTCCTTTTACCTTATCCTCTCCCTTGAAAATAAAAACTCATTATACAAGTAGTTAATCTGCTAAGAAAAAACAAAGGTTCTTTAGATATAATAGCTATGTATTCTGAACCGTAAAACCAAATGTCACAACTACTTTTTACAAAATATAAAAGCAACTTACATGAGGGGCACCTCATGGCTCAGGCCATGATCTCATGGCTTGAGTTCGAGTCTGAGTTGGGCTCTGCACTGACAGCATGGAGCCAACTTGAGATTCTCTCTTCCTCTCTCTCTGCACCCTTCCCCGTGTGCACTCACTGACTCTCTTTCAAAATAAATAAATAAATAAACTTAAAAAGAGAAAAAGTAATGTATATGAAAATAGATTTCTGATAGACTAAGAATTTAATGTCAAAGAAATGAGGGGCACCTGGGCGGCTCAGTCGGGCATCCTGACTCTTGATTTTGGCTCAGGTCATATCTCATGGTTCATGGATTCGAGCCCCACAATGGGATCTGCACTGACAGTGCAAAGCCTGCTTGGCGCTCTCTCTCTCTCTCTCTCTCTCTCTCTGTCTCTCAAAATAAATAAACTTAATTCCTTCTCTTCCCCCTCTGCCTCTCTTCTCCGCTGGTGTTCTCTCTCTAAAATAAAAAAATAAAAATAAATAAAAAGACAGCCAGTGTTGAAAAGGATATGGGATAAACAATCACCCTCACACATTGTCCTCTTTGGAAGATCTGACCACACTATCAAAAATGTTAATGTGCAAGGACGCCTGGGTGGCTCAGTAGGTGAGTGTCCAACTCTTGATTTTGGCTCAGGTCATGATTTTGTGAATTTTGGGTTCAAGCTCTGAGTTGGGCTCTGTGCTGATGGTGCAGAGCCTGCTGGGGATTCTCTTTCAAAAATAAATAAACTTTTAAAAAAAATCTTTAAATATGGCACCCACGTGGCTCAGTTGGTTCAACGTCTGACTTCAACCGAGGTCATGATCTCACAGTTCATGGCTTCAAGCCCCACATTCTGTGCTGATAGCTGAGCCTGGAACCTGCTTCAGATTATGTGTCTCCCTCTCTCTCTCTCTCTGCCCCTCCCCTACTCATGCTCTGTCTCTGTCTCTCAAAAATAAATAAATGTTAAAAAAAAAAAAATGTTAATCTTAAAAAAAAATGTTTACGTGCATACCCTTTCATTTGGCAATTCTACTTCTGATAAGATATCCTAAAGAAACAGGATGTGATCCAAGTTGTAGAAATAAGGATTTTCAGGGCATAACTGCCTTACAATTTTAAATGTGTCCATCAAGCGGTTAAACAAACTATGGTACATCAACTGGCATACAACACAGCTGTTTTTTAAATACAGTGGACTCAGACACCAACAATATTTTTAAGTTAAAAATGAAATCAGAGAAAAATGGTAAGTTTTATCCCACCCTGGTGTGGGATACCTACATGTACGCAAAAGGACTAAGACATGCAACTGTTAAGGGAGGTTATCTCTGGAGAGGGTCATGTGAAGGTACCAAAGTCCTCTATAATAAGAATATATGAAGGTGTCAAAAGAGCTTTTATTTTTTTTTTAAATGTTTTTATTTATTTTTGAGACAGAGAGAGACAGAGCATGAGCAGGGGAGGGGCAGAGAGAAAGGGGGACACAGAATCTGAAGCAGGCTCCAGGCTCTGAGCTGTCAGCACAGAGCAGGACATGGGGCTCGAACTCACAGACTGTGAGATCATGACCCGAGCTGAAGTTGGCCACTTAACCGACTGAGCCACCCAGGCGCCCCTCAAAAGAGCTTTTAAAAATTATTTAAAGAAAAAAAGATGTTTCAAAATTCACTTTTTCCACCCAACTACTATTTCCATTCTTAACGCTACAGCAGATTTTTAGCAACCACAAATCTGATCCCAGTTTAAAAATCTTTAGTGGCCTTGCTCCCTGATGCAGCTCCTCCTCCTACCTGCCTGACCCTTCAGACAGCCTACTCCCAGCTGCTCAATCTGCTCTGGTATCCCTTCTGCTCAATCCAACAATCTTTTTAACTGCAGGCCTTTTTTGTTGTTTTGTTGTTGTTTCGGCTGTTCCATCTTTCTGGAATGCTCTTTTTCCACTTTATGTCTCCCCCATTTCCTCAGAAAAGCATTCCCTGACTCCTGAGTCTAAATGAGGTACACCTTTCAATACCCTTAGACTTTTCAACACTTAGAAAACTGTAATTAAACACCCAATTGTTTAATTATTTTTTTAACTGTGTACTTCCCCACTAAGACTAAAGGACCCGGTCTGACTCATTCAGCAAGATGACCTAGCCAGCATAGTAATCAGCATATTGGGAACTCAATAAAGAACTTCTGACACTAAAATGATACAGTGGAATTCTCAGAGAGTAGGTTTATATGTTTTTTTAGTGCTAGTTTTTAATCTGTGATTTCTAATTTTTCAGCAATGAACAAGGTTTCCTTTACAATCATAAAAACGCACTGTATTAACTGAAGGTTTTTTTTTTTTAATCTAAAAACTCAGAAGTTTGTCATGAAATATGTACACGCTCCTAAGTGACTGATGGCCACATTCTCTGGTAGGCAATTGCTTTTTGATAAAGCAATATACCCATATACAGAAGTGCCATGAAGATATTAATACCTTTGGCCCCACTAATCCCAACACAGAAAACGTTTGTAAAAGAATAATTCAACAGAAGTAATACCTATCATTTGCTAACGAAGGTTACCTATAAAAGAAGAAAACTCTGCAAACTAGCTTACATGTATGAATAATTCACTATCTTAAGGAGGGTTCAACAACGTGTTAGCAATGCCAGAAATGGAGTTAAGGGTAATTCTTTCCCTCTTAAAAAAAAAATACTTCTGATACTGATTTAAAATGTGGCTGAGAGGTTTAAAAGACTTGGGTCTTCTTACCCTGAGCTAAAATTCATGAGACTTAGTAACCACAAAAGTAGTGACAGGTACCATTAAAGTTCACACACCGAAGAACCCACGAAGAACACGCCCAGCTCCACGAGTGGGGGCGGGGAGGGTCCTTTGGATCCCGCCATTGCAGGGAACACACCTGCCTCTCACAATTGCCAAGCGGCTGAAGTTTCGGTCAAACGCAAACCAACCCCCGAAGTCCACCCGGGTTTTTGTTGTAAAATCGTGACACACACTCGAGGTGGGTTTTTCCCTTGACCTGCCACATCCCCCTCGCCAACCAGACGGCTAACTAACTCGAGAACTCACGGTGAAGGGCGACCCTCGGCCACTCACGAAGGAGTCGGGACCGGGCAGGGGTTGAGCCGGCACACATTAACCGGCCTTGCCCCGGACTCCCGGCTGCGGCTCACGGTATCGCCCGAAACTCAGCGGCCGGGCCCGATTGGCCGCCGCCGCCCCTCCCCTCCCAGCAGGTTTAATATTTTGCCGGCCGGCTGGGGAAGCAGCGGCGGCCGGAGGCGAGGTCCCGAGGCGAGGCCGCGAGCACGGAGCCCAGGCGCGGGCCGGAACGGGTCCCACGAGCCGGGAGGCGAAGCGGGGCGTGGACGGAGCCGGGTGCGGGCAGCGCGGCCGGGGCCACTGGGCCTCGCACTTACCTGGGCTGGGGACGGAGGCGCGGTGGCGAAGACGGCACGGAGAGCCGGCGACGGAAGGGAAGAGGTCCCGAGCGAGACTGAGGAGGGGGCGGCTCCTCTGGAGACGCCAAGAAATGGCGGCCTAAGGCGCGAGCCCACCCTGCGCTAATCCTGCGGAGGACCCCAGCCTCCCGCCGGCCCGCCCCTTAAAGCCCCTTCTAAGCTCCGCCCCCGGGGCGGGGCGCTCTGATCTTAAATGGGCAATGACACCGCCCCGGAAATCTCCCGGCTGGGCGAGACTCGGGTTAAACAGGCGATGCCAGGCCCTACCGGATCTGCAACCGGCGCTAGCGGCCCAGCGTCCACGGCTGGTTTAAAGGGGCGCTGCCGAAATCCAACCATGGTTTTCAGACCTCCTCCTTTGGAGGGGGTGCACGCCGGCAGAGAGCCCCCAAATTAGTCAGTCTTATCGCAAAGGTAGCTTAGCGCTCTCGGAATCCAGCATCAGGTGCCGCTAGACTCATTCATGTATTCGTCCAAGAAATTGATTCATTCAGCAAATATTTACTGCCCCATTGTTAGAGGAACTTTCATTGTAGTAGGGAGAAAGACGGTAATAAATACAGATAAAATAGTGGTATCATGAGGAAAAATAAAGCAGGGAATGGGAAATAGATGTCTGTTTAACATAGCGTGGACAGGGGACATTTCATCAGTTCTTTCCGCAGATAATTTGTGAAATTGCCCGTGATGGGCCAGGCGGTGTTCTAGACCCTGGAGATACAGAGGCGTTATCAGGACAGACAAGAATCCCTCATGCAGCTTAAGTGCTAGCAGGAGAGACAGAAAATAAACGAGATACATTAGTAAAATTAAATACTGTTAGGCAGTGTTAAACGAGAGAGAGAAAAATAAAAGCAGGGGATAGAGATGGGGAATAAGGAAGTGGTCATTTTAAACAGACAGTGGTCACCTAGACAGACTAGGTGAGGAGGAAGGTCTCAAGAAAAAGGTGACCTTTGACTGAAGACCAAGGGAGGCAAAGGAGTAGTCCTGTGGACCCCTGGGGGAAGAGCAGAGGGAACCCCAAAGGCCCTGTTACCTGGGTGCTTGGCCTGCTCAAGGAAAGCCAGTGTGGCTGGAGGTGAGTAGATGGAGCCATGGGAGGTGACAAGACAGGGAGGCAAGAGCTTAAGGTGAGAGCTGTAAGGTGAAGGGCAGTGTGGACACCCACCACAGTCTGGGCAAGCCAGAGAGTCAACCCTGGAAGGTGTGAGAGTGTGAAGTGGCTGAAGTGGAGGACCCTGCAGGCTGAGATGAGAAGAGGCAAATACTGAGCCCCTTCTGGAGATTTGGCCCTGCCGGTCCCCCACCACCCCAAGACTTACAAGTTGGACTTGGCAGGAACAGCTGGTCTCTGATCCACGTGGTGTTGGCTGGGGCACATCACCTGGAGCTGGAGTTGCCAAAATGACTTCATTCTCTGTGGCATCTTAGCTGGGATGGCTGAAATGAACAGCTGAGTCCGGCTCAGGCCTCTTCCTCTAGCAGGGTAGTTGGGGTGGCTCAGGCCCCAAAGCCTATTAAGGGAAATGCCCAGAAGTCACACTGTGTCACTTCTGTTACCTATTATGGTCAAAGCAAGTCACAGGCCAGACCATTTTCAACTAGGATGGAAATAAGATGCCCATTTTTTTTTTTTTTAGTAGTATTAAACAAATTTTCTTTCTCTACTTTTTAAAAATAGCTCCATTGGGGCGCCTGGATGGCTCAGTCCATTAAACGTCTGACTTCGGCTCAAGTTATGATCTCCGGGTTGGTAAGTTCAAGCCCCTCGTCAGACTCCGCACTGACAACTTGAAGCCTGCTTCAGATTCTGTGTCTCCTTCTGTCTGTCCTTCCCCCACTTATGCCACTCTCTCTCTCTCTCTCTCTCTCAAAAGTAAATATTTTTTAAAAATTTAATAAAAAAAATAAAATTGTTCCATTGAGATATATCGCATGTGATACAATTCACCGTTTTAAAATGCACACTTCACTGACTTGTAACTTATTCACAAAGCTGTGCAACCATCACTGCAATCTACTATAGGACATTTTGATCTTCTCTCATGGGAGAAGCAGCGTGGAAGTACAGGGATGGGAGGATTTGTTGAGGGTCATCTTTGCATCTTTATCTCAATAAAAAAGCGCTGGTGATGATTATGACATGGGAGGCAGGGAAGCGGTGGATATATGGATGACACAAGAAAGGGCTATAGGTTGAAGTTGAGTAGATAAGTATTCTATTTGATGTACAGGTTTAAATTTTTTCCATAATAAAAAGTTTTTTAAAAAAATTCTGTCAGGGCGCCTGGGTGGCACAGTCGGTTAAGCGTCCGACTTCAGCCAGGTCACGATCTCGCGGTCCGGGAGTTCGAGCCCCGCGTCAGGCTCTGGGCTGATGGCTCGGAGCCTGGAGCCTGTTTCCGATTCTGTGTCTCCCTCTCTCTCTGCCCCTCCCCCGCTCATGCTCTGCCTCTCTCTGTCCCAAAAATAAATAAACGTTGAAAAAAAAATTAAAAAAAAGAAAAATTCTGTCAAGGCTATGTACTTCTTGGAAAGCCTTCCGCTGGGGGACTGATGACCCGTTTGAAAGCTATAGTCTTGAGTGCCATCCGGGCTGTCTCCCTCTAACTATTTGTCACGCAGTGTCTATACATTTGAAAGCTGTATTGTAATTCATTTGTTTACTGATCAATAATGAGGGCATTTTCTGTCAAGGCCTACAAACCTACCTCATTGCCCTAAATTGTTGCGTGTCCCACCAATCTGGAGAAGGTGTCCCTCTACTCCCCTTCTGCTCAATCCTTAGCTCTAGCTCCTGTGGAGGGTGGGGTTGAGGGAGGCTGTGGATGAGGGGAGAGGAATAGGTGAGAAAGAACGTTGTAGGCTGAAGGAAATACGAAGATGTGGGGAAGAAAAATGGAACTTAAGAAGTTAAGTCATGGGAAGCTGTCCATGCTCTCATCACATAAGATTATTCCTAATACCAATTTGTCTCCTCCCCATATCCTCCCTCTGAGACATAAATACTCTCTGCAACATCCCTATTTTGTGGCAAATTGGTCCCGTAATTGGCTCCCACCAGAGACACAGTAGGCTCTCGCCTTGAACACCGCTGAATTCAGTAAGAATGCATTTGGCCCCAAGTAATAGAGAACACAATTAGCTGTACTTCAATAAGGAGTTTGTGTTTTTCACATAGGTAACCTAGAGGTAGGCGGCTGTCTAGTATTGGTTCAGGTCCTCGACAGCGCTATAAGGATCCTAAACACTTTTACTCTTCCTGTTTTGCCATCCTTAGCGTGTTGAGTCTGGTTTCTATGCTTCTAGCTTACTGGCCCCAGAAGAGTGGCAGTATGCCCAGCTCTTCCGAGTTTCAGGAATGAAAGGCAAAGGGGGAAAGAACCTCCTAAAGCCTTGTCTTTTAATTTAGAGAGTGAAGTCCCCCCCCCCCACCAGACACCAGCGTGTTTCATTAGTCAGAACTAGATTACCTTTACCTGCCCAGACTTAGACTACTTACTGATCCTTAGACTATTAACTTGACCATAGGGTAAGAGAACACCATGATTTGTTTGCACCAACCACAGTTCACTCTTGGGGTTTGGGGAAGGGCCCGCTCTCAGATCTGGACTCTCCATTAACTTCTTGAACAAGTCCAAGTTTTTGTTTTTGTTTTTAATGTTTTTTTGTTTATTTATTTATTTTGAGAGAGACAGAGAAAGAGAGAGCTTGAGCCGGAAGGGGGCAGAGAGAGGGGGAGAGAGAAAAATCCCAAAGAGGCTCCACGCTGTGAGAGCACAAAGCGTGTCGAGGGGCTGGAACTCAGGACCCTGAGATCAAGATCTGAGATGAGATGAGATCAAGAGTCTGATGCTTAACCAACTGAGCCACCCAGGCGCCCCAGAACAAATCCAAGTTTTATTAGCAGGATAAGGGGGGTGTTGCAAGGAAGAATGACTCTGGGTGGGCTATGGAGGGTGCCTACCACAATAACCCACTTTTTGGTGAAATAGTCCTGGCCCATGGAAAGATTTTCCTTCATTGAGAGGGGAGATTTTAACAAAAAGAAACATTGTTTAGAATGGAGGGGGGAGGCCAGCAGGGGGAGCTCTAACGCTGCACCACTCAGACCCAACGGGAAAAGATGTACCTTCCATGCGCATGCTGATTTAGCTACTACTTTACCATCCTGGTAGGAAGCAGAAAGGTTTTTCTCCTCCCCAGCCAGTGAGAGGCCATCACAACTGAGCCAATGAATAGCCCCTATACTTGGAACTCCCTGTTTACTCCAAGGGACTTTTTGTCTCTAACAGCCCTCTCAATTTCCCACTTTACTCTGTAAAAGAGTGGCCCTCCTCTTTTGTTTTCTAGATTTGTTTTTTTCCCTAGATTTGCCTATGGTTTTGCGTACGTAACTTGCTTGTCCCGAATTGCAGCTCTCTGCTATTCCCAAACTTTTGCTAGTGAAATAACTGGCAGTTTTAACAGAACATTCTCACTCTAGATTTCCATGTGTATCTTCGCTCTTGGTTTGCCCTCTGGAGTCACACAGAAAGAGGTAGACTCAACTGTGTGGCTTCTGAAAACCATACAACAGGGACAGGGCCCTTTAAGTGAAATAACACATATTTAAGTATTGAAAATTAGGTACTGGTTCTTGGAAGGGGCCCACACAAGTCAAGAGAACCAAAGCTTAAACCTAATTATCTTCATGGTGAATCCACCTCTGCCCACAAGAAGAAACATAATTCTTTCGTATCAGAACCCTTTAAATAATTAGGGATATTTGTCCCAAGCCTGCAAATTCTCCTTCTTTTGTGTTTATTTCCAAGGGAGTTCTTTACTTTCTTGATTAGCTTTTCGAAACTGGTCCACACTAGTGCGGTCACTCATGTCAAGGTATTCTGAGCATCGTGGAGCAGAAGGAAGTCCAATTTATCACTCAGTCCCAGAGCCTGAAAGCCTCTGGGATTCCAAAAGGCTTTTTGGGATTCCAAAAAAGCTCCACTGAAAAGCAAATACTCTCAGGAGAGTGGATATCATGAAGAACTAATTTATCAGACACTGGATCAAGAGAGCATTACCTATTCAAAAAATGCACACAACTAAAATAAATAAAAAATAAACCCAGTCATCAGGAAACAGCGCTAAGAGAGAGATTGCTATAAGCAGACTGCAAATAGTCTAAACTTTAGAAGCAAACACATCTAAAACAGGTTTAAGGTCTGTTAGGATAAAGATGATACTACCTGCCTCACAGGGCAGTAATGAGAGTTACAGAAAACAAGGTGTCTGAAAATGTTTTCAAAAGCATACAACATGGAACGCCTGGATGGCTCAGTCAGTTAAGCGTTCGACCTCGGCTCAGGTCATGATCCCGCGGTTCTTGAGTTCAAGCCCCGCGTGGGGCTCTGTGCTGACAGTTCAGAGCCTGGAGCCTACTTCTGATTCTCTCTCTCTCTCTCTCTCTCTCTCTCTCTCTCTCCCCCTCCCCCACTCACGCTCTCTCTCTCTCTTTCAAAAATAAAAATATTTTTAAAAATTAAAAAAAAAAAACATTCAACATGACATATAAGAGGATGTAAATGTTACAGACCAAAGAACAAAAGTACCTGGGGATGCAAACAGAAGATGAAGGTCTCCTAAATGGAGCCATGACTTGTGCCTAATTTCATGTGATTGGGTAGTTCCCTTTATCCAGTTAAAGCTTTCCTGAGCCAGAATCTCATGTTTGAAAGTCCACACTTTCTCTCTTTACAAGTAACCCTGGGGGGAAGTAAGATCTTAAATTCATACTAAAGTATTAGCCACAGAGGCTAATTGAAGGACACCTTAAAAGACCGGGGGTCGGGGGGATACCTGGGGGAGAGAATTATGCAGAGAAGGGACATGGAAGGATGAATTGAAGACAAGTCTGGAACAGAGTCTATTGGTCTGGTAGCCGATGCTCCTTCTTTATACTGATAGGAAGAAAAATTGAGAAAACCTTGGATGGCACCAGGAAGTTCATAATATTGTGTAATAGAAAGACAGAAGTAAAAACATTTTGCTATTAGATTTGCCTAATGGTGAAACCAGGATGAGAAGAAAAAGGAAGGAGCCAAGGCTCATTATTTCTAGAAGTTAATGTGTATATGTCACCAAATCATCCTGTTAAAAGGCTTAAGTCTAGAGTGGAGCCTGAGAGTCGGCATTACCCACAAGCTTGCAGTTTGTTGACACTGCTCATGAGTGGGTATGCTTTGAGTAAGGAGGTCTTTCACTGACTGCCCCATACTGTGACTACTGACCGCCCCCAGGGCCTCTGAAGGCATTAAAAGACATACAGTAGAAAGGTCAGTGGTGACCACCCTGTCACTAACTCACTTGAACAAGGATTTATCTTTTCTGGCATCAGTTTTCCCATGTGTCAAATTAGAACAGAGGATGGGTTGGATCACGTCCTAAAAAAAGATAGGTTGCAGTTCCAATCCCCAGTACCTATGAAGGTGACCATATCTGATCTTGGCATATGAAATCAGGTTAAGATGAGGTCACTCGAGCAGACCCTAAACCAATATGACTGGTTTAGGTGCCCCTATAAGACTGGTGTCCCCATAAGAAAGAGAAATTTGACTGCCATGTTTATAGCAACATTATTTACAACAGCCAAAACGTGAAAACAACCTAAGTGGTGATGGATATATATATATATATGTAATGCAATATAATATAATGCAATGATATTGCATTTATATGGCCATAAAAACATGAGCCATAAAAACGTAAGTGTTCTCCCCCAGGGTTACTTCTACCATTTGCAACAACATGGATGGTGTTTGAAGGGATTATGCTACATGAAATAAGTCAGAGAAAGACAAATACTGTATGATTTCACTTATTTAGCCATTAATCCATTGATGGACACTTGGGTTGCTTCTATCTTTTGGTTATTGTGAATAATGCTGCTATAAGCACAAGTGTATGTGTGTGTGTGTGTGTGTGTGTGTGTGTGTGTGTGTGTGTGTATACATATATCTTTGTGATCCAGTGTTCACTGCTTTTCGTTATATACCCAGAAATGGAATTGCTGAATCAAATGGTAATTCTATTTTTGAATTTTTGAGGAGCAGCTATACCGTTTCCCATAGTGGCTGCACCGTGTTATGTTCCCATCAACTGTGCACAAGTGTTCTAATTTTTCCACATCCTCAATAACACTTGTCATTTTCTGATTTTTTGATAATGGCCATCCTAATGAGTGTAAGTGGTATCTCATTGTGGTTTTATTTGCATTTCCTTAATGATTAATGCTGTTGGCCAGAAAATTGTCACAGACTTCATCTGTATATGTTGTATGCCCACTAATTAAGATTCATTATTATTTTATGCATTTGCCTATTACATTATATAGGAAAAAAAGAAATGTAACCAACCATGCTAAAAGTAAAATATTGGTTTTATTTATCTATGTAAAATTTATTTACCTTTATCAGTGTTATTTTTTCTTATGGCTTTAAGTTTCCATCTAGTTTCCTTTCATTTCAGCCTAAAGTACTGTCTTTAGCATTTCTTTTTGGATAGATCTACTGGTAATGAACTCCCTCAGCATTTTTTTTTAATCTGCAAATGGCTTAATTTCTCCTTTATTCTTAAATCTCTCTCATTTAAAATTTTTGTAAATTTTTTAATGTTTATTTTTTGAGTGAGAGAGAGAGAGAAAGAGAGAGAGAGAGAGAGAGAGAGAGAGAGAGAGAGAGAGCAAACAGGGAAGGGGAAGAGAGAGAAGGAGACAGAGAATCAGAAGCAGGCTCCAGGCTCTGAGCTGTCAGCACAGAGCCTGATGCGGGGCTTGAATCAATCCATGAACTGTGATATCATGACCTGAGCTGAAGTCAGACGCTAAACCGATTGAGCCACCCAGATGTCCCTTTAAAAATTTTTTTAAATTATTTTTTAAACATTTATTTATTTTTGAGAGAGCACCAGTGGGGTAGGGGCAGAGAGAGAGGGGGACAGAGGATCTGAAGCAGACTCTGAGCTGACAGCAGCAAGCATGACGTGGGACTTGAACTCATGAACTGTGAGATCATGACCTGAGCCAAAGTCAGACACTCAACCAACTGAGCCACCCAGGCACCCCTCTGTCTCAATTTTTTTAAGTAACCTCTACAACCAACATGGGGCTTGAACTCACAACCCTGAGATCAAGAGTCGCATGCTCTACTGACTGAGCCAGCCAGGTGCCCCTTTCCTTTTCTTGAAGAGTATTTTTGCCAGATATAAAATTCTTGGTTGATACATTTTCCCCCAATATCTTAAATGTTATCCCACAGCCTGATGACTTCCATCATTTCTAGTTAGCTGTTGATCTTACTTAAGATCCTTGTACCTGGTGAGTTCTTTTTCTCTTGCTGCTTTCAAAATTCTTTGTCTTTGGGTTTCAACAATTTGATTATAATGTATCTCAGTGTGTGTACCTTTTAATTTTATCCTGCTTCAAGTTTGTCAAACTTTTGGGGCATGTGTATTCATCTATTTCCTCAGTTTTGCAAAATGTTCAGCTGTTACAGCCATGCCCCCCATCTGCGGGGGGATACATTCTAAGACTAACTGATGCCTAAAACCATGGATGGTACCAAACCGTCTACATACTACATCTTTTTGTATACATGCATACTTAGGACAAGGTTTAATTTACAAATTAGGCACAGTAAGACATGAATAATAACTAGTAATAAAATAAAACAATTATAATAATATACTGTAATAAAAGTTATGAGAATGTGGTCTCTCAAAATGTCTTATTGTACTGTACTCACCCTTATTCTTGTGATGATGACAAACACAATTGACATAAGTGTTTGGCTACTATGGACCCTCTGATGATATGTCAGGAGGAGGATCATCTGTTTCCGGACCACAGTTTACCACAGGTAACTGAAGCCATGGAAAATGAAACCATGGATAAGGGGGGACTACTGTATTTCAAATATATTCTCAGCCAATTTTCTTTCTTCTCTATCTGAAGTCCTTTAATGCTTGTGTTGGTATGTTTTGTGGTATACCATGGGTCCCTCAGATTGTTTTCCCCTTCGCTCTTTTTTCTTTCTCCTCACACTAAATAATTTCAATTGTCTTATCTTCAAGTCACTGATCCTTTTTTCTGGCTACCCGCACCTGTTATGGAACCCCTGTAGTGGGTTTTCTTTTCAGTTATTTTACTCTGCCATTCCAGAATTTGTTTTAATATTTATTTAAGTAATCTCTACATTCAACAAGGTGCTCAAACCCACGACCCCCAAGACCAAGAGATGCATCTGTACTAATTGAGCCAGCCAGGTAACCCTGTTTTGGTTCAAGTGTCATTTTGTTCATACGTGATTTTCCTGGTTTCTTTCAGTTCCTGCCCATGGTTTCCTTTAGCCCATTGAACATATCTAAGATGGTTGATTTCACATCTTTGACTAATAATTCTACTGTGTGGACTTCCTTGAAGATGATTTCCATCCAATTCTTTTTCTTTCCCCTGTGAATGGGCCATATTTTCTTATTTATTGTAATTGTATTACAAATAATAATATTATAAAGAATAATTTTATTCTTTGTTGAGAAGTGGACATTTTGAGTATTAGGTGGTGAGAACTCTGAAAACCAAATTTCCCCATTCCTTAGGAAATACTGAGTCCTGGGGCACCTGGGTGGCTCAGTCAGTTCTAAGTGTCTGACCTCAGATCAACTCATGATCTCACAGTTTGTGGGTTCAAGCCCCACGTTGGGCTCTGTGCTGATAGCTCACAGCTCTGAGCCTGAAACCTGCTTCGGATTCTGTGTCTCCCTCTCTCTGCTCTGTCCCCACTCGTACTCTGTCTCTATCTCTCAAAAATAAAGAAACAGTCAAGACAGTAGAAAGAAAGAAAGAAAGAAAGAAAGAAAGAAAGAAAGAAAGAAAGA
>NW_024412395.1:10316575-10450477 GCF_014898765.1 Herpailurus yagouaroundi
AAAAGGAATTACTGAGTTTTGCTCGTTGAGGTCTGGAGTTATTTGTAACTTTTCCAAAATATTTTTGCAAAGTGTGTATTCCTTTCTGTCTATATGTTACTCTGTGGCAGCCAGTGACCTGACAAATATTGTTGTAAGGTCTGTCTTTCAAGAGGGGGAGGGGGAACCAAGTACTGTTCTTATCCCCTGGGAGCAGCTTTAGCCCACTGGGATTGAAACAATAGAAACCAGCCTCTGTCCTGGCCTCTCGATCAAAAGCAGCAATCTTCAATCAGAACCCACAAATCTCGATACTTAGAAGACAAGGTTCTTATTGTCCACTCTGGCTCCAGCAAGCCACACCAGAAGCACAGGTAGCTATCTTCACTGCTGCCTGCTACAAGGATGGGATATGGTAGTTGCTACCACGTGAAAGGCTGAAACTTACCAAAACTTACCAGTCTCGTTACCAACAATCTATCTCCTAGATGCTGCAAATATTCCAACTGGATCCAGAACTCCAAAATAGTGACTCCAGAGATTCTCTGCAAGCCAAATTAGTTGTTTAAGTGGAAGGATGGATTCCTGGAACTTCCTACACCATCTTCCAAGACATCACTCCCAACTGGTTCTTTAAAAAAAAAATTCTGCTTGGGGCACTTGGGTGGCTCAGTTGGTTAAGTATATGTCTCTTGATTTCCGCTCAGGTCATGATCTCACTGTTTGTGAGTTCGAGCCCCACACTGGGCTCCATGCTGACAGCACAGAGCCTGCTTGGGATTCTCTCTCTCTCTCTCTGCCCCTCCTTATCCCTATGTTTTCTTCTACATCCATAGGCATATTGATCCTACTTCCTACATGTTTCATTGTCCTTTTGTTCTGGTCAATCTTCACCATTTCCAAGACTAAGTGGTTTTTCTCCACTGGGTCATACTTCCTTGCGTCTTCCTGTCTATAGTAATTTTTTGTTGGCTGCCAAACATGATAAAGTTTATTTTCTACAATAGTATTTTTGTTTTAAATGTTTATTTATTTTTAAGAGAGAGAGGGAGATAGAGAATCCGAAGCAGGCTCCAGGCTCTGAGCTGTCAGCGCAGAGCCTGACACAGAGCTCACACTCATGACCTGTGAGATCATGACCTGAGCAGAAGTTGATGCCTAACCAACTGAGCCACCCAGGGACCACTTGAGTGGTATTTTTTAAATGGCCTTTATCCATTAGGCAGTTAAGTAACTTGTGAATTAGTTTGATCATTTTGAAACTTGTTTTAAAACCTTTGAACTGAGTTTAGAGTAGCTTTTACCCTCCAACTCGGTTAGCCTCACTTCTAAACTTTGGGCTTTCCTGAGTTTTTGCTGACATCCTCTTATCTTCAAAGAGGCTTCTCCTCGGTGCCTAAAAGAAACTCGAATTATTCTCATCCTCATGGCCAGCCCTGGGAATATTCCTCCTACAACTTGGTAATTGTTTTTCCTCAGAAGTTTGTCTTCTTCATGAGGTTTTACTACATGCAAAGATTAATATTCCATCTAAGACTCAGAGTGACTCCTATGTAAATTTACTGAAATCTTTATGTCGTTTCCTCCTCCTTGGAACGTTGCTTCATACCTTCTAACAGCCCCAGCTTCCCAAAACTCTGACATCTGTCTCCCCAAGTAGCAAGATTACCAGTCTTGTTTGGGCTTCATATGCCTGCATCAGCTTATAAATTAGCTCCACAAAGAAAACCTGGCTTATGGGAAGGCTCACTCACCTCTCTTTTGATCTTTTCCCAGGAATTACAGTCTTAATGGACTTTTCCTGATATTGCAAACGTTTTTTCCTATTATTTTGTTCAATTTTCCAGTTGTTTACACAGGAGGCTGACTCTGGGCCCTATTGCTTCCTCATGCTCAGACGCAGAAGTCCAAATAGCTTTTTGTTGTTTAAATGGACCAAGTTGCAAAACAGAAAGGACCTGAAAGGACAATTCACCAAGAAAGAAACATGCATGGCCAAGAAGCGTATAAAAAGATATTCAAATTTGCAAATCACATTTTATATATGTCTTATTACATGAGAAAATGTAAGAGTCATGATATCCACCAAGGGTGGAGACACAGACACATTACTGATGAGGTGGTAAAGTGATGGAAGTACAGTTTTGGAAGCCAATTTTGACAGTATCAGTAAAAACTTTCAGGTATACTTAACATATTCAGCAATTCCACTCCTCGATATTTACTCAGAAACGAAAGCATGTGTTCACAAGCATACTTGTACAGGAATGTTCACAGCATTTTTACTGATAAAATCCCCCAAATCAAGAATGTCTCCAAGCCCAGCTACCCATGAAAAGGAGGCCGATAGGCAAACTATTAATATATTTAACTACTTACCAAATAAAAACCAAACTGATGAATCTCAGGAATTTTGACTAAAACGAGTCTTAGAATATACATATAAATTGCACGTATAAAAAATTCTAGGACAGGCTATTCTAATCTCTAAGAATCAGTATACTCACTGCCTCTAGTAATGTTGTAGGTTGTATTCTGTCCACCCCCCACAAAAGACATTTTGAAGTCCTAACTGCCAGTACCTCAGAATGTAACTGTATTTGGAATAGGGTCATTGCAGACATAACTAAGATCAGGTGGTGCTGGAGTAGCATGGGCCTCTAATCCAATATAGCTGGTTTCCTCACAGAACAATGTCCATGCTAAGATGGACTTTTGGAGTGGTTAAATTTAAAAGCCAAGGAAGGTCCAAGGCTACCTGAAGCTAAGAAAGACACATGAAGAGATCTTTCCCTAGCACCCTCCGGGGGTGGGTGCATGGCCCTGATAACATTCTGAGTTTGGATTCTGGACTCTAGAACTGCAAGACAATAGATTTCTGTCGTTCTAAGGCACCCAGTTCGTGGTACTTTGTTAGGGTAGCCCCAGAAAGCTAACAAAGGGAGGGAAGGTAAGGGTAGTAATGGACTGGGAAGGGAAAAGGAGACTCTCTCAAGTGATGAAAATGTTCTGTATCAAATCCTTATGTAGGTTTTTTTCCTCCTTTCTTTTTTCTTAAGATTTTGGAGCCTCTGGGGTGGCTCAGTCGTTAAGCCTCTGACTCTTGATTTCGCCTCAGGTCACGACCTCACAGTTCCAGAGATGGAGTCCTGTATGGGGCTCTGCGCTCACCTTGCAGAGCCTGCTTGGGATTCTCTCTCTCCTCCCTTATCCCCCCCCAATTGTGCGCCCAAGCTCTCTCTCTCTCTCAAAACAAATAAACTTTAAAAAAAAGACTTTGTTTTTAAGTACTCCCTACACCTAACGGGGAGCTCGAACTAACAACCCAGCGACCAAGAGTCAGTCTCTACTGACTGAGCCAGCCAGGCGCCCTCCCCGTTCTTTCTTTTTTAACTGAAATAGAATTGACATACAACATATTAATTTCAGATATACAACATAATGATTTGACATTTGTATAATGATCACCACATTAAGTCTAGTTACCATCTGACAACCTATGCAGTTAAAAATTTTTTCTTGTGGTAAGAATTTTTAAGATTTACTTTCTCACCAACTTTCAAATTTGAAATGCAGTATTATTGACTAAAATCAATATGATGTACATTACATCCCACTGACTCATTTTATACTTGGAAGTTTGTACCTCTTGATCCCCACGGGGGTTTGACTTCCATAGAAATATGCATTCATTAAAACTTACTGAATGGTAGACTTAATATTTATTTTACTGATAAAAACGTTATGTCAAAAAGAGATAATTGTTGAAGATTAGAGATATGTGAGCTGAAGTGCTCAGGGGTCAAGTGTACAGATGTGGGCAACATCATTTTATGAAATGCATAAAAGATGTATTGATGGATTGAGAGATGCTTAGGCAGATGGACAAGTCATAAGACAAATATAGCAAGATGGTAATTACAGAATCTAGGGGAGGAATATATGGATGTTAACTTCAATTCTTTCAATTTTCTGTATGTTTGAATATTTTTATATATTCAAAATATATTATGTTGGGGGAATTTTATAGATAATTGACCCATATGTACAAGTATAATTTAAAAGGGAATATATAAAAGGCTATCATAATTTTTAATACCAAACTTAAAAACTGTCTATTCGAGAGGAATTTTTACATACAGTAGAAACTGTATCTGATGGTACCAAAACTAATGGTTAGTTGGTTAATTGAAAAGCCATTTAAAGGAGAGATAAAAATACAAGCATTTTGTTTTAGCTTAGGACAAAAAATGCATTTTTATCTGTGATTCTTTTTTATGTAGGAACAAGGTTTTACTTTTACTTTGGGTTTGAGCCCAATTATAGTCCCTGAGTCTCTGTTGCAAAAAACAGACCCCAAGTGTGGCATCTATTTTTTTCTGTCTCTCAAATGCATCATCTTTTGTTAGTCTCTCATAATTGTCTCGCTAATACCTATTTTAAATAATTTTTAAAGAATTTGATGAAGTTTTAATGACACCTTTATAAGAGTTTTGCAAAAACCCAACCCTCCTGCTTTTCACATGCACATTTCACTGGCTTATGTAGCACATAATTAAATGGTATCAGAAAGATACATTTGCATATATAGGTTAGCAAATAAATACAGCTGATTTTAGGAAGCTTACTACTTTAATTGGAACCCCAAGAGTTCTGGCATGACTCAGAGCAGTCAGTGGTGGCAAGGGGAGAACAAGAGGGGAAAACAGAGTGCCAGTCTACAGAGTGCGTTACTTAGAAGGTGGTTAAGAGAGCTTCTGTCACAGATGGAATGTTAATAGAGGATTAGAGTCAAGCTTTTGCAGGTATACCCCAAACTCCAAAGTCACGAAGAAGACTGATACATTTGTTGACAAAAGTATTAAAAATATTATCATGTCCCCCCAACACCCTACAAGAATAAAGTCAAAGAACACCATAAGAAAAAAGGTTTGCAATATATAAACACATGACTGTCAAGTGACTAATTTCTTTAATTTCCAACATCTCATGAATAGAACATTAAACAACCTGATATAAAAATAAGCAAAGGATATCAATATGGAATTTTGAGAACAAGAAATACAAAAGATCAATAAAGATATGAAAATCTACTTAACTTCCTCACAGAAGAAATGCATTGTCAAAAGATAATTTCATTTATAAGATGAGCAAGTTTGATATCAGTTCTAATAAAAATGTGGGGAAACAGACATTCTCATATGCTTTGATGGAACCATAAACTGATATAAACTTCTCCAAGAACAATTAGACAATATTTATTAAAATTTTAAAATGCAGATGCCCTATGACCTAGCAACTTTGCTGGTAGAAATTTACCCTACGTTTATGCTTATAATGATTAAAGAAAATACTTGCAAAAGGAGGTTCAATAGAGCATTGCTTGTACAGTATGAACTGGAAACAAGGTAAGTGTGCATCAGGAAATTAAATTACGGTATATCCATAGGATGGAGTACAAGGCAGTGATTGAGAAGAATGAGGTAGACCTGAATATGCTGATATGGAAGTGTTTCCAGGGTGACAAAGCACTGCAGAATATATTGTACGATCCCTCTGACATTAACAAAATGTATATGTATTTACAAATGCATACACACACATTTCCCCCCAGAGGAAAATACAAGAAATTTAATAGAAGTTGTCATCGGTTTGAGGGAGACTACTCTTAGGGGTAGGTCAGAGGCTTTTACACCTCCTTGAGAATCTTCCTTATACTGTTTGAATTTCTATTATTATGTACGTAATAATAATCATGGCACAATCATAAATCTTTATCTTTGCCTTCATTTTTTAGATACGAAATTACTTAAATATTAATTTTTTAAGAAATTATTTTCTTTCAGATGAAAGATGGCATACTTCAACTGCATTTGGGGAAGATACAAGGCGCGCTGAATGTAGGTACAGAAAGGTCCCTTATTTTGATTGACAAGATCTTAGGTCAGGAATACCAGAAGAGGGGCTGATGCTGGGAGGAGAGAGGAGTCAAGCAGTGGCTGAAGTGAAGGAAGAACATTTCCTTATTCTTTAATCCTCTAAATCCCTTTTAGTTCCTTACTTAATCTCCTCACCCCTCCCCAAACACAGCCACTCGTGAAACAGAAATTCTAGAAATAAAGTTTGCACTTAGCATTCTCCCAGTCCCTTGGGATCTCCCATTAATGAATACAACCACTGGCAGAAAAGCCCAACAACAAAAAATAATCTTCAAAACTCCTATACTTTAAATTACTAAAGCACATCTTTATTTTGCAATTGAACAATTAAAAGTCACAGCTAGAGTTTTTTCACGTCTGTACCTGAACAACTATTTCTCAATCAAAATGAAATATGGCCAACAAAATATGTGTAATAGCATTGCACGTAACAGAAGTTGCTCTTAGGACTAAAACAGTTTTAATGTGAATCAGCATTTTAATCCTGTCTGCTGTTAGTATTCATAGATTTTTTTTTTACATGAATAAACTTCAGGAATTCTAGTTTTTCACTGAAATTAAAACAAATACACAGGCTTTTCAAGCATACAGTAAGCTGCAGTGACAAATGCAGAGCGCTGATTTCAAATTATCCCGTGTTGACCAAATTCAAGCTTATACATTTTAAACGAACCCTAAGCTTCTTTGCCTCTTATTGTGGAAACAAACCATATGGAAAGAGCTATTTTTGTGAAATGGGGAAAGAGTTAATTTTAAAAATTAAGGGGCTAATTCCATTTTGCTACTAGTTCAGTACAATCAAACGTGAAATGACAGCAGAAATGCAAAATCATATTTTAATAACGAAATAAACTAGATTTTTAACTAAGTGACTTTTCGCCCTTCATATTTACATATAGCACCTGTTACAAGAAAAAAAATCCCAAATTAATACACCCTCTACATAGAAATAAATCTTTGTAAAACTAATACTTAAAAATATCACTGATGAGTATATAGTAAATTGTCCTAAAATTAAGCCTACACTGTAGAAAATAAAGACTAGCTTTTCTTACTTGAAAAGATAACAATATGGATTGTAACTGCAATGTCCTGGTGCTTTAAGAACACTGGGTTGGACAGTTTTTTGTTTTTTTTCCAAGCACACATACTCTAATGAGATAAAATGAAAACAGCTTAATGTAAACTGTTTTTAGTGTCTTAAATCCTGTCCCTTGACACGTATATAAAGTATCAGGACTTTGCCTCTTCAACTTACTTGTGGTGCGGTATTGACTTAACCCCTACCTACCACTTAAAACCAAACAAGTGGATTTCCAAGTATTCATGTCATGTAGGAAAATTCAAAGCAGAAAGGATTATTGTAAACCAAACCTGGTTGAAGCTAGCCGAGAGCACCCAGAGTCCAGCCGGATGGATAGTCAACTGGGTAGGCTTCACTGTACTAAATTAATTACAGAAAAGTGGCAAAGCTAAAACCACAAAAATTACCTTTTAAATATCAAATGACCAGGAGATCATTGTAAAGCACTGAACTTGGGTCCAATCCAATGAGTTCTACATACTAATCCATTAAAGTTTTTCCATATTTACAAAACTCCTAGGATAGATTTTATTTTTTAAATGTATAAATTAAGTCAGTAGTAAGCATGAAATAAAGTGCTACTATTTAAAATTCAAGAAGTCAATTTCAGCATTGAAATTTGACCTCCTCTACAGGATATAAGAAAGACTGAATAATCTTGTGAACTCACTAAAGGGTTGGAAAAGATGGGTGCCAGAGAATCCCAGAATTGGATTGAAATGTTCTTGCCAGGGAAGGCAAGGAACTGCAACATAACTCAGGAGTAAAAACTAAAAAAGCTTCTTTTAAATAAAAGGTAAAATGGGCTCAATTGTGACTACAGTGAATTTGGGGAAATCAAACGTCAGCACCTATTTGTGTCTAAGATGGTAAACTGGGCTGATCCTCCTTGACGATGTCATGGTGATAATTTCATTTAGCAAGGTGGCATTTCGGTTAAAGTTACAAGTAATATTTGTTACATTTTGGAAACTCTCAGGGTTGAGGGGGCCTGATATTAATCTCTTAACCAGTGTAAAAGAAAAAAAAAAAGCTAATGAAGAAAGGTATCACCTTATAGCTTCAGGGTATTTACTTCACAAAGACTATAAGATGAAATTACTTTTCTGAAGTTGGATATACGGAAGCAGGAGTCAAAATAATGAAGGTCCCATTGAGTCAAGTGTAACAAGTGATGAATAATAAATACTACCCTTTAAAAAGACTATTGAGCAAATCATGCCTAAAACATGGTAGGGTTTGTTGTTCAGCTGAATTAATAAATCCCTAAGCATCTAATACACCACTGTTACAGGTCAGAACTGGGCTCAGTGGTCTTACCTGTCCAAGATACTGATCATAAGAAGGCAAAACTATTTGTCAGGGGCCTCTGCACATATTTACTATAGTGGATCTGATGCACAGATTTCTGGCGTCACCAAAGTCACACTCACAATGATGTCCTCATTTGTGGCTGCCACGGTGACAAAGCCTGAGAACTTTCCTTCACGGTAAACACATGCAGCAGAATGTTTACCCTCACACAAAAACACCCTTCCACACTCCAGAAGTCTAGAATTCAATTGTTTTACACTTAAAAATAGTAAGCACAAGTTTTCTTGAAATTTTCTATTCTAGAGCTAAAACAAAACAATACAAAACAATGTATGCTATATCTGAAATATGCTTCAGTAATGATTTTGTTTATAATTAAAATTACAGTTTTCTTCTAAAATTGCATTTTATATAATGAAGTGGATGGAATACTCTTCCTTTCATTTTTTTTCAATCCCTTGCTGACTTTTGAAAACAAAGAGTTTCCTTAGAATCAAGTCATAATTCTAATAACATTTCAAAGATACATTCATATTTTTACAGCATGAAAAACATACAAGTATCATTTCCTTTTACACAATGAAGTAAAAGAAGTTAACAGTTTCAATCTTTTGTCCATAGAAAAATATTTTCTGTATCATTTACACAAGTAGGAAAATTCTACAGTGCTTAACTGAAACTTCCATGAGCACATCAAGGCTTTTAAACACTCTCATTCTCTTACTGGACATTTTAAAAGGTTTCAGGAAGTTAAAAATTAGGACTTCCACCTAAAATTGTAGTCTTTAACTTGCAATATTGCTAATACCTTTCACTTCGTAAATTAAAAAAAAAATTGCTTTTCTTCTTTATGCACTGAATCACATCTAGTCAATATTGATGGATTGCACCCCAGTAGACACTACTTCTGGCTGCCCACTGAGCTTGGACTGCTAAAATAAAAATAACAGTGACTATAAAACTTTAGAAATCAATAGTAAATTGCAGTAGAAAAACATACAAATAAATAGCAGCAAATTTAGAAATGGAAACAGAAGTAACTATTTGGTGTTTACCCAGGACAACTTCACCAAGATTATGAAAATAAAATGTCTCATTTCTGGCTGATATAGGACTTGTTGGTTTTTGATACTATTGAGAGGCTTATTGTACGAATTGCTACTAAGAATAAATGAAGTCAGTATATAATAAAACAATTGTTGGTAACAGTTGCAGACATTGTAAAATAAGATAAACTCCCGCAATACAATTTAGGGATTAATTTCATGGGCTCTTTATAAAATTGCTGAACGTCTCTATTAGTTCGCTCAAGAATGCTTTATTACTTGTATTCCTTTGTAGCTATACAATTCACTAAGAATTTTATAACAGTTGCTATAACTTATGTTGTGATCACACTGAGACACCAATAAATCTGCCAACAGATCAGTAATTCTGATATCTGATAAAATCCAGTGGGTTTTAACAACATGGCTATTTTACTTGGAAGAAACACCACACACACACACAGACACAGACACACACACACACACACACACACACACACACACACACACACACACAAATGACTGCAGAAACTGGTTGAACAGCTAAAGTAAATGTGGGAAGTAAGCAATGATAATATGGTTACTTTGTTGATGTGGCATAAAAGCCAACTGTGTGCGACATAATTCATCTTTTTCATGTCATATTATTAAGAGATGTTTATTCCCACAACTACTTACCATAATATATTTACTCTAAGTGACTTAAGTGTAAATTCACCTAAACTACAAAATAAAAGAGATGTAAACATATCCCACCTTATTGTGGTATAAATAATTTTTATGAATTCAAAACTACTTTGGCAACCTTACTATCAGAATATCTTAAATATTCAAAACACAGGTATTAAATAGAACATTGTTAAAAATTCTTCTTTCTTTCTCCCTTCCTGATTAGATTATAAAATAAGTAATGCTTTAATTCTACTACATGTTCACATTATGAACATAAATTATTTGATTATAACTCGACATATATCCTAAATCCTAGTTCTATGTCTTAAGTGCTTTTAAAAAATTAGTCTTCTAGTTTACATTTCAGAATGTTTTTTGTACTGCATGTGTTATCAGCCTAAACACTTCACAAAAGCTTATGTTCTATCAGAGAAGCATAACTAGCAAACTGAGTCAGGGTCCTAATTAGGATCACCTTTTAAAGCCTACTTATTTTCTAAATTAAGTGACATCTTCTAAGATCATAGTTATTAAGTGAAAACACTGCCTGAGTATAATTCTTGAGCTGAAACAGACTAAAATTCACAAGAATTTATGATCTATTCATATATGTTGCCTAAAATAATGGAGAAGGTGAGATTAGATAAAATCATTCAAGTTCCTTTCAGCTCTCAAGTTAAGAGTATTTCTAGTGGAGACAGAAAACTTTCACTCAAATACCTGATTAGACCTGAACAGACCTGCCAGCAGATTATAAACAACTCTATAGTTAAAATAACCCTTTACCTCTGTTTGTTACCATTAGCCTTTATGAAACACACAAATATATATAAACACACAAAAGTGTACATAGTAGTACTTGAAACCTTCAAGCAACTGTCTTAATGGCTTATCATACCTTCTTAAGTTTGAAGTCAGTTTTTATATATAAATTTTCTCTTTACCCTTAATCAAAATGAGCAACACCTCCCCCCTCCCCCCACTTGTGCTAGCAGGCCACACGAAGAAAATTATTTCTTAAGCTGTTTACTCTGCCTCTATTTTGAATGGATGTACTCATTTAACAAATACCACCAACTCTTCTTGTGAATGTAAAGTCTATTCCAAAATATTCCTCATGCTATGTACACAGTGCTGACACAAATCTGATGCTCAACAAAATCTGAAATGAACATGGTAAAACCACCTTAAATCAGAGAGGAAAGGTTTTCATAAACATTTATCATTTACAAAGCCCCTTGATTCACCAATATCTATTTCCACTTGTGAGAAGAACAGTAGCATTGATTTCTCTGCGGGTGGGGGGAGTGGGAGAGCAGAGGAGTTAACTGGAGGAAAGGGAGAGCAGTTCAGATACAAGAAATTTGACATTTTTATTACACAGTATTACATGGATATGAATGGAAAATCTAGACCTACTTGGCATATTAAAGCTGGGATTATTCCTAGAACCCTATTTAGATTGATGAACAGGTTAAAAATTCTTAGGTGTAACGGATACAGTCTGATTTGTTGGGTGAACACAGAAGCATAATTAGCATATCCATTTTAAGAAGCTCTGAAGGATAATTTGTTTTAAGATCCTAATAAATATGCCTTTAAAAAAGGATCTTTTCTGTACATAAAAATACTGACAGAGGGTAGCTCCCAGATGAAAAATCCATATATGAGAAATTTAAATGTAACTCTAGACTTCTAATATTTACCACTTAAAGACTGGAATTAATCATTTTAAAAGGCAGCAGTGCTCATTGCCAACAAAATTAGAGTTTATCTCAGAAGTGTAAACACACCTGTAAGTTAAAGAACATGCCAACCATGACATTTATCTGTTCCTATCTATACAACTGCATTTTTTTAATCTTTTTAATCTATGGTTGTCATATTCTGTCCACACAGAATAGATTTTCATTTTAATTCAGATTAAAAACAACTGTCAAACAGCAATTAATTATGTAGACCCTCAACATGATTTTACTTGTTCACTTCTTGATTTATCATTATGTCATATAGCAGCCTAAATTATATTTATCTGTTGGTAGAAAATGGAATGTTCAAATAAGACTCTAGTTAGTTACTAATTTATACTGTCTTGGCTGTGAAATCCAGGGATAGGAGAATTTCTCTTTGACATAAAGGTTATGTTTACTTTTCTCTTAAAAAATTAAAATATTTGAATATAATAATTTATTTGGTATCTTGGTTATCAATGTTTAGGACTTAATTTCCTAAAATGTATTATTTTGGGTTCTGATTATCTGAAATAACATCACTTTGATTACACTGAAGATTTTTAAATGTGTATTTGTCCCCTCATACTGAACGGCATTTCACAATATCTACCATTCAAACTCTAAGTTTTATCAAGACTATACAGAAGCATTCAGAAACCATTAGTAAATGAATATTTTGACCACAATCCATATAAAACAAGTGTGTAATATAACATTTCAATAGGTGAGCAAATTTCCACTTATATTAAAACTGGGCAATTTTAAAGTTCTATCTCTCTGTAGACTTAAAAAAAAAGTCCTGAAGAGGAAAGGATACACATCCTTACAGGGAACCAGAGCCTCCATCAGGCTGACAAGCAAAACTCTCCGTATTAACATGCTTATAACTTAGTAAGTATATATAAACTGGGGTAATTTAATTGTATACAAATATGACAATAAACCCTCAATGCAGTTATTGAGGGATTGCCTTTAGAAATAAGTCAAAAACGTTTCATTCCTCGTTCGAAGCATCCCAACCAACAGACTGGTGTGAACAAAGCTTGAGATGAACCGAAATAAATGCTTTAAGAATAATAATTTAGACAGTGATAGAAATAAATCACAACGAATTGCTCTAACTTTAGCTGAAAATATCAATATGTTTAACTTTAATATGCATATTAGGTGCCATTTCTAAAGTTAGGGATAAAATAAAGAGAAAATTTGAATAATAAAGCATCTTTTAACTTGAGCTGCTCAACTGTAACCCTTGTCCCTCAGGAAAGGAATGTGCAGATTTTCAATAATTCCATAGCAGCAGAACGCTCACTCAGTAGAACACAATTTATCTTTGCTTCTTGTGGCAAAATACAGGAATTGAGTAAGAAATAAAATTTCCATACCCTTCTTTGCGTAACTCTTCATACAAGAAGCTGTTTTTTTTTTAAATGCAAACTGATTCAAAATGCATAAAAATGTAAATGTACAATATACACACATACCTCCTAGTGGGGTCAAATGAGTGCCTTTTCATTAGACATACAAAGACGTCTCAAGGCACTTAAGGGGTTAAGACACAACGCATGCATTCCTTTACATCAAGTATGTGAAATCACATGATTTGGAATAAGCCAACCGTATGATAAATATGTTACATTATTAAATTCAAGAAAACTTGTAGATTCATATTTATACTTTCTATAAGATGCTGGTAAATGGACACTGTGCAGCATTTCCTGGGAAAAGCAAATTCCATCTTTCTTCTCACGAACAGCAGGTCTCTACAGGGGAGTACGGGGAAAGATGTGCTGCATCCATAGGCAGTGTATTGGCTAATATTGAGAATGATATTGCTAAAATTTAAAAAATAAAAATCTGGTAATCAGTATAGTAAGTACATGAATCACTGGGAAACACCAGAGCTGACTCCTGATGTATACTTCTTTTTGCTTTCAAGATACAGGTGTATATCAGAGATGAGGAGAATTCTGAGCCTTGTTTGTGGCAATTCTACCAGAAGGGGACTGCATGGCACCACCACAGATTTCATAAATTACCCTGAACATACTCAGTTATTCACTATTTGTTCGGAGCAAAGCATGAAATAGTCTTCAAACACATGAATTACAGATTTTGAGAGAGTGACATTGTTTAAACATAAAGTGCAACAGTGCTGAAGTTTTCAGTTTTTGTTAGTTCTTCATTGTTTTTGTCTAACTGCCATTTCCTGCAAGCAGAATTATGGCACAGTGAATAGAACAGAAAGCAGTTTTCCAACACATATCCCAGACTTATGCTTTCTTATTTATTTGATGACGTCGTTAAGGGTTTAACAAATCCTTCTTCATAAACTTTCAAAATAGCTTCACATACAAATCTGTATTGACTCTGAAAAATAGAAAGGACAGAACTGATCAGAAAGACTAGAAAACAACAACAACAACAACAACAACAACAATTTCACTTGACTTGCTTATAAAGGAAATGCAACGTAAAACCGCACAGAGATGCCATTTTTCACCAACACAAAGGCAAAAAAATAAAAAGGTCTGACAACGTATTTTGTTGGCAACACTCACTCATACATTGCTAGTAGGGATGTAAAATACTACAATTTGGCAGCATCTAAAAAATTACATTAATTTACCTTTCACCCATTAATCCCACTTGTAGGAATCTATCCGAAAGATAAACCAGAAAAAGAAATTGAAAACATATATTCAGAAATAAGTCTATTCACCACTGGATTATTTTTAATAACACAGAGTAGGAACAATCCTAATGGCTACCAGGAAGGAACTGGGTGGCACATCCTCACAGGGGAATACTACGTGGTGAAGGGCTGAAGGGGAAGGAATGCAAGTCTACCGATCACTATAAAATGATTCCAGAGTACCTTGTTAAGTTAAAACAGCATGGCAGAGTAAAGTGCACACAATGTATTCTCTTTATAACAGAAAGAGGGTGACTACAAATGTCCATCTCAATATATATGTTATACAAAAGGGAAGGACAAATCATTAAAAACATAGTCTCCTATGAAGAGATAGAGGGGATAGAGTGCAGGAGAGGGGTAGAGATTAGATTTCACTGGATATACCTCCTCCTTCTATAGATTTTACTTTGGAACCACATAAATATACCCCATAATTAGAATGTTAATTTAACAAAATCTCTGTAAGTTGAAAATAATATGAAACAATCAATGTGTGTATGTAGTTGATGGCATAACCACATAGAGAGGAGTTATTTCAAGGGACTTTTAAACAGTAATTTGAGTATCTCATAGATATATCCAAAAAATAGAAAAAAAAATTCTTTTCAGTAACGATTCTGTTGGTGGTAGTAGTGTTAGTTTTGTTATTTTGAGATGTTATGTCATGTGGAATAAAACAAGGGAGTATTTGTGATAGTCTAAATCTTTCATTGCTGATATTGTAGAGAACCATTATTCTTGTTAAAGAAGAATGGAAATAAAGATGTAACGTAGAACACATCAAGTAAAAACACTGAGGTCCTGAATTTGTATTGGAAGCATCAGTAGTAGCTCCTTATGCGTTTGTTTTCTTCACTGTGGCAATGGAAGATTTCTAGAGACAAATACTAACACTAACCCAGCAGCTTAAAATACTTAGTGCTCAGAAGGTGATCCCTAAAATAATTTCTAAAGACAAAAACAAAAAAAAAACAGTACTTTTCTGGAGAAATTATGATTCTAAAACCAGGGCAGGAAATGCACATGCCTGGACATTTTTATTGGTAGCAAAGAAACTATCCGTACTAGGGTCTTGACAAAACAGCTTAGGAGCTGAGCTGAACAGGTTCCTACTGGCCAAAAATGGGACAGTGTAGGCATCATTAAAAAAAAAATAACTACAACGAGTTGAAATATATCACATATGTTTAAATCCACGATATCAGAATAATATCAAAGCAAACAAAAGTATGAGGTCACCAGTGGGAGAGGCAAGCGAACCAACTCATTATACTGAAAACTGATATATGAAAGCACAGCCTATACCACTGGTTAACCAAATAGCAGAAGAGAACTTTCTCTTTAAAGAAGTATTCCAGCTAATAAACAAAGAAGGAATAATAGACTATTATCATTCTTCAAACCCCACCAGTTAATGATGCAGACACAGATCACCCAAGGCCACTAACATCACAAAAAGAAAGACAACGTTTAAGTGCCTCTTGAAAGAACAAAATACCACCTAATTTGTTCAAGTCTATAGATCCATTTACCACTTTTAGGAAACACAGATAACACTCGGTTATTTCATCAAATAAACTGCAGGAAAAAAGAAAAGAAACGTAGAAAGAAGCAACACATTAAAAGAGATTTAGGAGACATAAACCAATCAAAATTTGTGGACTGTATCTGAATTCTGATTTTATACAAACTGTAAAAGCAAAAACTCACTGTGTATGATACAATCCAATAATTTGATTTCTGGGTATATATACATACAAAATAATTGGAAGTAAGACCTCAAAGAGACATTCATACATCCATGTTCACAGAAGCATTATTTGCAATAACCAAAAGATGGAAACAACCCAAATGTCCACCGGCAGATAAAAGGATAAACAAAATGTGGCCTATACACAATCAAGAATTCTTCAGCCTTAAAAGAAAGGAAATTCTTACACATGCTACAAAGTGGATGAACCTTGAGAATATAATGCTGAGAGAATCCAGTCACAGAAAAACAAAACCTGTATGAAGCTACTTATATAAGGCATCTAGAGCAGTCAAATTCCTAGAAACAAAGTAGAATGCTGGTTGCCAGGGGATGGGAGGAGAGGGATATGGAGAGTTGTTGTTTCATGTGTATAGTGTTTTAGTTTTGCAAGATGAAAAAGTGCTAGAGACAGGTTACCCAACAGTGTGAATACACTTAATACTACTGAACTGCATAATTCAAAATGGTTAAGATGATAAATTTTATGTGGTGTGTTTTGCTACAATTAAAAATCCATTATGTGTGAATATAGATACAAGAATCTCAAGAAAGTATTAGCCAATCAAATCAAGCATCATATAAAAAAAATTACACACCATGTCCAAGTAGAATTTACCCCAGGAATGCAGGTTAGTTTAACATCTGAGAGTCAGTCAATATACTATACAACATTAATAAAAGACAAAAACCAGACAATCATTTGAAGAGACATACATACACAAAAAGCATTTGACAGAACTGAACATCTTTTCATGATGAAATTACTCAACAAACTAGCAACAGAGGGAACTTCCTCAACCTGACAAAAGGCAGCTTGTTACATACTTAGTGGGTAAAAAACTGAAAGCTATCTCCCTAAGACCAGGAACAAGACAAGAGTGTCTGGTTTTACCACTTTAACATTGTACTGGAAGTTTTAGCTTGGGACACTTGGGAGAAAAAAGGGGGGACGGGAGTGCCTGGGTGGCTCAGTTGGCTAAGCCTCCAATTCTTGATTTCAGTTCAGGTCATGATCTCATGGTTTGTGAGTTTGAGCCCCACACGGGGCTCTGCACTGGCAGCATAGAGCTTGCTTTGGATCCTCTCTCTCTCTGCCCCTTCCCTGCTCAAGCTCTCTCTCTCTCTCTCTCTCTCTCTCTCTCTAAACAAACAAATAAACTTAAAAAAAAAGAAAGGAAAGGCATCTAAAGTGGAAAGGAAGAAGTAAACTACCTCTATTTACAGATAATATCTTGTATATAGAAAATCCTAAGGAATCCACTTTCATAGGTAAAAAATTATTAGAGTCAATGAATTATTTCAGCAAGGTTGCAGGATACAAGATCAACATACAAAATCAATTTTATGTCTATACCCAAGCAATGTATACTCCCAAACTGAAATTAAGAAAACAATTTCCCTTAAAATAGCACCAAAAAGACTAAAAAGCTTAATAAATTTGACAAAAGAAGACTTGTCTACTGAAAACTACAACATATGAAAGAAATTAAAGAAGACATAAATAGATGGAAAGATATTTTGTGTTCATGGTTTGGAAGATGGAATATCATTGGGATGGCAACACTCCCCTAAAATGATATGTAGATTTAATGCAATCCATATCTTGCTTTTTTTTGCAGAGAACATATAATGAATCCATATAAAATTAATATGGAAAAGCAAGGGACTCTGAATAGCTAAAACAGTCTTGAAAAAGGAACAGAGTTGGGAGAGTCACATTTCCTGACTTCGAATTTTATTATAAAACTATAAGTAATCAAGACACTATGTAAGTAGTATAAGGATAGGCATATAAATCAATGGAACAGAGTTGAAAGTCCAAAAATAAGCCCTTACATTTGTGGTCAACTAGTTTTTGACAAGGAACATAGAGACAATTAACAACAATCTTGGGGTGCCTGGGTGGCTCAGTCAGTTAAGCAACTGATTTCGGCTCAGGTCATGATCTCACGGTTCATGGGTTCAAGCCCTGCATCAGGCTCCGTGCTGACAGCCCAGAGCCTGGAGCCTGCTTCGGATTCTGTGTCTCCCTCTCTCCCTCTCTCTCTCTCTCTCTCTCTGCCCCTCCCCTGCTCATGCTCTGTCTCTCTCTGTCTCTCAAAAAATAAATAAATGTTAAAAAAAAATTTTTAAAAGAAAGAACAGTCTTTTCCATAATGGAGTGGAGACAACTGGAAAACCACATGCAGAAGAATGAAACTGGAACCATACCTCAAACTATATGTAAAAGCTAACTCAAAATAAATCAGACACACATGTGAGAGCTAGACTATAAAACTCTCGGAAGAAAGCAGAAGAATAAACCTTTGCAGCCTTGAGTTTCGGCAATGATTTCTTAGATATGACACCAAAAGCATATGTGATTTAAAAAACATATAAACTAGACTTCATCAAAATTAAAAACTTCTGTGCTACAAATGACATAATCAAAAAAGTAAAAGAACGGCATGGAAGAAAACATTTGCAAACCATAGACGTACAAGGCACTTGTATTCAGAAAATATAAAGGACTCTTACAACTCAACAATAAAATGACCAAAAGAACAAACTGAAAAAAGGGGAAGGGGCATCTGGCTGGCTCAGTTGGTGAAACGTGTGACTCTTGATCTAAGGCTGTGAATTCAAGCCCTTTGTTGGGGGCAGAGATTATTTAAAAATAAAATCTTTAAAAAAAATAAAAGGGCAAAAGGTTTGAATAGACAGTTTTCAAAAGAAGATATACAAATAAACACATGAAAAAATGCTTGAAAGCACTAGTTATTAGGGAAACACAAATCAAAACCACAACAAGATACCACTTTATGTTCAGTAGGCTAAAATAGAAAAAAGAGAGGGGTGCCTGGTTGGCTCAGTCAGTGGAGTATGGGACTCTTGATCTCGGGGTCACAAATTCGAGCCCCACATTGGTGCAGAGACCACCTTAAAAAGACAGATAATAACAAGTGTTGACGATGATATGGAGAAAACAGAGCCCTCATACACTGACAGAAGAATGGCAAAATGGTATAGCCACATTGGAAACAGTCTGGCAGTTACTCAAAAGGTTAAACAGAGTTACCATATGACCCAGCAATTCCCCCTCTGGGTATATACCCAAGAGAAATGAAAACATATTCACACAAAAACATACGCAAATGTTTATGGTACCATTATTCATAATAACCAAGAAGCAGAAATGATCTAAATGCCCATGAACAGATGAATAGATAAACAATGGAATACTATTCAGGCAAACAAAAAAAGAGAAAGAAATGAAATATGATACACTCTATAGAATGGATAAACCTGTAAATATTATGCTAATTAAAAGAAGTCAATTATAAAGACCAAGTTGTATGATTTCATGCATATGAAAGGTCCAGAAAAGGTAAAGTTACAGAGACAGAAAGTAGATTAGTGGTTACCTGAAGCTGGGCTGGGGGGAGGTTGGAGACTGTATGAGGGAAATGGGTATGGGGTTTCTTCTTCAGGTGATGACATATTCTAAAATTAGATAGTTGTGATGGTTGCAAAACTCTGTGATATACTAAAAACTAATGAACTATATACTTTAAAAGGGTGAATTTTGTGGGCGCCTGGGTGGCTCAGTTGGTCAAGTGTCCGACTTCGGCTCAGGTCATGATCTCACGGTTTTTGAGTTCAAGCCCTGTATTGGGCTCTCTGCTGTCAGCACAGAGTTGGCTTCAGATCATCTGTCCTCCTCTCTCTCTCTGCCCCTTCCCCACTGCTCTCTCTCTCAAAAATAAGCTAAAAATTAATAAATAGGTAAATTTTGTGGTATGTGCATTATATTTCAATAAAGCTGTTCTATAAAAAAGACATGATTTATATGGGACAAGTGAAAATCTGAATATAGGCTATTTGATAACATTAAGAAATTACTGTTTATTATACTTACATGTGATGATGGTATTGTGATTTTGTTTAGAAGAAAAACCACTCTGTACCTTTTACAGATACACACTAAAATATTTATAGACAAAATGATCTGACGTCTAGGATTTGCTTCAAATATGGGAGAGTAGGTGGCACTACAGATGAAACAATATGGCAAATGCTGTTGGGTTTGAGTACTCAACATAGCGTTTGATTATCTACTCTTGCGTTTGATTATGTTTGATTATGTACTCTTGCGTACATTTGAAATTTTCTATAATTAAAAGCTAAAAAAAATGACAGGCATTTATTAGATCACACAGGTCGATTCACTTCAATAACTTTAATGCCACCAACAATGCTAATATTTCACCATGGCTTAATACAAAAAATAATCTTAACATTAACTCTAAAATTCTTCTTTTTATTCTTGGAATATAATTCAGAGTCTGTGTAGAATACAATAAGTGAGTAGCTTAATTTCCATGACTTTTGTTGTTGTTGTTGTTGTTGTGATTCAAGTTCTTATGTTAAAAAGAATGTGATTTCACCACAGCTGTTTCATGGAAAACAGGTCTATCAAGACTCTCCAGTTCTTGGCATCCCACTTGACTGACACTTAATAGAGGGAGAGTTCCTCTGCACCTGTTTAAGCATTCAAGGATTAACATGATAGGGTGGTACTAAGAAACATTTTCTGTAAAAGATCAGTTAGTAAATGTTTTAGGTTTTGCCAATCATATGGTACCTGTTGCAACCTCTCAACTTTGATACTTTAGTATAAAAACAGTCATAGACAATATGTAAAGAAGTGGGAATGGCTGTGTGCCAATAAAACTTTATTTACAAAAACAAGGGGTGGGCCAGATTTGGCTCACAGGCAATATTCACCAACCCCTATGCTACAGGTTACTGGCTCCTGGTAAGGAATTAAAATATAAAAATATGGTTTGGCATATATAATGGTAACAAAAATCATCATGTTGAGAATACACACAAGTACATAAAGTGCAGTACTTACAGGTGTTTGGATCATCATGGCTCGTTGATCTCTCATTGTTCTTACAATGTCTAGTGGATAAACTGGTTGATTGCATTCAATGAGACACATGGCTGTTTCCATAGTAATAAGAACCCCAGTTCTTCCAATTCCAGCACTAAAAAAGTAAGGGGCAAGGTCTCATTGATACTATCCTGTTACACTTCTTGTGGCTTTTGTGCAGTAAATTAAAGTACTGAATGAAACATAATACAATGGAATAATAATTTGATTTTAATTAAGTTTTATATTACAAAAGTAGAACCCAACTAAAAAATACTTTGAAAATTGAAAAACATTTCACACGTAATGCAGATTAAATGGTTTGTATCCACACCTTCCCCATTGTTAGTGTAAAAATGCTACTTTAAAAGAGTCACATTTCAGATTTAAAAATCTGAACAAGTATAGAAGCGTACTGGAGCAACCTCACTTTAAAATGCAAAATAACAAAGTTACAATAATCATTAACAAATGTACAAAAGACAATAGTATTTTACATATTCAAGTCAGTTTTAAAAATCAAATTTAATTTTGATTAAACTTGAGAATTGGGATAGTCAAGAACAACTTTTTGACGTATTCTCTGTGAACATAGCTATAGCAGCTTTTGGGGGCTTAGGATATGAAATGGCCAAACGTGTTCATCGTTCCTGACATTTTTCCTCTCAGATATCTGGTCTAAAATCTGTTTTGATAATTTATTTGAAAGTCTGCTCTTAAAAAAGTGCCGGAAAGTTTAAGGATGAAGAGATACCTTCATTTATCTATTCAGAAGATTCAATACAGCTTCTGAATGAATCACTTAACGACAGAAATGGCTAGGATAAGGAGAAGATAATTTCAGTTTCCTACTCTGGGTTGGTGGCAGTGAAGGCTAGAGTGATTGTACCTGGCCCTCTGGAAGGCAGAATGGGGCCTGAATATGAAAGCAAGAAAGGGTAGCCTACCATTGTTCACCTAGAGCTCACAGAAGTGGCATAGCCTCTGATGATACTGGGTACAGCCACTCCAAGAGGGGAGGGTACTTAACAAATATCCTGGGAGGGGTCACAGAACGGGAGGGAGTACCTTGCTGGGAGGAGAGAAAATCTAAACCTTAGGCTGCAACTGAATGCCTACAATATTGTATTTCATCAAGTCTAAGATGCCAGCCATTATAAGACACCCAATGTCTGAGAGGTAAACTATGAAAAAGACAACCTTCTAAGAATTAATCAGTAAAGTATTCTTTTTACTTCTTATGATAATGTTTCAGACAATCATGTGTTGGGACATACCTGCTGCCTTCCAGCTTCATTTCATAGCTTTAGGTTCCCTCTAATTAAAATAGTGATGATCACAACTTAAGGACAAAATAAAATATGCATTTCCTTTTAGAAGTGACCTATCTGGTCAGCTATTCAATCATAAAAGACAGAAAATAGAATACCTGCAGTGAACAACAATAGGTTCTTCCTTGCCAGCCCTCTTATTTCGTACATGACAAACAAAATCCAGAAAGTCACTGGAATCATCAGGGACTCCATGGTCAGGCCAGGCTATGTATTGGATCTGAGTGAGTTGACGACTCTCATTTTTCTAAGTGTGAATGAAAAATTATGCACTTTGACTAAGGAATTATCTTTAAGGTATAAACATTTATGTCATTTTAATTTTAGAAGAAAAGCGAGCAAAGTATTCCCACTACACACAAAAAGTAATGCAGAAATTCAATAAAACCCCAAATTTTAATGAAAAAGAAAGAAACTGTTTCACAGAAACAGTTGTATCCATTGAGTATTGTCTACCTGGATCACTACTCTTCTGATAACTCAATTTGTCTATTTGTATTTTTCAGATGACAATCCAATAAATAAGCAAACCAAGTTAAGATACAAAGAAAGGTGTGAAGAAAACTAAAAAGTGTTAGGTGAACAAAATGGTAAGGTAAAAAAACTTTTATAAGCAAAATTGGGCTAATTCTGAAAAACCCAAGTGAAATAATGGAAATTAGGAAAACAAAATCTCAAAATAAATGTGGATTAAAAACTGGAGATCATAAGAACACAAAGTCAAATCAGGGCTTAATTCTTTTTTAGGAGCCAAGAATCAGTAAAATGGAGAAAGGTATTGGATTTATGCATCTCATTTCTAATCTTGACTCTGCCGGTAAGCACTTAATATATCAGAGCCTTATTGTCTTAAACTGAAAAATAACACCTCCAACCCAAAGGGATAGTCTTATTTTGAAAGGATTCTATGAGAAGACCTATAAATTACCCCATCAGCTGTTTGGAATCATATTCTCAAAAATTGGTAGGTATGGTCATTCGACACTATTAAATCTGGCTACAGTCATTTACATTAAAGGGAGCTTCCAGAAAAGACCATTAAAGTACAAGGTGATTAAGAAAGGAACTAATGAAAGAATTCCCAAAGAGACCTCAGAATAACCTGATAAGTAATTTTTTAGTATCCTATGAAATGAGATGGTTATCTACAGTAGACAACCTTTGATTATTATTATTACTATTTATTTATTTATTTATTTTTTTAAAGTAGGCTTCACACCTAGCGTGGAGCCCAAAACAGGGCTTGAACTCATGACCCTGAGATCAAGACCTGAGCCCGAGATCAAGAGTCAGACGCTTAACCGACTGAGCCACCCAGGTGCTCCTTGATTATTATTAACATAAGAATTTAATTAACTTAATGTACCAATAATTACAAAAATGGTTAATGTAAAATTATCTTTTATTATGTTTTGAGGTAGTGTCTATTTATCCATGTATGTATGTATTTGGTATGGTAACAAATGTATTTTCCCAATTATATTTGTCCCAAACTTTAAAAACTAATTTGTGTCTTAGCATAGTTCTGAGGTACTCAGGGTTTGCGAAGAAAAGACACTTTAATATTATAAACTGCCATGGATAATCTATAGGTGGAGCATAAAGAGACTATGCTGAAGCCATATACAGCCTTTCATATCCATTTGGGAAAATGAAGAAATATCTTACGGACTTACCTTGTTACATTAGAACATGAGCTATACAGTGTATGTCCCTAAGCCCTAAATTCATTCTGATGGAATCTACAAAAGATTTTGAAAGTTTAATTTTTTACTTCTTATAACCTATTCAATGCCAGATTCTTTTATTATACATCAGCACGACTTCTAGTTCCTTCCCTCTGGGTCAGTAAAGCTGTCTTGCTGGGCTCCTTTATTCACATTCTGGGAGGTAGAATGGGGCAGGGAGGGGGAGAGGAAGCTCTCATTCCCTAAGGCTTAACCATTGATGAGGTAGGCATGGGTATACAAAGGCAGTAGACTGTACTATTTGCTCTTCTCGAGCCCCCGTCAAAACCAAAGGTGGCTACAGGGGAATCTCTAGCTGCAGGCAGTGAAAGTGGGGTGTACGGTCTTTAACAGCCTGACAAGACTGGCAACATGCCACCCTCCACACACATCTTCCAAGTGGGTTACTAAGCCATCATTTACTAATCAGTTTCCATTTCTAGCTCTGGATTTGGAAGCAAAGAAGAGTGACCCAGGTGGCAGTAAACTAGCAATTAGAAAGCTATAATCTGTCTGCTGTCAGAGGATCCTGCCTACAACCTTTTCCTTCTTAATACTGAGGGAGGAGACTGTGAACGCTCTCCTTTATACTCTTTTACAAAAAGGACAATAATTTGACAGCTTTTAATTATTCTATTTCCACAGATATACCCAAATACTTTATTGATGTTACTGGTAGGAAGAAACTAAACACAAACCTGGCATAATTTTTAATGAATAGGCAAAGTATTATGAGTAATAAGTATTATTTACTAGAATCTTTTTTTACTGACCATTCATATCTACCTAGAGAAAGTGAAAATGCATTTAATATAGCAGGAGAATACATTTCATAAGATTCCAAAGAATCCCAAAGAAGCAAATAATTCAGTAATTTTAAAATAATATTTCCTAGTTAACCAGGACTCAAAACATTTTTGGCTTTCAAAGTTTTACCTTGAACATAAAAGTTCTATTGAGTGGATATCCTGCCTTCCTACCTCTTGGTTAAATAGTGTCATCTTCCTGAAGATATATGCTGTGTTTCCTTCTTCTGAGTGGCAGGTGACTTGGTAGCATCCATAGGATGAACTTGCTGTGGGTTCTGGCCAATACTGGTGACACTTAACCTGACATCAATAGATTTAAGAAATATATAGAATTTAGGTTCTTCAATTTTGAAAATGTTTTACTTTTTGAAAACTTTTAAGCTACAAAAAAATTACAAGAATAATTTGAGGAACCTTCATATATCCTTCACCTAGATCTGCCAACTCTATTAACATTTCTTCATTTTTTCTTTGTAATAATAATCTGTTTGGATAGATTTTGAGACTGCAAATATCCTGTTTATTACAAGCTTTCATCCAATGTTTTACAATTCTTGATTAATTCTTGTGTGAATTATTTACTATGACAGTGGCAAAATGGTGCATTAATTCTTATATTTCTAGATTTAAGTTAACAATGAGAAAGATTCTCTAAAATGCCAATGCATTTATTTTCATAATTAGGATTAAAATTTTTTTTAAGTTTATTTATTTTGAGAGAGACAGAGAGGGACAGCACAAACAGGTGAGGGACAGACAGAGAGGGAGAGAGAGAGAGAGAGAGAGAGAGAGAGAGAGAGAGAGAGAGAGAGAATCCCAAGCAGACTCTTCCCTGTCAGCACAGAGCCCAACCTGGGGCGTGAACTCAAACTGTGAGATCATGACCTAAACCAAAACCAAGAGTCAGATGCTAAAGTTGACTGAGCCAGCTAGGCACCCCATAATTAGGACTTTAAAAAAAAAAAAAGCTTTACTGACATATAATTCACATACCATACCATTTGCCCATTTAAAGCACACAATTCAATTAGTTTTAGTATATTTACAGAAGTGTGCAACAATCACTTTCAGAACATTTTTTCACTCCCAAACCCATTAATAATCACTGTGTGTTCCTCTATCCTAACCTCTTCTCTCATTCTGGACCTAGGCAACCATTAATCCACTTTTCTGTCCTCTGTGAATTTGCCTACTCTGGACATTTCATATAATGAAATCATACTGTGCGCGGTCTTTGTTGACTGCTTTGTTCACTTGGCATGATGCTTTCTAGGTTCATGCATGTTGTAGCATGTATCATTTCTTCATTCCTTTTTATTGCCAAGTTTTATACACACACACACACACACGATTATACCATGTTTTATTTGTTACATTTTGATTGTTTCCACCCTTTGGCTATTATGAATAATGCTGCTATGAACATTTGTGTACAAGTATTTGTGTGGATATATGTTTTCATTTCTCCTGGGTATGCCTAGGAGTGAAACTGCTGAGTTGTAACAACTCTTATGGTTAGCCTTTCGAGGAACTGACAGACTGTTTCCCAAAGCAGCTGCACCATTGTACAAATTTACCAACAGTATAAGAGGGTGTCATTTTCTCCCTATCGTTGTCAACACTTGCTATTATCTGTCATTTTTATTTTAGTCATCCTATTGGATATGAAGTGCTACCTCCTTGTGGTTTTGATTTTTGCATTTCCTTTGTGACTAATGATGCCAGCCAAGCACCTTTTCATGACCTTACTGGCCATTTAAATATCTTTATTCAAGAAACATCTACTCAGAATATTTGGCCATTTTTAAATTGGGATTCTATCGGGGCACCTGGGTGGCTCAGTCAGTTGAGCGTCCGACTTAGGCTCAGATCATGATCTCACAGCTCATGAGTTCAAGCTCAGCGTCGGGCTCTGTGCTGACGGCTCAGAGCCTGGAGCCTGCTTTGGATTCTGTGTCTCCGTCTCTCTCTGCCCTCTCCTACCCACTCTGTCTCTCTTTCTCTCAAAAATAAACAAACATTAAGAAAAAAATTTTTTAGTTGGGGTTTTATCATTTTATTGTTGAGTTGCAGGAGTTCTTTATATATTTTAGATCCAAATCCTTTATCAAACAGCTATTAATCCATTTAGATAATAACTGATAATAGTAGTTAACATTTATATATCATATTTATTATGTGTTAGTCACTATGATTTTAATCACAACACAAGAAAGTAAGTTTAAAGGTTACAAAAAAGACTAAATCAACGTGAATATTTTGACCATATATGCAATTTAATTTGAAAACAGCGCAAGCATTGTTTAAGATTCAAGTATGACTTACTCTGCCACGTTCAACTTGTGTGGTCAACATTACAACCATGGAGGAGCCTTGTTCCCAAGTCATCTGCCAAAAATCTGTACAAGTGTGTGGTAATGGCCCTTGACAAGCAATATACTGATTTATAATGCTAGAAGAAGGGATTTCCATCTAAAAAGAAAAGGACACAAAACTAAAAGTCTTTTACATTATTACTTTTTACTGTGATCAAGTATATGAAAATCATCCACTAAATAATAACTGAATACAACTGATCTCAAAAAGCTGCAAAATCAATAAAACTTTATTAACAATTTCTTTATCTATAGAAGAAATTTCTCAGTAGTTTTATACATATTTATCTTTTAAGTATTGGGAATAAAAATTAAAATATTTTCCAAAGCACTCTTGTGGGCTTAAGAGCAGCTTTACAGAAAACCCCGCTTTAGAGGAAGAGACTTGCTACAGAAATAAAAAATATTTGTCTCTAAACAGCTTACAGGTAAAATTTGCAAGAAGCAAAAATTCTGCCGTTTGTTTTAGTTCAGACTTTACAAATAATACACACTATATAACATATATACATTATACTATATAACATACATAAGAAATATACACAACACATACAATAGAAAAAGATAGTAAAAATATTTTAAATTAATTATTTTTAAGAAGAAGTAAGATCGTGAGTATTCGGGGAGGATTATCATCCTACTACATTTTGAGACTTCAGTAAAAAAGAAGAAAAGGTGACACACACACATGGCACTGGAAGAACACTAAAGGGTGAACAGAAAAAGAGGTCTCACTCTCTTCCCAGCCTCTGGTTCACACCCAGAAGAACAATCCTTTTTGCTAATTTCTTTATTTTTTTAATTAAAAAAAATTTTAATGTTTTTTTTTTATTTTCGAGACTGAGAGGAGACAGAGTGTGAGCGGGGGAGGGGCAGAGAGAGAGGGTGACACAGAATCCAAAGTAGGCTGTAGGCTTTGAGCTGTCAGCACAGAGCCCGCCGCAGGGCTCGAACCCACAAACTGTGAGATCATGACCTGAGCCAAAGTTGGACGCCCAACCAACTGAGCCACCCAGGTGCCCCTCTTTTTTAATTTTTAAAAAAATTGTATTTATTTTTGAGGGGGTGGGCAGAGAGGCAGAAAGAGAGGGAGAGAGAGAGAATCTCAAGCAGGCTCTGCGCTGTCAGCACAAAGCCCAATGCAGGGCTTGAACTCATGAACCATGAGATCATGATCTGAGCTGAAACCAAGAGTCAGACACTTAAACCGACTGAGTCACCTAGGAACCCCTCTAATTTCTAAAATATCCTTTCAGAGACACTCTATAAACAACACACAAATGTACATGCAGAAGTCTTTGTTTTCTGTAAGACATAAAAGGTGGCTTACAATGCTGTTCTGTGTATCTTGTTTCTTTTTCCACTTTATCACTGAGATCATGTCAGATTAGTACATAAAACTTCATTCTTTTTAATGGCTCTACTGTATAAATATACCATAATTTATTTAACAAACATTTAAGTTGCTGCTAATCTATTTGTTACCATAAACAAGACTGCACTGAGTTATTTTTATAAACCTAACATTTTAGTTAGTTACCTCTCCAAAGAGGTTGTACCTATTTATACTTCCACCAACAATGTATCAGGGATGCTTTTTCCCTGAGAGTCTCTTTAATATACTGCTGATCCCTCACACACAATTTTGAAACTCCCAGTGCTCTGAAGTGTAGGTTTGTCCTTTGGTTGGTACATCTGACCTAAGTTGGACTCATTTGACAACAATATCTGACCTGAGTTAATCTAAGATTATTTACAGTCTTTAGGAGTACCACTCAGTGGGAATATCCATGTTTCCCATTGAGTATCAACGCATTGATTACAGGGTAATGTCACATAGTCTACTAGGGATGTTACTTATTACAGTATTTGGTATAGGCACTGAATAAACTTTCAAAAATCCAAAAAATTATGAATCCCAAAGTCTATTTGGCCCCAAGATTTCAGATAAGGGATACAGACTTGTATATGATATTATCACACTTTTTGATATTTCAATCTAATAGGTGAAAAATAGTAATCCCTTGCAGTTTTGATTTGTACTTTTCTTTCTGTGAGTTAAGTTTAGATGAGTGTCTAAACTTAGAAAAAATTTTCCCTCTCTGATTTTAAATAATTCTCATACATTTCCTCCAAGTAGTTTCATGATTCCATTTTTACATTTATATTTTCATATATATAAAATATGGTATACAAAAAGTGAGGAAGTAGGTGAAGTATTTATAGATAAAAAATATTTCTGAACTATTCTATTCCACTGCTCTATATGCATGTTAATATACCAGTACCAAACTATTTTTGGTAAGGTTTATTTATTTTGAGAGAGAGTGTGAGCGAACATGTGCACAAGTGGGGGAAGGGCTGAGAGCGAGGGAGAGAGAGAATCCCAGGCAGGTGCCCCAGTATCAAATTATTTTTTAACATTTGTATTTTAATATTTTTCAATATCTGAAACTGTTAATATTCTCTCAAATATAAAAGGAACCTCAAAGTTTAGGGATGCCTGGGTGGCTCAGTTGGTTAAGTGCCTGACTCTTGATTTTGGCTCAGGTCATGATCTCATGGTTTGTGAGTTTGAGCCCCGCATCGGGCTCTGGGCTGATAGCACAGTTGGCTGAAAGCACAGACTCTCTGTCTCCTTCTCTTTCTGTCCCTACCACCCCCCACCGGCCTCGTGCACACTCTCTTTCTCTCTCTCAAAATAAATAAATATTTGGGGGGGAAAAAAATGAACCACAAAATTATAGTCCGTCTTATTCCGAATGACATAGGCACAATAAAAATAAACTTACGTTTATATAATTTGCATTGATATAGTCTTCATTACCCTTTAAAATGACCCGTGTAGCATCATCTGAAAAAAAATTTAAAAGAAAGAACGTTTTAATAAAGCTATGCTACAAAGACTGAACTTAATAAACAGAGATAGTAGATACTTACAAGGCGAAATATCTCTGTATCTATTTTTGGAAATATTCTGAGGTAATTTGGCACAAGACATTGTCATTCCAGGTTTTTTCCGATATAGTTGCTTTAAAAAAAAAAAAAAAGAGCTTAAGATGAGTTCAGCAAGCCATTAAGAGGTTCTGTTTTGTTTTTCAGACTTATTTCTATGCAAAAAACAAACAGGTTTTTTTCCTTAGGATATCTCAACAGTACAATGATGTATGTACCTTAGGCTAGTAGGGTATTGAACCAAATTTGCAAAGCTGAATTCTGTGCAATTTCTCATGAGAATTATATACCATTTTCATTTAGTTTGGAGATGTTTACACAGTATATGAACCAAGAACTTCTCAAAAGAAAAACTGGCCTAGCCTAAATGATTTACAGTCACAAATGGTTTATAGTCAATCATCAATAACACATACTTTAGAGCAACAAATATTAATGATGACCAGTTAGACAGACAAAAAGTAGAGAAGGATTAAATATGACTAGGTACAAAAATTCTTTTTCTTTAACTCAGAATTTTTAGCTCCACCATAGACTATCTTTACCTGTTACCTTTCATAAAAAGAGCTATATAATTACAGGAAAAAATTTAGTTTGAAGACATACACATAAAATCTCCTTATTCTTCTCTTTTAATAGATTATTATGTCACCACAGCTGGCATTTTGCAAGAAATGTTTAAAACTATGGATTTTAGAACATTTTTTAAGTCAATTATTTCTCAGAATATCATTTTAGTTTATACATTATAAATGATAGATTAGGTAGTTAGGAAACTATGAAATTAATTAAAAACTATGGCCCAACACCCTTTCCATACAATAGTACTTACATCAAATTGTGTCAGGACTGTTCCAGTGATAAGCCCCTCAGCTAGCTGGATCATTGACTCCCGCAGGGAATGGTCATCCTGATGGACGCTATCTAGTGGGGCTTTCTCAGGAATGTACTGGAAGTCTGGTTCATTTTCTAGCTTTTCTTCCACTACATCATATACAGCTAAAAAAATCCACAAAAAAAAAAACAAAGCCACATGGAAATCTTAATGAATTGGCAAGAATTTACCAGATGTGTTCTTTAATTTTGTGTCAGGAAAAAGAATTCATCAGATCGCAGTCTGGTGCCACTGCATAAGGGACAGAGAGTGGCTGTGAAGTTGAACCTTGTTGTACCTTTAGGGAAAAGAAATGTTCCCGGGCATACTGCTGAAAATGCCTGTAACTTCAAGAGGAGCTGCCAAGATAGCAGCTCAGAACAGACCCGCCCTTAAATTGTGGGGCCTAGAACAAAAGTAGAAACAGGGATCTATATACTATACATCCATATATGAGACGATACAAATAACTTGAATAGAGTGCTAAACAAAATCCGTTCTATCCTCTTTCCTTGAAACATCTACAAAACCTAGGAGGGCAAAATCCACTGTCACAATAGAAGGAAGAGAGCCAGAACCTAGACTCCAGCCTGGAGCCCACCCTACTTCTTTTCCTACCCTAAGCTCCATTCTTAGCTTGGGGGCCTATGAACATATGTGTGAACACACCAGCCCATATGAAGCTTGTTCTCCACTCTTCGGCAAATTGCTGCCTCTGAGCTATCCTGCTGGCCCAGTGGTACATATACCATGTGATCTATCCCAGGGAGAATGGACCTAGGGAAAATGGCCACACTGTAAGTGGCGCCAGAGCTATATGGACAGAGAACTAAAGGTTAAAAAGAAGTGTCTAGAAAAGAAGGCACAGTCATAGGTGATAGACTGGTATGCCCCCCTGGTCCTGCAAAATCCTAACCCCCACAGACAAGGGCAAAGCTGAAAGAGAGCCAGAGTAGAGCCAAGCTAGTGGCTTCTTTTGCCCATGCCTAACAGGTCTGGTTCCTGTTCAGATGTGTGCACTTCTGAGAAGAAAAAATTTCTGAAATAAGGAATGAAAAGAAAAAAAAAATGTATGAATGTATTCTAAGAAGAAATGAAATCTAAAGGGGGGAAAAAACCTACAAAAACAAGTTGTTTGTCTTTCTGGTATTTTTTATAAACATAGTTTTAAATTTTGATGACATGTTATTTTGAATAAAAAGGGACATGACAGAGTCATGCTGAAAGTAAATACAAGTCCCAGTCTAGATTTTGACAATAAAACAACAGAAAGGTCTTTTACCAAGAACTAAGCTATAGATGGTTTCCTCTCCTATTTTATTTTATTTTATTTTATTTTATTTTATTTTATTTTTTGTTTTGTTTTGTTTTTATGTTTATTTATTTTTGAGAGAGAGATAGAGTGTGAGCAGGGGAGGAGCAGAGAGAGAGAGACACACACACAGATCCAAAACAGGCTCCAGGCTCTGAGCTGTCAGCACAGAGCCCGATGTGGGGCTCAAACTCATGAACGATGAAATCGTGACCTAAGCCGAAGTTGGACGCCCAACCAACTGAGCCACCCATTCACCCCATTCCTCTCTTAATTTAAAGTATGAATAAAGTGATTTAGAATTGCAAAAAGGCTATGACTTTCCCATTAAATGGAATTTTGTTCATATTCTGGTTGTATACAAGTCATGAAATTTGTAAGCAGATAACTGAATATCTTGGTGTCAAAGTGTCTTCAACTATAGAATAAAGATAATTCACGTATCTCACTGGCTGGTTGCAAAGATTAAAAGAGAATATATAAAATAGCCCAGGTGCAGAACTTACTATTAAGTTCTTTAGAATCTGTTATCAAGAGAAAACACAACAAGCAAAACTGAGGAAATATTATTATTCTTAGTATAAAATTTAAGTTGCATTATGTGACAGAAAATGCCTAGTGATGAATCACCTAAATATCAGGACTAAATGCATGTGTTCCTTGAAAAGTCAAAATAGAATGTTCTGTTGAAGTCCTCTGAATTTTCTTAGAAAGCCAATTCTAGACAATGAATGCAAAAAACAAAGTAGACAAGCTAAAATGAAAATGCCTGTTTGTACCCAAGAGACAAAATGAGTGTTTTGTAGATCTTTTTCTTTTCTTTTTTTTTTAAATTTTTTTATTTTTCTTTTTTAAAGAAACTCTCTTGGAAAACTCTGCAGGGTTGGGTGTGGTGGTGGTGATAGGGGAACGGGTCGAGTTCTAACTACATTTTACTTCTTTATGGTAAATAGTCAACAACTGGTAGCAAGGCATTAACCAACAATTACTCTTGTGGCTAAAACTATGGTTAATGATGAACTGTTCAGAACAAAACTAGAATATTTATAATGCTGGGATACAGGCATGTAAGAATTTTTCTCAGAGGAGACTGATAAAGTGTAGCAGGCACTTGAAACAGTGCAATAAACTGAAGAAAGGAGGAGGGTTTCTTGCCAAAAAACTTAAGGAAGGGGGATTTAATTTATTCTGCATTAAATTTATTCTGCATAGCACAAAGGGACAGAATTAGGAACAAAGAGACTGAAAGAAGACAGATTTTTAGTTCAATTAATAGTTCAAGCTACCCAAAGGGAAAATGAACTGCTTCAGGAGCCACTGAATGCCACACAGTGGCAGGATGATTTTGAGGCTATTGTAGAGGAAACTCAAACCATCAGCAAAGGAGCTAGAGAGTATGGTATTAGGTTTCTCTAAACCTGGAACTGTGGTTATGAATTAACAAGCCAGCTGTCCAGACAAGGAGATGACATGATTAGGCTACTGGCACTGTCCACCACAAACACAGACAGGATTTTTCAAAATGCTCTAACTGTAGCTTGTTACAGAGTTTTCTAAAAGTGGTTCAAAACAGGCTCTTGAGTTAAGATGGCAGAGTAGTATGGGGACCCTGAGCTTGTCTCATCCCTGAAATGCAGGTGGATCAGTATCAAGCCATTTTGAACACCTAGGAAATTGATCTGCAGACGAACGCAACAATCTGCATAATATGAGCCATAGAACTTGGCAGGTATATGGTGTGGAGAGCTGAACTGGGGGAGAGAAAAGCTGCAGAGCCACTGTGGGTAGAAAGCGATCTTTGTGGACAGAAGACAGAGAGAGAAAGGGGGAGAATACAGTGCTTAGGGATTGCACAAGCAAAGTACTGTTCCTGAAAGCAGCTGGAAAGAAAAAGAGAGAGTGAAAACACTCGCAGGGGACTGGAAAAAAAGAAATCTGTTCCCCAAAACCACTGATGGGGAGAAAGGAGAGGATTTTAATACCACCACTGTTCTATAAACAGTGGAGTGCAGTCTGAAGCTCAGGGCCTGGCGGTGCTCTGGTGAGGAAGCAGGGTGAATCTTCAGGAGCAGGCAGCATGGTCTGAGGGGTCCATGTGCCACACAGGGAGAAGCGGTTCACCTGATTGAAATGCATTTGGTAGAGGCCATACAACCTTCCCTTGGGCCAACCAGGTTTACTGATCTTGGAACAAAGACGCCAGACGTCACCAAAACCTGGCGTCGGCTGTGTGTTGTGATTTACCATAAACCCTGAGACTCTGCTGCTGTGCAAATGTTTTCTGGGACGAGCTGGTACCCGGCCATTGCTCGGTGAGACCCTCCCCCAGAAAGCCTAAGCAGATCCAAGCTGCTGGGGGTCTCCAAAGTGTGGGATTTTGAAACACAGCACCATCTGAGATAAAACCCTGGAGGGAAGTTACCACCTGGCAGGCAAACAGCTTAGACATGGTCAAGGTAGAGGAAGGGAACAGACAGAAGCCTGAGACAAAGAAGGGGTGCTGGTGTGCAGGATGGTGACGGCACAAAGTTTCTGTGCTAGAGACTAAGGAGTTGGGTTAGGCCATTTGCAATTTTTGTTCGTGCACTTCCATGGATCGACCCCACTAAGCTGAGCAGCGCCACCAAGTGGAGAATGGAGCCGTTACACCAAGCACCAACCACCTGTGCCATCCAGGCATATCCCCCAGAAGACCAGCACAAATCCTTTCCACCTGCTTATTAGTCTATGGACTATAGTGTGCTGTAAAGTTTCAGATCTACAGGAAAATGAATGTAATATCATTTGGGTCTTGTTCTGTTTGCTGGTTCATTTATTTGTTTTCATTGTTTCTGCTTTTCCTTATGTTGTTTTGTTTTTTTCTCTTTTCTTTCTTTCTTGGATACAGAAAGAGGAAATTCTTCCTTATTTTTTTAAAATTTTTATTCTGTTTTATTATTTAAAAAAATTTAAAATTTTCCCCTTTCTCTTTATTATCTATTCTATCAAGCTTCTCTCAACAAACAGACCGAAACACATGTAAGATCTAAATTTTGATTTTTTTTGTTTCATTTTAAATCTTTATTTTATTAATTTTTTTCTTCCTTCAAAATGACAAGATGGAGGAATTCACCCCAGAAGAATGAACACGAAGAAATGATTACCAGGGATTTAATCAACACAGATGTAAGTAAGATGTCTGAATAGAATTTAAAACCACAATTTTATTACTAGCTGGGGTTGAAAAATGCATAGAAGACACAAGAGAATTCCTTTCTGCAGAGATTAAAGAACTAAAATCTAGTCAGGCAAAAATTAAAAATGCTATAAACTGAGATGTAATCTTGAATGGATGCCGTCATGGCACGGATGGATAAAGCAGAGCAGCAAAACAGCGTTACAGAAAATAAAATTATAGAAAATAATGAAGTAAAAAAAAAAAAGAGGGAAACAAAGGCAAAGAGATTACAATACAAGACTTAGAGAACTCAGTGACTTAGTAAAAAGTAACAACATTGGAATCATAGGAGTCCCAAAAGATGAAGAGAGAGAAAAGGGGACAGAAAGTATTATGTGAGCAAATTATAGTGGAAAACTTTTCCTAATCTGAGAAAGGACACACACATCAAAATCTGAGAAGCACAGAGGACTCTGATTAGATTCAACAAAAATCAACCATCACCAAGGCATATCATAGTTAAATTCACAAAATACACAGACAAGAAAAGAATTATGAAAGAAACAAGGGAAAAAAGTCCTTAACCTACAAGAGAAGATAGATCAGGTTTGCAGCAGATATGTCCACAGAAACTTGGCAGGCCAGAAAGGAGTGGCAGGATGGATTCAACATGCTTCATCAGAAAAATATGCAGCCAAGAACTCTTTATCCAGCAAGGCTGTGATTCAAAATAGAAGGAAAGATAAAGAGTTTCCCAGACAAACAAAAACTAAAGGAGTTCATGACCACCAAACCAGCCCTGCAAGAAATTTTAAGGGGACTCTTTGAGTGAAGGAAAAACAAGACCAAAAGCAACAGACTAGAAAGGACCAGAGATCATCACCAGAAACACCAACTCTACATGCAACACAATGGCACTAAATTCATATATTTCAATAATCCCTCTAAATGTAAATGGACTAAATGCTTCAATCAAAAGACACAGGTTATCAGAATGGATAATAAAACAAGACCACCTATATGCTGCCTTCAAGAGACTGATTTTAGACCTAAAGACACCTGCAGAATGAAATTAAGGGGATGGAGAAACATCTATCATGCTAATGGATATCAAAACAAAGACTGTAACAAGAAATGAAAAAGGGCATTATATCATAATTAAGGTGTCTATCAACATCGCACTTACAGCAATGGACAGATCACTGAAGCAGAAAATCAACAAGGAAACAATAGCTTTGAATGACACACTGGACTGGATGGACTTAACAGATATATTCAGAATATTTCATCCTGAAGCAGCAGAATACCCATTCTTTTCGAGTGCACATGGAACATTCTCTAGAACAGATTACATACTGGGTCACAAATAAGCCTTCAACAAATACAAAATGATCAATATCATACCATGCGTATTTTGAGATGACAACACTATGAAACCTGAAACCACAAGAAAAAAATTTGGAAAGACCACGAATACTTGGAGATTAAAGAACATCATACTAAAGAATGAATGGGAGAGATGGGGTGCCTGGGTGACTCAGTTGGTTAAGCATCCAACTTCAGCTCATGTCATGATCTCGTGAGTTGTTGAGTTTGGCCCCACTTTGGGCTCTGTGCTGACAGCTCAGAGCCAGGAGCCTGCTTCAGATTCTGTGTCTTCCTCTCTGCCCCTCTTCCACTCAGGCTCTATCTCTCTCCCTCTCAAAAATAAATAAATATTAAAATTTAAAAAAGGGGGGCACCTGGTGACTCAGTCGGTTGGGCATCCGATTTCAGCTCAGGTCATGATCTCACAGTCCGTGGGTTCCAGCCCCGCATTGGGCTCTGTGCTGTCAGTTCAGAGCCTGGAGCTTGCTTTGGATTCTGTGTCTCCCTCTCTCTCTCTGCCCCTCCCCCCATTCATACTTTGTCTCTATCCTGCCCCTCCCCCCATTCATACTTTGTCTCTATCCTGCCCCTCCCCCCATTCATACTTTGTCTCTATCAAAAAATGAATAAACGTTAAAAATTTTTTTAATTAAAAAAAGAAAGGAACAAATGGGTTAACAAAGAAATTGAAGAAATTAAGAAGTACATAGAAGCCAATGAAAATGAGAACAAAAGTGTCCAAAACCTCTGTGAGACAGCAAAGGCAATCTTAAGAGGGAAGTACATAGCAATCCAAGACTTCCTAAAAAAAGGGGGAATGTCTCAAATATACAGCCTAATCATACACCTCTAAAGGAGCTGGAAAACAAATAGTAAATAAAGCCTAAAACCCGAAGAAGGGAAATGATAAAGAGCAGGAACCAAGGATATCGAAATAAAAACAAAAAACAGTAGAATAGATTAATGAAAGCAGGAGCTGGCTCTTTGAAAGAATTAACAAAATTGATAAATCCCTAGCCAGATTTATAAAAAAAAAGGAAAGGACCCAAATAAAATCATGAACAAAAGAGAACAGATCACAACTGACACCACAGAAATACAAATAAGAGAATATTATGAGCAATTATATGCCAACAAATTGGGCAATCTGGAAAAAATGGACAAATTCCTAGAAACATATAAAGTAGAAACAGGAAAAGATAAAATTTTAACAGACGCATAACCGTAAGGAAATTCAATCAGTCATCAAAAATCTCCCAAAAAACAAGAGTCCAGGGCCAGATGGCTTTCCAGGGGAATTCTACCAAACATTTAAAGAAGAGTTAATACCAATCTTTTGAAGGTGAAGAAAGAAAAGAAAGAAAAGAAAGAAAAGAAAGAAAAGAAAGAAAGAAAAGAAAGAAAGAGAGAAAGAAAGAAAGAAAGAAAGAAAGAAAGAAAGAAAGAAAGAAAGAAATGGAAGGAAACATTCCAAACTCATTCTATGAGGCCAGCATTACTTTAATTCCAAAACCAAAGACCCCACTAAAAAGGAGAACTACAAACGAATTTCCCTGATGAATATGGATGTGAAAATTCTCAACAAGTTACTAGCAAACTGAATGCAACGATACATTAAAAAGAATTACTCAAGTGGGATTTATTCCTGGGCTATAGGCCTGGTCCAAAATACACAAATCAATCAACATGATACATCACATTAATAAAAGAAAGGATAAGAACCACATAATCCTCTCAATAGGTGCAGAAAAAGTATTTGACAAAATACAGCATCCTTTCTTTTTAAAAGTCCTCAAGAAAGTAGGGATAGAAGGAACATACCTGAAGATCATAAAGGCCATGTACGAAAGACCCACAGCTAATATCATCCTTGATCGGGAAAAACTGAAAGCTTTCCCCTTAAGGTCAGGAACACGACAGGGATGTCCACTCTCACTACTATTATTCAACATAGAATTGGAAGTCCTAGCCTCAGGAATCAGACAAAAAGAAATAAAAGGCATCCAAATCGGCAGGAAGTCAAACTTTTCACTCTTGGTAGACGACATGACACTCTACATGGAAAAACCTGAAAGACTCCACCAAAAAACTACTAGAACTGATATGTGAATTCAGCAAAGGTGTAGAATATAAAGTCAATATATAGAAATCGGTTGTATTTCTATACACCAATAATGAAGCAACAGAAAGAGAAATCAAGGAATCAATCGCATTTACAACGACACTGAAAATAATGAAATACCTAGGTATAAACGTAACCAAAGAGGTGAAAGATCTGCATGCTGAAAACTATAGAAACCTTACGAAAGAAACTGAAGAAGACACAAAGAAATGGGAAAACATTTCATGCTCGTGGATTGGAAGACCAAGTATTATTAAAATGTTGATGATACCCAAAGCAATCTACATTCAACGCAATCCTTACCAAAAACTAGCATTCTTCACAAAGCTACAATAAACAATTCTAAATTTGTATGGAACCAGAAGACTCCAAATAGCAAAGTAACATTGAAAAAGAAAAACAAAACTGGAGGCATCACAATTCCAGACTTCAAGCTGTATTACAAAGCTGTGATCATCAAGACAGTATGGTATCAGCACAAAAATAGATCAATGGAAAAGAAGGGAGAACCCAGAAATGGACACACTAATGATTGGCCAACTAATCTTTGACAAAGCAGGAAAGAATATCTAATGAAAAAAACACAGTGTCTTCACCAAATGGTGTTGGGAAAACTTGACAGCGACATGGCAAAAGACCTGGACCATTTCTTACACCATATACAAAAATAAACTCAAAATAGATGAAAGACCTAAGTATGAGATAGGAAACCGCCAAAATTCTAGAGGACAAACAGGCAGCAACTTCTTCGTAGATGTCTCCAGAGGCAAGGAAAATGAAAACAAAAATGAACTACTGGGACCTCATCAAGATAAAAAGCTTCTGCACAGTGAAGGAAACAATCAACAAAACTAAAAGACAAGCAACCAAATGGGAGAAGATATTTGCAAATGACATACTGCATAAAGGGTTAGTATCCAAACTCTATAAAGAACTTACCAAATTCAACTTGCTGCCGCCCCAGAATAATCCAATTAAGAAATGGACAGAAGACATGAATAGACACTTTTCCAAAGAAGACATCCAGATGGCTAACAGACACATGAAAAGATGTTCAACATCACTCATCACCAGGGAAATACATATCAAAACCACAATGAGATACCACCTCACACTGGTCAGAACGGCTAAAATTAACAACTCAGGAAACAACAGATGTTGGCAAGGATGCGGAGAAAGGGGAACCCTTTTGCACTATTGCTGGGAACGCAAACTGGTGCAGCCACTATGAAAAATAGTACGGAGGGTCCTCAAAAAATTAAAACTAGAACTACCCCACGACCCAGTAATTGCACTAGTAGGTATGTACCCAAAGGATACAAAAACGCTGATTTGAAGGGGCACATTCACCCCAATGTTTACAGCAACACAATCAACAATAGCCAAATTATGGAAAGAGCCCAAACATCCATCGACTGACGAATGGATAAAGAACATGTGGTGTGTACGTGTCTGGGTGTGTATAATGGAATATTAGTGATCAAAAAGAATTAAATCTTGCCATTTGCAACAATGTGGAGGGAACTAGAATGTATTATGCTAAGCGAAATAAGTCATTCAGAGAAATAAATATATGATTTCACTCATGTAGAATTTAAGAAACAAAACAGATGAACACAGGAGAAGGGAAGGAAAAATAAGATAAAAACAGAGAGGGAGACAAACCAGAAGAGACTCTTAAATAGAAAGAACAAATTGAAGGTTGCTGGGAGGGTGTGGGGTGTGAGGATGGGCTAAATGGGTGATGGGCATTAAGGAGGGCACTTGTTGGGATGAGCAATGGGTGTTATATTTAAGTGATGAATCACTAAATTCTACTTGTGAAATCATTACTACATTGTATGTTAACTAACTTGGATTTAAAAACTAACTTGGATTTACTTTTTAAAAAAGTAAATAAAAGTGGTTCAAAATATACTCATTTATTTAACAAGTATTTACTGTGTACCGACCACTACTAGAGCAACTGAGGGAAGAGGGAGGCCTTTTTAGCTACGGTAGTCAGAAGAGAAGGATTTTCTGGGGAAGACATCTGAGCAGAGACCTGAATGAAGATATAAATCATAGAAAAATCAAGAAGAGCATCTTAGGCAGAAGGAATTTTTATTTTTATTTATTTATTTTTTTCAATATATGAAATTTATTGTCAAGTTGGTTTCCATACAACACCGAGTGCTCATCCTAAAAGGTGCCCTCCTCAATACCCATCACCCACCCTCCCCTCCCTCCCACCCCCCATCAACTCTCAGTTCGTTCTCAGTTTTTAAGAGTCTCTTATGCTTTGGCTCTCTTCGTCTCTAACCTCTTTTTTTTTTTCTTCCCCTCCCCCATAGACTTCTGTTAAGTTTCTCAAGATCCACCTAAGAGTGAAAACATATGGTATCTGTCTTTCTCTGTATGACTTATTTCACTTAGCATCACACTCTCCAGTTCCAGCCACGTTGCTACAAAGGGCCATATTTCATTCTTTCTAATTGCCACGTAGTACTCCATTGTGTATACAAACCACAATTTCTTTACCCATTCATCAGCTGATGGACATTTAAGCTCTTTCCATAATTTGGCTATTGTTGAGAGTGGGCAGAAGGAATTTTTAAAAAGCCAGCACAGAACAGAGGAGAGTGAGCAAGGCTGTGTGGTAGACAAGGGGCCAAGAACTGAATCCTACCGCAAGTGTGAATGCAAGCCACTTTGAGCAGTAAACTGTCATGGCATGATTTGTTTTTTAAAAGCCCGCTCTGGTTGCTGCATCTAGTAACAAAGGTAAGAAACAATAAAAATATCCAGTGCTACATAGAGTACTCACCATTAGGTCGAACCAGAAGTACGAGTTCCCCAGAATGTCTCTCGCAGCTAGCTTTAATAAATAGGACAACTTGATCATGGGTATGTTCTGCAATGTCCCGACCGTTGATCAGTACAACTTGGTCCCCTTCATTCAATCGAGGGACACAGAGGTCAGCCTATAATGTAACATAAATAAAGTTTCAGGTGTGTACATGGCTTTCTGAAAGTAAAGCACAGGAATTTATTTTTATAGACACTACAGCAGGAGAACAAAAACTATATGTAGAACAGCATCCATCCATTTACTCATCTGTTTGCAAGAAGTAGAAATCTAGCTTTCCCATGAAGCTACTACCTTTTTTTCTTTTTCTTTTCAACAACTTCTTCCTTGATGTCCTATTATATGCCTAGATACACAGATAAGACTATGCCTCAAGGTGCATAGATACAGGCAGCCCCCACTTTGCATGGTCCAGATATGTACAAATTTGTCACCACAGTACAGTTAGATAACACCCATCTCCCAACAAGGTTCAGATTGCAGTTGCCACGATGCATTAATTGAATAATTGCATAACATACGAACTTGGCTACTAGCTTGTGAGTCCACAAATCACGACATAAGTAACAGACACACATCACAATCAGTGACCTATCACACATCGCTTCTTTCAAAGTCTGTTGGTGACGTGCATCTGTTATTCGGTTCACGCAGGGACAGCAAAGCAGGTACTTGTGTCACCTCCATGTCTCCCAGTGATAAACCCACGTAAATATAAAGCAGGAACTGGCCAGAAAAGTTAAAAATGCAACAAAGAAACAAAAGAGTGATAGTGCTGGAAGCAAAATGCAAATCGAATATCAACCGCTGACAGTGGAAATGTTGCTGCTAACGGCTACTGTTAGCCTCTAGGCATGCAGTGAAAGGAATTCAGTGAAGGCAGACTTATCAACATAAATGACGAAAGTGGCTGTGATGAGAAAGATGAAAATGTCCTAGAGGAAGTGAGGCTGGCAAAAAAGTTCTCACTAAAGGTATATTTCATAACACTGAAAATGCACAGGATGAATGCTAGAAGTGAATACAAATTTAGAAAGGATTAGGACAATTTGCCAAGGAAAGAAAAATGCTCACTCTTGTATTTTAAGTTACACGACAGTAAGGGAAACAAGTTTCAACATAGTTGTGGTAAGTTTCCATCAGAAAATAGAATGCTTTCTTTATATTTCTCAGTGTTTCTGATAGTTTGAATTAGAGGATAATAAAGCACTATTAGTTTTATTATTTTTTCATCTCCCTATATATTTATAAGAGACACTAAAAAAATTTCAATTATTTGATAAAAAATTTAAAGGTCCTAGAAATCACCATAACTTTTCCCACTGATTATCAAGATCGCTTTACACAGTGTCAGCTTGCATGGTCGTTTTTATGGTTCTGCACTACAGTGCGAAGTGACAGCGGCCTGCATTTTACTGAGAAAACAAAGGTAATTAGGCTAAAAGAGGCAAACACAAGTATGGACAGCATACTCCAGGAACACAGCAATGCGAACGGATGGGCGTCAAGTCTGAAGGATGATAGGTCGGACAGAGAAGGAAATGACAGGGTCGGATCTTACAAAAAAGGGATTGAAGAAATGAAAGCACTACTAGTCAAATTCATAATAATAAAAAAGTCAATAAAATCCAACAAGGTACTGTCACTAGTGGCAAGAGCAAAAGTTCTTCCTTTGCTGCTTACAAAGTGTGTGATTTAAAAATTTTTTTTTCAACGTTTTTTATTTATTTTTGGGACAGAGAGAGACAGAGCATGAGCGGGGGAGGGGCAGAGAGAGAGGGAGACACAGAATCGGAAACAGGCTCCAGGCTCCGAGCCATCAGCCCAGAGCCTGACACGGGGCTCGAACTCCCGGACCGCGAGATCGTGACCTGGCTGAAGTCGGAGGCTTAACCGACTGCGCCACCCAGGCGCCCCAGACACATGAAACTCTGGAAATGGAGCAGGTATCTGCTCTAATTATTTCACAGGTTTGTAAAGACAGAAATGTGATGATTCAATGCAGAGCATTACAATCTAGAAAATGCAAGTTCAGAAGTAATGACCATTCTCTCTAGTCGCTCCTTTCTCTACTTCTCACAGTGGAGATGACATTCATATACTCCCTCTGTGCACTAGCACTGTGATACTTTTGTGTACCAATATGGTCCCTAGTTTTTGTAAATGCCTCTGCGGTACCCGAAGAGTGGTGAACTGCTCCATATCAATGGTACTGGGAGAATGTAATGGGCTTGAGTAAAGGGTTACCCTCTTACCTTATTTGTGGACAGTACAGCTGGCAGGAAAGAGGCGGCAGTCCATGTGGTAGGAAGAGAATAGCTATGCATTTCTCTTACTGTACCTTGAACACATCCACTGATATTTCCAGTTCAGAGACTGAGGCTAATGGGGTAGTTAATCAATATGCTAGAACATGCAGAGATTAATTTTTTTGAACCCATTATCACTGACAGAAACTCTCTCATACTTAATCTGCCTTTCATCGGGTTTATTTATAAATTTCTATTTTCATTCTTTTTTTTTTTTGTGTGGAAGCTGAAGCTGCATTTTATTTATCTATTTGCATTCTGATCTGGAAAGTCTAGATAAACTACATACTTATTTATTCATTTTTAAACGTTTATTTGTTTTGAGTCAGGGGCGGGGCAGGGAGGAGCAGAGAGAGAGGGAGAGAATCCCAAGCAGGCTCCGCACTGTCAGTGCAGAGCCTGATGCAGGGCTTGATCTCACAAACTGTGAGATCATGACCTGAGCCACAATCAAGAGTCAGGATGCTTAACTGACTGAGACACCCAGGCACCCCAATAAACTATATATTTAAACGAATTTTGTTGGAGCATCAATTGCTGGCTCAAAGATAATCAGACAGAAAGAAAAACATGGCTTTAATTGGGAATTATTTTAACCATTTCAGAAGGTGTCCAATATAAAAAATAACATTAAAATATTTGAAGTCCTGTTCTTTTCCCCCAATCACCTAAAATGAGGTTTCCAACTGGAACACTGTGATGGACTCTAAGAAGATAATATAAAAATGATAAGTTTCTATTGTTCTAACTTCAGCCAATATATTTTTTAAGGCTTCCTTCTGGAAACCTCTTTCTTCATCCCTTAACTGTTATTATGCTTTGCTGGTTTTGTTTTTTCCATCCACCTTTCTTGTCTCTCATTCTCTGCCTTTTGGGAACTTTTGTGTCTTCTCTTATCTTTTAAATGTGGTGTTTTCTAACTGCAACTTTTTTTAAATTTTAAAGGTGGGCTCTCCACGAGATGTGGGGCTTGAACTCATGACCTGAGATCAAGAGTCACACACCCTACTGACTGAGCTAGTGAGGTGTCCTTCAGCCAATATTTATGTGACATAGCTCTACACGGCAGATAGGGAAAATTATCAATAATTTGTATAGCCTAAAAAGAAAATTTAGAGTCACAGAATTCTGTTCAGAAATAAACCTGTCTATATGATGTTCCCTGAACACCTCTGACTTAATTGAAAATGATCCACATTCACTGCTCAGGAAAATTAGTATTTCTTTTATGTCATTCAGTTACTATTACAACTGGTGGATAAATAAAAAAAGATATATTATCTTTTCTAATTATAAGAGCAACACATTCTCATTATCATGATTCAGACAACTAAAGAGACGAATACAAAACAAAGTGATAAACACCAATAACTCCACTACCGAGATGAAAAGCTATTAGCATTTTGAGTATGTTTCCAAACTTTTTAAATTTTTAAAAAATGTTTATTTATTTTTGAGAGACAGAGAGACAGAGTGTGAGCAGGGGAGGGGCAGAAAGAGAGGGAGACACAGAATCCGAAGCAGGCTCCAAGCTCTGAGCTGGCAGCACAGAGCCTGACATGGGGCTCGAACCCATGAACCACAAGATCATGACCTGAGCTGAGTCAGACACTCAACCAACTAAGCCACCCAGGCACCCCTATTTCCCAAAATTTTAAAGCACTAACTCACATTTAAAAAAACTGGATCAAACATACATGGGGAGCAATAATACACATTTTCCATGACACCATTTTATGAACCTATTTCCATACTTATATAGAACTACATCATCTATCATTTCAACAGCTGTAAAGCAGCACGTAATTTATTTCACCAACTTCAATGATGTACGTTTTACCACCACCCCAATCTTTATTATAAACAATATTACAATGAACTTCCTTGCATATCCTTTGTTCCCTAGTCCAACTGCTTCATTACCGGCAACTGCTAGAAGTGGAATCATCACGTCAAAAGATATGTATTTGACTTAAAAAAATTTTAGTTAAAATTTTTGTTTTTAGTAAAATTCACTTCACACAGCTTGAAGAAATGACTAAGTCTACAAGATTACTAAGGCAAGCAACCATTTCTTGTGTTCCTCTGTACATCCTGCTCCCCCACCCCAGGCAACTACTTTCAACACTTTAGCTACATCTTTTGTATCTATTTCAGTATCTCCAAATAACATCCTGATTTTGTTTTTCTTTAGTTTTCTATTTTAGATGTTACCTACAGATGAGAATTTAACAATCTTTCATCTCTGCATCTGCAGTCTGTCCTAAACATACATATTTCCCATTATATATATACTAATAAATAATTTTGGACTATTTCCCCCATCTTTGTCCCCTGCCTTCACATGAATAGGTTCAAGAGGCATTTTATATATCATATCCCTGGCCTGTCCCCACTGACCCCAAGTGATGTGTTGAAAAGAGGACATCTGATACAAGCTGGATCTATAAAGGACTTAATTCCCAGAAGTCTGTAAACTGGACTGAGAGGTTTAATCACTCTGGGTTACTAAACTGGTAATATATAAACCTACAAGTTACCAGTAGCCCACCACATAAACTAAGAATGGTGGTAGCTATACAGTTTCTCTTTCGTACAGAGTCAGGGTCATAATCATATTTGAAAGTAGAGTATGTGGTGGGAATGTTACAGGACTAACTTGAAGCTGCTACTAAGTACACGGTCTTTATTCAGCCTGTATTTTATTTAGAGGAACTAGACAGATGAGGCTGATTCCCTACACAAACTGGTTTGCAGTGGGAGAGAAGAATGGAGCACAAAAAGAAACAGAGGTGAAAAATAGAGAGTCCTGATGTTTATTTTAAAGTTTTGGTTTTTTTCCCTCCAGGTCTGACCGCATTCCTACTTTGGGTTTTGTGAGGTACTACTATCGCTATAGGACACATTTTGTATTTATGCATAAGCCAGTGGTATTCCAGAGTATCCTGTTATTTGCAACCAACAAAGTCCTTAACAACCAGAACCAAAGGTATGTATTGTGATATCCTTGATCAATCTTGACTGTGATCATCAAATCAATTATAAGGTTGCTGCGCAGCACCAAAAAAAAAGCCTAACTGGACTCTTTGAGGCTGCTCGTTTATATCTGTCTGTGGACACAGAGACAGGTAAATGATAAAAGATGCTGATGGAAAACTCCTTGAAGACCATTTAGGTCAAGTAGGCAACAACAGAAATGGGAAACTGAGGGCAATATTTGCTACATAAAAGAGCAATAAAGAGAACACACCCACAACTCATTAAGAATTGTCCTTGTGATGAGCAGAAAGTTCATGAATCCTGAAGGTGAATTAAGGGAACAGGAGGGTTCATCATAATGGGTACATACAGTGTTTTCTCAACTTCTGTTTACAATGTTTATAATACAAAGTTTAAAAAACTGTCCCTATAGGGAAAAAAATCACTAGTTATCATACCTATTTAAAGTCAATTTTTAAAACACAAAGTAGGCAAACAGATTATAGGTAAACAATTCTATATGAAAATACCAAACAAAAAAGCAAAACAAATACTATACCTCTGTCTCCATTTTTCTGTTTAGAGCAGTTATTTTGATAGAATCTATTAGCACTTTAGAAACTGTAGTTTCTGTAACTGAAAGTTATAAACAGCTTCTTTCCAAAAACATGGATTTAAAAAAACTCTTATACACAGGAAGTTAGAAAACTTCCCAACAATTTAAGAGATTTAGCCAACATTTGATACTTGACAAATTTTCAGAAAAGATTAATTTTTTCCCACTTATTTAAACTAATAAAATAAAATGAGTACATGTTCTTGAAAATAGGATTTACTTGCAAGATATAGAGAACTCACAGGTGTTCCTGGTGCTACTCGGGACACGATCACAGGCATCTTCTGATCATACCCTCCCTTAACAACAGAGCAAATCAGGTATCAGTCAAATATTACCAAAATAGACACATCTTAATTTAAAAACTGAGTACAATGTAAATCCTAGATTACCTTCACATTGAATCCAAACCTTCCATTTTCATCAGGTTTCATTCTGATTAGAACAAGATTATCTTGTGGGATACCACCATTAGGCTTAAAGAAAAATAAATAACTTGTAATCTTCCTCACTTATAAGCTCTCCTTGAAATATATACATGAAGTATGCTTTTTGTACATTAATATTATCTACCACATATAAAAAGTCATAACTTAAATATTTAAAAAAATTTTTTAAACAATGTAGTTTCCTGAATTAAAATTTTGAATTTAAGTTTTTAATTTTTGAGAGAGAGAGACAGAGAGACAGAATACGAGCAGGGGAGGGGCAGAGAGAGAAGGAGACACAAAATCCAAAGCAGGCTCCAGGTTCTGAGCTGTCAGCACAGAGCCCGATGTGGGGCTCTAACTCATGAACCGTGAGTTCACGACCTGAGCTGAAGTTGGACACTTAACCGACTGAGCCACCCAGGAGCCCCAGGAAAGTAAATCCTGATTACTAACTTGCAGTTACACAACTAGATACAGCCTCCTTGTCACTGCATGCTAGACTAAGTGCAAGGAGGAACAGGGGCATTATGATTTAAGTTATTAATTGCAATAACCCTAGAACCTGGCTCAAAGCTCTTCACACAACAAGTGTTCATAAGTGTTACAGGAACTCACATTCCTCCCTCTACTTTTTAAAAACAGCTTTATTGGGATATAACTCACACATCATATACACTTCATGCAAAGTGTTTAATTCAATCATTTTTACTATAGCCACAGCGTTGTAGAAACACCACTACCATTTAATTTTAAAATATTTTCAGCCCTGTCACAAAGAGATCCTGTACCTATTAGCAGTCAGTCATTTCCCATCCCTTCACCCCCCCATTCCTTAAGTCCTATTCAACCATTAATCTATTTTCTGTCTCTTTACATTTGACTATTCTGGACATTTCGTGTACACGGTCATTTGGAACTGGTTACTTTCACTGAATATGTTTTATGCGTGCTTTCAGGGTAAGTATCTGGCTAATTCTTGCTTATCCTTCAAGACACGGGTCAGAGATGCTCACTTTGGGAAGTCTTCCCTTAACCCTACAGCTGCATTAGTTATTTGTATCTCCTTCCTTATAATCACTTCTAATTATATTACCTTCAAACTGATTTCCCACTTGCTCTAGACCCAGGTCCTATTCCATACTCAAGGATACTGCTATAGCAATTAATTCTCTACTCTCCTACATTATCCATTTTCCCCACCCTTCCGAGAAATACTTTTATGTGTCCCCTTAAAAAAAATGAACTTTCTCTGGACTCCACTTCCCCATCTAGTTACGCCCCATTTGTCTCCTTCCTCCTGCTCTTAAACGCCTTTAAAGAGTTGGCCACATTTGCTGTCTCTATTCCATCTGATCTCTCCTCTCAGAGTCATGATTTTATCTCCAATGCTCCATCAAAACTGTTCTAATTAAGTCACCAAAGAGTTTCACATTGCTAAAATCCAGTGTCAACTGTCAATCCTTGTCTTGACTTACCAGTAACATCTGACAAAGTTGGCTATTCTCTCTGTGACTTTCTTGCCATTAGTCAGTTAGCCGGTGGACTAGTTTTCTTCCTACCTTGCTGTCTGAATCTTCTCAGTGTCCTTTGCTGGTCTCTTCATCTCCCTAATGCTTAGATTTTGGAGAGCCGAAGACCTCCTAGAACCTCCTACTTAGTTATCAGCACACACTACACTTCCTTGGTGTTTTTTTTCCTCTCTCGTGATTTTACATACTGTCTACATGCCATCAACCCTCAGTGTTATTATAACCCTAGCTTGGACCTTTCTCTTCAACTCCAGAATCATACCTGTACATGGACTTCTAGTAGCCATCTCAAACTTATGTCCCAAACTGTACCCCTAATATATCACCCATACCTGCTCTACCTGCAGCCTTTTACTTCTCAGTAAACAGAAACTTCGTAAAACCTTGGTGTTCAGGCCCAAACCTTGCTGTTATCTTGGATTCCTCTTTCTCCAGCACTCCACATCCAATCCCTCAGCATATTATGTTAGCTCTGTTCTAAAACTATCCAGAATACAGCCATGTCTTCCTCCTTCCACTGCTACCACATGGATCCAAATCACCACCGCTTGCCTGAATACTGCATGACCTCACAACCAGTATCTCTGCTTCTACCCTTTGTCTATTTTCAATGCAACAGTCAGACTGACACTGTTTACAACTTAAGTGACATCATGCTGCTTTTCTCCTCACATATGACCTGTCCCTTTTGCTTCGTATCTCACTCAGGATTAAAAAACACAATCTTTAAAGACTTTGGCTTTCTCCTGTACCTATCTCCTCTTCATTAGCTCATTTTGCTCGAGCCACACTGATTCCCTTGGTGTTCCTTGACCGTATCAGTCATACTCTTGGCTTTGTACCTTCTATTCCCTCAGCTCCCCTGATCTTCCACTAGCTATCTATCTGACTCATTACTGAGTTCATCCCTGGCTTACACCATTTAAAACTGTGGTCCTCTAATCCTGAAATTCTCTAGCCCCTTCCTTCTTTACTATTCTCCCCAGAATGTATACTATCTAACATGCTATATATTTAGATTATTTACCTTGTTTACTGTTTGTCTCGCCCTTATCCCCAAAATGTAAGTTCCTTGAAGGTAGAATTTTTGGGTTTTTTTTTCCTATTTTATTCCAATATATCCCCAAAGCCTGTAACAATGCACAATTCTTAATAATTAATGTTTGCATAAAGGATTAAATAAATTAGGTTGTAGATTATTTAATAGCAGGGACCATGTCTTATTTGTCTTTATATTCCCACTACCCACCAAAGTACCGAGCTCATAGAAAGACCTCAGTGACTATGAAGCGATGAATGAATGTATGAGTGAGCGATACAGGAGAATCACCACACAGGTATCACCAAATGTGTTACTCATTTTTGGTAAGGATTCTGATTGTTTTTGGATGTGCCTGTGGTGGTGAAGCAGTAACTGTGGGAGAACAGAGTGGCTGCTTCGTGCTCTTCAAACTTTAGACATAAGAGGGCTACCACAGAGGCGGCGACCAGGAACTTCTGGCCCTACCAATACCTGTTGCGGGTCCTCCTCTCCCTGTATCTTATTTTGTTTCCTGATGTCTCCTTAAGTTTCCTGAAATATACCCATATTTGTCTGTCTTGAAACTTCTTCATGAACACAGTGTATCCCTAAAATTTACTGACAATCTCACTTTTGGTTTATTTACATCTCCTTGAGAAAGCAATGAAAATTCATAAATCAGGAGATTCGAAAAATTTACCATTTTGTTGTGGTAAAAGCATGTCCTCTAAAGGAAAAGCACCAAATGATCCATAAATATATTTTATAGAGCAGAGAGTGATCATAAAATCCAGGGACCTGCACTCAACTTCAAAAGGTTAATGAAAATGATAAAGTCCGTGCACCTGGTGAATGATATAATAAAGTTAGTGATATTTAATGCATTATTAGCATTTCTTCTAAAAGCGAGTGTTTTGCAAGACTGAAATCAACATAAATTTGTCAGGAATTAATTTCTAGAGCAATGAACATTTTAAAAATGAAGATAAGTTGAAATTCCACAATTGGGTCAATCATGGCAAAATTCATGACCAACATATGATGAAAAAAAGAAAGTACAGTAACTTAATTTACAGATGAAACATACCACAGTCTAAAAGAAATTTCATTACAGATTAAAAAGTTCAAAGGGAGGGTGCCTGGGTGGCTCAGTTGGTTGAGCATCCAACTCTTGATTTCAGCTTGCGTCATGACCCCAGGGTAGTGGGATCAAGCCCTGGGCTGGGCTCCCCACTGAGTGTGGAGTCTACTTAAGATTCTCTCTCTCTTCCTCTCTCCCATACACTCTCTCTCTAAATGATAAAAGTAAAAATTCAAAGAGATGTGAGAATATCTGAAGTAGGTACTTACAGTAGATTTTTCAGGGGAAGATGGAACATCAAATGTTTCATTAATATGGTTTTCCAGATCTTGTTGAGAATGTGAACAATGAATTTGGTTCCAACTGTTTTTCTTTGATTGTTTGGGTGGTAAAGCTGGAGGCTGCCCATCTCCAGGGGTCTCCTGTGATCTAGATAGGAAAAAAAGAAAAACAAATGACTATTTTGGAAGTTGTCTTCTAGAACAGTTATTTTAAGTTTATTTATTTATTTGGAGAGAGAGAATGTGCATGTGCAGGGGAGGTACAGAGAGAGAGGGAGAGAGAAAATCCCAATCAGTCTCAACGCTGTCAGTGCAGAGCCTGCCACGGGGTTCGATCCCACAAACTGGGATATCGTGACCTGAGCCAAAATCAAGTCAGATGCTTAACCAACTGAGCCACCCAGGCACCCTAGAATTGCTGTTTTAAAAGCTAAGGTAAAAAATAACATAACATAACGGTAACATAACATAACAACACAGCTAGAGTCAAGCAACTCAGATATTTACAACATCTAGTAGAAGATAAGCTTGAAATACTGTATTTATTGGGGCACTTGGGTGGCTCAGACAGTGCAGAGCCTGCCTGGGATTCTCTTTGTGTCTCTCTCTCTCTCTCTCTCTCTCTCTCTCTGTTCTTCCCCTGCTTGTGCTCTTTCTCTCTTTTTCAAAATAAATAAATAAACTTCAAAAAAAATTTATTTACAAGTGAAATCTTAACTTTGAAGTTTAAGTAGTATATTGAATTTCCTACTTTATCAAATCTGTAAACAATTCCACATAATAATCAAATACACTTTTTAAGTGTATCATGATAAAGATATTTACTAATCCACTGTAGCAATATATACACTTTCCAAAACACTTTTTTAAAATAAGGTTTTCAGTGGAGTCACAGGGGTAGTCAGGGAAAAGGGGAGGCAAAGAGAAATCAGAATTGAGAGTTGAGCCGTTCCACAGATAAAACACCCTATACAATCTAGAGAACTTGTGATTGGCCCAATTTATTTAGATTTTTTTTTTTAATACTTATTTTTGAGAGACAGAGTGTGAGCAGGGGAGGAACAGAAAGAGAGGGAGACACAGAATCCGAAGCAGACTCCAGGCTCTGTCAGCACAGAGCCCGATGCGGGGCTCGAACTCACAAAGTGCGAAATCATGACCTGAGCCAAAGTCGGATGCTTAACCGACTGAGCCACTCAGGCACCCCTGGCCCATTTCTTTAGAAATAAGACACAATTCATTAAAGTAATGAACTCAATACTACACCAAAGATTGGAATCTGAGTAAGAGTACTGAGCTCACTGAGGAGACAAAACTGGATAAAACATTGTTGGAATATACAATTTAAAAAAACAAAAATTCAATTAACATTAGGGAGCATAAGCTTCAATTTGTGGCAGCAAGAACCGATAAAAAGAGCTAGGAAGGATAGAAGACGCTTCAAGGTAAAAACGGTAGTTTTTAATGTTTATTTTTGGCGGCGGGGGGGGGGTGGTGTGTGCACGAGGGAGAGGCAGAGAGAAGGATACAGAGGATCTGAAGCCGGCTGTGCGCAGAGAGCCCAATGCGGGGCTCAAACTCACCAACCATGAGATCATGACCCGGACCAAAGTCGGACACTTAAATGACCAAGACACCCAGGCACCCCTAAAAATGGGAGCTTTTATGAATGAGCATAGTATATGTAATAACATTACTTGTGAGTTTTCACAAAGGCCAGGAGGGGGAACCAGCGTTTAACTTGCATCCTAGAAAGTATACATCATGGAAGTTGTGGAAGCTAGAACAGGTAAGGGGAAATGGTTCTTTGTAAGAGCAGTGACCATTCCTGAGGTTATTATTTATTTCTGCAATGCCAGGAGGTCTTTTGGAAAATAAAAAAATTACTGACTGTCCCATTGCCTAGGTCCAATGAGAGAGTTGATAGCTGCGGTGTCAATGGCCGCTGTTGTGCAATTCAGGCACAGATTTCACCCACTTCCTGCTTTTTGTGTTGAGTGGCAACAGATGCCCAAGATACCGGCTGTAAGAACTTAAGGAAGTGGAACTGCATTAGACTGTATTACTGTTCAAAAGTTATTCTCCACCTCTCTCTGAGTGACATCAGGCTTGGCTATCTGACTTGCTTTGGCCAATGAAACATGAGTAGAAGTGGTCACTTTGAAAGGATACTTTAAAAACAGCTAATGGGGGCGCCTGTGTGGCTTAGTCGATTTGTCTCTGACTTCGGCTCAGGTCATGATCTCACAATTCATAGGTCTGAGCCCTTCGTCGGGCTCTATGCTGATGCCTCAGAGCCTGGAGCCTGCTTGGGATTCTGTGTCTCCCTCTCCCTCTGCCCCTCCCCTGCTCACATTCTGTTTCTCTCTCTCAAAAATAAATAAACATTAAAAGAACAAAAAACAAAAAAAACAAATCATGATTCATTATGCTTACTAGCCATGCCCCAAACAGCAGTCTGGGTCCTGGAATAAACATGACATGGAGTAGAACCACAGTTGACCCATGATATACGTATGATATAAGAAAAAGAGAACCTTTGTTGTTGTCACTATAAATTGGGATAATTTGATACCCACATAATTTAGCCCAAGATAACAGACACAGAGATTACTGTCAGAGTGGCTCTTTGACATATATGCCCTCCTTTGGTACAGAAGGTGTGAAGCTTACTTAGAGGCTCACTGCTAAATACCTGGTAGATACAGGTAATGAAGCTAAAAATTTGATTAGTACCAATGAAGTCAGCAATTATCAGGAATGAATGGTATAACTGTATCGTCCTCCAGGGAAGTTTCTCTAAAGAGAGAATATAGTCCTGGGGCGCCTAGGTGGCTCAGTCAGTTAAGCGCCCGACTTTAGCTCAGGTTGTGATCTCATAGTTTGTGGGTTCGAGCCCAACATCAGGTTCTGTGCCGATAGCTCGGAGCCTGAAGCCTGCTTCAGATTCTGTGTCTCCCCCACTGGATTCTCTCTGCCCCTCCCTGGCTCGTGCTGTCTCCATCTCAAAAATAAATAAACATTAAAAAAAGTTTTAAAAAAGAGAGAATACAGTCCTTCCAAATTTACATAATGTAAAAGTTAATCACTAAATTAGTAGGTAAACCATAATGTCCACTCAGCCTAACTTTCTACACAGAAATCTTTAGGGAACAAAATACTCCAAATTCTAATAAATCTATAAGGACTGCATCAAAAAATACACCTCTCTTTTTCAGCAAAAACTTCTTTGAGGTCTACCTTGATGGTCAGGGATTATAGGTACCAAGCACATTCATTTTTATCCTACTAGTTTTCTGCCAAGAACCCAAGCCTTTAAGATCTAATACATTCAATTGTTGCTAGTCTAGGAAATTGTTCCCACAGATTAGAATAGAGTCATGTACCTCAACCATGGCCTGCTGCAAGGGGTTAGGACACATAAAGACGGACATCCATGGCACAGCCTCACAGATGTGATATTTCTGAAAGTCAGTTGACCAAAAGCTTTCAAGACTTTTCAAATACCAGAAGTCATTGGACTCCACATCAATCAATCAGTAGGTCTTATCCCTTACTTAGGGTTAAGTATAAGCAACTTAGGCAAGGTGAAGAAAAAAGGTTTTTTTCCTAGTTTTGCATATAGTTGTCATACACGGGAAACACCCTCAAAACCAAAGATCTATAGGGCAGAGTGTAAGGTTGAGATCAGCTGGGAATGGAGTCAGATCAGCTTTTCTTTATTCGTGGTCCAGCCAACAGCCTAATACATACCAATCCTAAAATATACAACTGAGACAAACTCATGTCTGATCTGTAGTGCAATATTTAAGTGAGCCAAATCTGGTAGGTATGGGCCTAACAATGACAATACTCAGGTCAAGAGAGGGACAGTATTGACATATGGGACATTCTGCTTAAACTGTTCAATTTACATTTCTGAGGTTAGAGATTAGGCATATATGGTCAAAAAAACTCCAGAAGTTATTTTTATTATGCATTTCTAATTAGAACCCATTGCCCTAAAACAGTGGCTACAAATTCATGGCTTATGGGCCAATTTTGGCCAACATACATTTGGTCCATTAATTTTTCTTTATAAAATATGAGTTAATTGACTCATTTTAAAAATTACACATGTATCCAGATTTCCAGAATGGAATACCTAGAAACTCTGGAAAGAATGGATCTGCATTACCACTGGTCAAAGCCAAGAACTAGCTGCTGCCTTTAGATGGGCCATGGGCATCCCAGGCACATAAATTCCTCCCACAGTTACCTGCCAGATTCCAGCAGGTATACGAGTATTATCTCTCCTTTAAGCAAAGTCCAGGGGAAGCCACAGATAGGAAGAGAGCCTAAGCATACAGGCTTGGATTCGATTTAAGCTAAGTTCTAAAGAAGAGGAGGAGAATGCAGCACACACGGAGAGGCTTACTCAAGATATAACACAAGAAAAAACACTAATTTTGGATTTCAGGAAAAGGGCTACCTGCCTTCTCTCACTGTTTTATATAACTTTCTTGCTAAAATAACTTCTCAAATAGTGATGGTCAGGCTCTCCGGATGCTTGATGGTTGAAGACACACAGGTTGGTCTGGGAGCTTTTACAGACTAATTATGTATTCTCCTAGGACAATCCCGGTAACTGCCCTTTCTATGTTCAAGAACCAAACTTCATCTATATCTATTTGTGTCTCTACTAATACAGTCTATCAAACTAATCAAGGATGTCAACACAGACTCCTGAAATTCTTATTTTGGACAAAGGTTCTCAGTTACATTTTAAGACTTATTCTGGGGCACCTAAGTGGCTCAGTTAAGCATCCAACTTCAGCTCAGGTTATGATCTCATGGTTTGTGAGTTGGAGCCCTGCATTGGGATCCATGCTGACAGCATGGAGCCTGTCTCCTTTTCTCTCTATCCCCCCACCTTAGACATAGATAAACATTAAAAAAAAAAAAAAAAAAAAGACCTATTCCAAATGTATTTAACTCAATTTTATTATAGCAAATGATAACTTCCTCCTTCATATCTAATGTAGAGATCATGAGTGCAGTCAATTTATTACTTATTCAATTATCTAGGAAAAGGACTTTCATAGGTAAACCATGCTTTATAATTAGAAATTGTAACACATTTAAAATAATGTCATTAAATATGCCAGTTCTAAGAAAAGATAACTTTTCTAGGCAAAACTAAACAAACAAAACAAAAAACCTACAATTGCTAATTATAACAAAATAAAGAGACACAATATGCTTTGGAAGAACAACCAGACAGCATAATGAAACACAGCCCCATTAGAAATAATTTCCCTGAGGGGCACCTGGGTGGCTCAGTCAGTTAAGCATCCAATTCTGATTTTAGCTCAGCTCATGATATCATGATTAGTAGGTTCGGGCCCGCATTGGGCTTTACACTGACAGTGCGGAGCCTGCTTTGGAATTCTCTCTCTCCCTCTCTCCCTCTCTGCCCCTACCCTGCTCACATTCTCTCTCAAAATAAATAAACATGGAGAGGAGAGGAGAGGAGAGGACAGGGGAGGAGAGGAGAGGAGAGGAGAGGGGAGGAGAGGAGAAAAGAAAAGAAAAGGAAAGGAAAGGAAAGGAAAGAATTCCTCTCAGAGAAGGGAACTGTGACTTAAAGAGAAAGCCAGCATCTACTATTAGGTAGTTCAGACAGGACTAGAGTAATAGGAACCAATGAAAAAAGTGGGCATCAGAGCTATGGCTGGTGTCTTACAAATATTGGTAATACTTTGGCTTAATTTAAAGATGGGAGGCAGAAAAAAATCTGTTATAAGGAGAGTATAGAAAGGAGTGTAATCCAAAAGGGATTATTTTAGTTACTTTTAAAAAAGAAAAGTGGGCAAGATAAACTCTGAAACTCCTTATGCTTTATAGAAGCATAAAGTTGATTCTAATTTAAGACTGGAAAATAAGCAAAAACCATATTCTTGGTAGACCCTAATACAACTTGACAGGACTGATGGATTATTTTAAGATTAATCTTCTAAGATGCATACCAGGAGCACATGTCTCTTTCAACTACAGTCACTAGTCTATCCCAGCTCTTACTGCACAGTAACTCTACTATCCTATACTTATACTATGTTAAGATGCAGATAAAATCCTGATTCAAAATTCAAGATTCTTGACACACTGGCTAATCTATAGTAACATTCACAGCACTTCAAAGTAAACACCATTGCAGACTGATTACTAATAAATGCTCAATAAATTTAAAAAGTGCATATAAACTCTCAGGGATATGATATTAAGACTAGAATTGAAAATCTCATATTACTACATCAGTATGAATCCATTTCAGAATCAAGGTCCCAGACCTGAGATGCCCGGTTTCAACCAAACTTCAAGTCCCTGACCTTAGCTCCCAAAAGTAATACAGGCATCTGCCAGACATGGATGGCAGGTAAATATACTGCAGCTACAGCAGCCCAGGGACCTATGTGATTGGTCTTGCTGCCACAAGTACATCATCAAATACAGTGCATCCTCTGAGTCCCCATAGCTTGATTATCTCCTCCCATCACAGCTCCTTTGGTTCTTTTATTTCCTCGTCCTAGAGTGGTCTGGTATTTGCAGGATCCATAACACAGATGACCCTTGAACAACACAGTTTGATCTGTGCCGATTCACATACACATGGATTTTTTTTATAGTACAGTACTGTAAATGTACTTTCTCTTCCTTACGATTTTCTAATTAACATTTTCTTTTCTCTAGCTTACTTCATTAGCTAAGAATGTAGTACATATTACATGTAACACACAAACTATGTGTGAATCAAGTGATTATGTTCTCAATAAGGCTTCTGGTCAACAACAGGCTATTAGCAGTTAAATGTGGGGGGAGTCAAAAGTTATATGTGACTTTTCAACTATGCAGGGGTTAGCACCCTTTATTCCCCACATTGTTCAAGGGTCAACTGTATGCTGCTAGACTTGATCAAGTTTGGCATGGGAATTGGGTCAAGCTGAGTATGGAGATAAAATTTTCAGTGGCAGTAGCTCAGAAGGGCAAAATGAAGGCAAATCTTTAAGAAAGATTTAAGTGAAAGGAATTCATAAGGTGTGGACAAAGCTGAGGTGAGTTATTAGGTAAGACTAGAATGGGACAGTCCAGGCATGGGACTGTCCAAGGAAATGGGTTTGATACTTCAGGATTATGAAATCTGTAAAGAGTCTCTTGTGATTAGGGCCTAAGGATAAAGTTGAGAATTTGGAGAATTCTTCGTTGTATTCAACTAGACATCCATACTTCAAACATGCAGACAGATATGTGGCTGATAATATTCTTAAAGCCTACCTACTAGTATATCCTCCCAAAGTAATTAAATTACACAATTATTATAGCTAACATCTACCAAACACTTTTTCTCTGCTTAACTGCTCATCTCATTAAATGTTCACAGCAACACTATGGGTAAGATATTATCATCCTATTTTTACAGGTAAGGAAATTGAGGCTTACAGAGATAAAATGACTCATCCAAGCTCACATAATTAGAAGTGGTGGAACCAAGTTTTAAACCCACTCTGAATCCAGAGCTTGTGCTCTTAACATTATGTTACAGTTGTACTTTAATCAAAACAACTGCAAAAAAACAGGAACAAAGCTATTTTAAATCAGAGGTTTCAAACTATTTGTAGCAGTGGACTCTTCTCCAAATACAATGCTTCTCAGAAGCCAATTTATAAAACAGAAAAGCTAAACTACCTACCTATATGACAGTATCTGAGGCCTCAATAGAACTTAACAGAGAATGTCCCAAGACTATTTTCTATCATGCCATATAGAAAGTTATAAGTGGGGCGCCTGGGTGGCTCAGTCGGTTAAGCGGCCGACTTCAGCTCAGGTCGTGATCTCGTGGTCAGTGAGTTCGAGCCCCGCGTCGGGTTCTGTGCTGACAGCTCAGAGCCTGGAGCCTGTTTCAGATTCTGTGTCTCCCTCTCTCTGACCCTCCCCCATTCATGCTCTGTCTCTCCCTGTCTCAAAAATAAATAAAACGTTAAAAAAAAAAAAAAGTTATAAGTGATAACATGACTATATGTGAAATTCTAATAACATACTTCTAACTCAATGGTTTTAATATATTTAAAACCAATAATTTGCCTAAATGATGGTGGGGGAGGGGGGCTGAATACATACTTGAAATGTAATGTTCAAAATCTACCCACATAAAAAATCTGGAGGAAAAATGACCACTTGTGTTAACTTCTGAACATTAAGAATGGAGAAAGGGTGATGGGAATGAATATAATTCCAAAAGTGTTCCAATGCCCAATTCTCATATTGGGGTTATCAATACAAATATAGTAAAACCTTGGTTTGCGAGCATAATTAATTCTGGAAACATGCTTGTGATCCAAAGCACTTGTATATCAAAGCAAATTTCCCCATAAGAAATCATGGAAACTCAGATGATTCGTTCCACAACCCAAAAATATTCACATAAAAAATGATTATACTACTGTAATACAAATAAAGGAAATACAAAATATAAAGAAAAGTAAACAAATTAACTTGCACTGACCTTTGAAAACCTTCGTGGCTGGTGTGAGGGAGATGAGAGAGGAGGGTTATCCTGCAGGACAGCTTTCACTATCATTAGGGGAATCACTGCTATCTATTGACTCAATGGAATTTTTTCTGCATGCTCACAGGGATGCTGACTCAAGTACAGTATTAATAAATTCTTGTCAGTATTAATACTACAGTATTAACTGTAACGGCAATAAGGCAGCAGAGGAGAGGGTCCATTATCTGCAGGCAGCCTGATCTAGAATGAAGGAAAGTATTCCTAAATTTAATCTTGCATGGAAAAGCAAGGGACTGTCTGTAGGTGCTTTGAAGTGACAAAAAATACATTAGTGCCAGTTGTGGGCATCTTCCAATGTTCTGAAAAATCACGGATATCTGCTAAACACTGTGGCCTGAGACTGAGCATATGAGCAAAGGAGATGATCACCCACAATCCGTCACCGAGACAGACAGAAGAACCATTGGCTCAGTTGTGATCATGTGACATTTGGCATCACATACTACTCGTACTGCAGGACATTGCTCGTTTATCAAGTTAAAATTTATTAGGAATGTTTGCTCATTGGGGCGCCTGGGTGGCTTAGTTGAGCGTCTGACTTCAGCTCAGGTCATGATCTCGCAGTTCACAAGTTCAAGCCCCGCATCGGGCCCTGTGCTGACAGCTCAGAGCCTGGAACCTGCTTCGGATTCTGTGTCTCCCTCTCTCTCTGCCCCTCCCCCGCTGGTACTCTGTCTCTCTCTCTCTCTCTCTCAAAAATAAATAAAACATTAAAAAAATATTTTTTTTAAAGAAATGTTTGCTCATCTTGTGGAACACTCCCAGAACAAGCTACTCACAATCCAAGGTTTTACTGTAACTTGCTTATCTTCAACTTTGACATTTTAAAAAATAATGAAAATGTTACTTTTAAGCGCACTTTGCTGTCAACAAAGCAATATACTGTAAAATAGCATCAAAAGATTTGTTAAAACTGTCAATCAAGCCAGGTAGGCAAAAGCTTTGCTGATTTACTAGAGTCCAGTCAGCTTTAAATTTCCTCATGAATACTTCAACAGCAGCACTGAAAGCAGTTTATTCTGCAGTCAAAGCAGCTCTCTGTTGCTGTCCTTAGCAATCTGTATCAAAATAAAAAAATTAAATCTTAGGAGCACCTGGGTGGCTCAGTCGGTTAAGCATCCGACTTTGGCTCAGGTCATGATCTCACGGTTCACAAGTTCAAGCCCCTCTTCGGGCTCTGTGCTGACAGCTTGGAGCCTGGAGCCTGCTTTGGATTCTGTGTCTCCCTTTCTCTCTGCCCCTCCCCCAGTGCACTCTGTCTCTGTCTCTCTCAAAAATGAATAACATTAAAAAAATTTTTTTCAAATAAAATCTTAACCACCCAACTTACATGCTTTGTGATGGTTTTGTAGAAATGTCCAAACTTCCCTGTTACATACTGATAGGAGTATACTAACATTTGTGGTATGAATTTACTAAAATAAGCACCTGTTAAGTATTTTCAAGTTAATTTAGGATTATTGTTTTTCTCAGAAAATCACAAACTAAAACAGTCTAATCTTCTGTGAAACATTTAAAGAAAGGAAGGAAATGGTAGACTGTAGTTTCAATTGCCCCTGCCTATAAATGGTAACTTTATTCTAAGCAGTACAAACAACCTCCTATTTGTTTCCGTAACAAACACACCTATGAGATAGCAGTGTTTTCGTCTCGTGAAGAAGGCAACCTGACGCAGTAATCAAAGTCAGGACTCAGGTTTCACCTCAAAGGTCCTATACTCACTCAAAAAACAGGGAACTGGTGAGATGATCTCAAGATCTATTTCAATACATGTTGAAATGCTTTGTGCTTCATCTGACACATTGTCTGAATTCTTTTCACATTTGGCCAATATAAAACTAAATCCTATAGATTCCAAGTTGCAAAATATTTTCTCTGAATTGCAAAAATCAATCAACCAACCAAGTGATTACAACAAAGCCCTGTCTAGGATACAAAAATTCTGCTGGTTGGGTCAGATAGGGAAGACCTGAATATTAGTTCTATAAAATGGGATAAATCCTGTTAAGTGGGCCTTCTCATCTATAAATGGGGAATAAAAGTCTTTTCTATTTCACTGAGTTCAACAGTGAGATAATTTACGAAAAAGCTGATTGTAAACAATTAATTTGTTTACCATTAAGCTTATTTTTTCAGAACTCTCTCATTATTCTTAAGGTTAAAACTGGCTGAATTTCAAATGCAGTGTTAGAGATTCAAACCTGAATACAAAACACACAAGTTTCATAAATAAAATACATGTCCAAGGAGAAATACAGGTCCAGGCATTTGAAATTCTTGTGGATCAGGATGGGGAAGCAAAAACTGCACAGTTCCAATCTATCCTAAACTTGCATCTCCATTTAAGTTCAGGAAACCAGAACGAAGGTTTTTTCGGATTGGTGAATCCATAAAATTTGCATATGGAAACACTCAATTCTATGTGTATGTATACACATGTGTACGTGTGTGTGTCTCTACAAAAAGGGCCCTTTAAAAAAATGGATGGAGATAATCTGATTAGGCCCTGGAATGGTATTACTGTTCTGTAACAAGACAGGCTTTTGAGATTCCTCTATATGGTTTATTTCTATGTGCTCAAAGTATGTCATTTTTAAATTTAATTACTTAACATTTCCATCATGTTCTTAATTATTGTACTTTTTAAAGTTTCAGAATTGGAAAATATATGCTTACTAAAAATCAAAGTTTATAATGCTAATTTTTAAAGCAATCAAAAACAAAATCTCCATCAATCTTGTCTCTTGTCAACTCATTTTCCACAGGTGTCACTGTGCAGTGTATATCTTTCCTACCCTTCCAACCTTTTTACTATACACGTACAATCAAAATGTTTGACTAAGACATGTTACCAAGACTGAATTCCGCTTGTCTTAATGGCTCAGCCAGTCTTCCTTGGCTGCCCCGACAGTGAGGACAATCGCTTCCTCTGTGTCTTGTCACGTGTTCCAGCTCCTGCACCTTGTCACGTGTTCCACCTCCTGCTTTTGCTGATCAGTCCTTTTACTCTTCCACCCATCACTTTCAGACCTCTCCTTTCTTCAGCCCTGATCATAGTCACTCCATTCTAAATAAATGCATCTTTATACGAAGCCACATTTCTTGTAAAGAATTTTATTTTTCTTTCCTAATTCTTAATGTGAATTTTTACTTGCATATGGACTAATTTGCATTAATATAAACAATAAGTCAAGATATTGTATATTAATGTGAGGGTAAGCATATTGTACATTAAACCGATGGGGTATAAATACTGAATTATGAAGCTGAATTTATGTACCAGTATGTAATTCGAGAGAAAAATGAATTTTAAAAATGATGTGTGAATACTTTCTACAACTCATTTTCAGTATGATGGTCATCTTACTTGGTTCTCCTTTGCTAAGTAATTTTTCCATCATTTTCTATTGTCTATTCATTCTTATGGTTCCCTTCCTGAATAATACTAAGACACTCTATCTTTTAGAACCTTACTACCTGACCACAGTGCTACATCTACATCTGCACAAATATTTAAGTGTATGCATCAAAGGTTAAAGAACATACTGAATCAATGAAAACAAAGTTTTTTGTTTGTTTGTTTTGGTTGGGAAGAGTACAAAGAACTCTCAGGGACAAATAAGCACATTTACAAATACATAAATGTTAATACATTGTGTAAACAAACACTTATATCAAACACCCTAATTTCCCAGGATTATTTCAAATAAAACAATTTGGGGCAGTATAATTTATAAGAAGGAAGCTAAATGAAAAAGGTCTTACGGTGATGATTCCAGAACAATGCTGTTAGCTTGTGTTGAAGATGGAGATCTGTGATTCACAAATACTTCGCTTGGGGAAGTGTGAACCACATGGTCTACCAAATGACCAACTGAAGACGGTCGTAACCGGGTTCCCTCTTGTGTGAATGCAGAATTTCGACTATATGAAGAGGAAAAAAGATTGAGTGAAAATGTGCTTTAATTCAATTTTTCCCGTTTTTTATTTATATGATTACATTAAAAAGTGAGTGTGTATTTTTATGACTAACCATATTGACTAAGAAAAGACTCTGATGAAGACAGTGTGAAGTAAACAGAAAGAACACCAAATAGGAAGTCAAAAATCTGAACTACAGTCAGCGAACTGCCGCAAGGATTTTACCTGTTCAATCTGTTATCTCTACACCTAATGTCTACATAGGCTATAGTCACTACAACTTTGTGTCTTAATCAGTATTTACACCTCATTTTATTGTGCTTTGCTTTATGCTTCTTCTTTAAAAAAAAAAATTGGGGCGCCTGGGTGGCTCAGTCGGTTAAACGTCCGACTTTGACTCAGGTCATGATCTCACGGTTCATGAGTTAGCCCTGCATCGTGCTTTGTGCTGACAGCTCAGAGCCTGGAGCATGCTTCGGATTCTCTCTCTCTCTCTGTTCCTCCCCTGCTCGCACTTTCTCTCTCTCTCAAAAATAAAGATTTAAAAAAATAAATAAAAAAATAAAAAAAATAGAAGGTTTGCAGTAACTTTGCGAGCAAGTCGGCTGGTGCCATTTCTCCAACAGCATTTGCACAACTTCATGTCTACCACGTTTTGGAATTCTTGCATTATTTCAAACTTTATCATTATTATTATATTTGTTATAGTAAACTGTGAGCAGTGATAACGACTCACTGAAAACTTAGAATGTGGTTAGCACTTCTTAGTAATATTTTTTAAAGTATGTACATTAATTTTTTAGACATTGCTATTATTGCACATTTAGTGTAAACATTACATGCACTAAGAAACAAAAAAATCCATTTGACTTGCTTTATTGCAGTGGTCTGAAACCAAACCTGCAATATCTCCAAGGTCTGCCTGTATAGAATAAAGGGAAAGAATAAATAATTCAGAAATATCTTCTGGTCTGAGTTCTCTTTTAATCCTCATAAATGTTTCTGTTTATGGGACTTCCTTTACTTCCTAAAAATAGATAATGAATAACATAATTCCATCCTTGTAAGTGACATAGTCACATGAATTATTTTGATTACTATTATTAATCATAACTAACATTTGAACACTTATTATGTGCTAAGCATTGTTCTAAGCATTTTACATATATCCTCTGATTTAACCCTCATAAAAGACACTGCTATTATAATTTTATAGAAGATAAAAATGGGACAAAGAGATTAATTTGTTCAAAGTTCAAATGTACAGTGACTCTAGGGCCTATGCTCTTAATCATCACACTGTACTGTCTTTTTAGAATTGAGAAAAAAACTTTTTCAGATCATATCTAAAATTGTGTCATTAGGGTGCCTGGGTAGCTCAGTAGATTAAGCATCTGACTTCAGCTCACGTCATGATCACACGGTCTGTGAGTTTGAGCCCCACATCGGGCTCTGTGCTGATAGCTAGGAGCCTGGAGCCTGTTTCAGGTTCTCTGTCTCCCTCTCTCTCTGCCCCTCCCCCGTTCATGCTCTGTCTCTCTCTGTCCCAAAAATAAATAAAAAACGTTGAAAAAAAAATTAAAAACAAAACAAAAATTTTTTTTAATGGAAAAATGAGTGCCTGGAAAAGGGACCAAAAAAGATGATTCTGAATTTTCTTCAAACAGTTGATTAGCCTCTGAATATATACAGTATTTTATATATATAAAAAGAGATAATTTAGCAATCTGCAATTAGAAACACAGAAGCTTTTGAGTCTATCTTTTCTAGCTTAGGAAGACACTGAGCGGGGGTGCCTGGGGGCGCTCAGCTGGATGAGCGTCCGTCTGACTCCAGCTCAGGTCACGATCTCGCAGTTAGGGAGTTTGAGCCCCAAACTGGGCTCTCTGCTGTCAGCGTGGAGCCTGCTTCGGATCCTCTGTCTTCTTCTCTCTCTTCCCCTCCCCTGCTCATGCTCTCTCTCTCTCTCTCTCTCTCAAAAAGAAATAAACATTAAAAGAAAAAAAGGAAGACACTAAAGTATGAGATAATGTTCCCTGAACCAAACTATTTATACACATACTTTACTTTCAATATGGTAGAAGTTTATTCTTGGGCTGACAAACACCCATCGGTGACACAACTTCTAGAATTTACTACACACTTATTGGATATTAATGTGTATAAAATATTTCTAAAGTTAGACTTCTTCAAATATTATATTCCATACAAAAATTCAAGTATTTTGTATTAAACCTTTTGGTTGAACAAGGTCTGTGAACATACTGAGATGTGTTTATCATTATTTAGTTACATCCATATATTCAACACATTTGTTAACACATTATAAAATTAACAACTTTGGCCAGTACGAGCTGATTATCTTACTGTTATCTATATCAAAGCATACAGTTTTGGTAGGAAATAATAGAAGTATATAAACAGTAAGTGCTGAGTAACACAGGCTTCTTAGCATAGATATAGCTAAGCTTGTGGGAGCTTATGTTGGAAACCCCTTTTTCTAGACCACAGAAAGTGGTGAAACAGTGGTTGGGGTAAGAGATAAAGTAAGATAATCACAATCATTTAGCATTTTCAAAGAATATATGCTCCCCTAGAAATTCTGCTTGAGAGCCAATAAAAAAGGATTATGCCAGTAATAACCATTATTTCCAGATTTTAAGTCTACTAATAGATCTTGGTTTATTAGCTAGAGACCCATACTGTATAGGATAGTGAACATCCTTGTTCAATGTTCTACTCCCTCATTCACTGAGGCTTTTCCAGGCCATTTATGCAATAAGCTGCAGGCTATGAGGAAATAATGCTCTAGAGCAACAAAAATCATGTCTGGCTAAAAGATTTAAAGGTAAAGATTTACATATTTCGATCTTTGGGCAATGGAAATAACACAGTCAATAATTTAGAAATTAGCAACATGTACACCTGATGTCAGTCTGTACTTACTGATTAGGAGTTCCAGGTGGAGATCGCGATGGAAGGCTTTGTGTTTCTAACCTGTCATCAGATATTGAGTTTCTGCTTACTACTTCCCAATCCATTAATTTCCGTGCCAAGGGCTTACTTGGGGATCTGCAGAAATAATTTAGTATGTAAACATTTTTATACCTCCAACTATAAACCAAATCTTAGAATTTGTCATATTCTAGATGAATAAAAATAGTTTACTTAAATGAAATTAATGCATTTGGCGGCTATATACCTCATAATTTCCTAAGAAATTACATCTGCTTTGTATGAAGAAGGAAGGAAAGACACGCTAAGAGTAGAAGAGAGAATAGGAAAGAAAGAGGAAGAAAGGAAAGAGGAGAGAGAGGAGAAAAGAGGAGAAAAAGAGAAGAAACAAGAAAAGGAAGAAAGGAAGAAAGGAAAAAAGCAAAGGAACAGTTGGCTACCAAGTTATCTCATATATGAATAGTATAAATATTGACTATTCCAGAGTTTCTGAAATTCTAAGTCATCTTGTGATATATTAAACAACTGCTAGCATATTATCTCCTGAATATCCTTAAATCTTAAACCCAAACCCTGATCCTCTGCCTCAACAGAGGACATGGCAAAAAAGGATAATTATGTATTTTTTCCATTTTATTCATAATAGGACAGTGGATTTTTTTTTCTTTGTTTTGTTTTTCCAAAAAACATCATTTAGAAGGTTAACTATTCTGTCTCATGGGAGGGAGTAGAAGACTATGTTTATTACCTATCTATATATTGTCAGCTATCATTGTAATAAAGATGAAACCTAAGTAATCTTTTCAGAAAAGATACTGAAGTTTGCAGAGATCAGAAATCTTTAGAATTTAGGTAAGTTAACAACTAAAGTCTTTTTTATGTTCAAATTCAGATAATGGCCAAAATTCATGGAAATATATATGACATCTACTTAAATACCTAGTTTTTTTGACATGCACAGTTAATACGAAGGTTAATATATGGAAGTAAGCTACTTACATAAAAACACATAATAAACGATCTTGCAAGCTGATAGTTTTATATTGCAATAAATTCACTGAAGCACATAGATACAGAATAGACTAAAAAGCACAGTACACGTACCAAGAATATTTAATAAAATTTACAGACACAGTAGGAAGTATTAAAATGATGAGTGGAGGGTCCTCGTTTTAACCTTCTATAAGTCAAATCAGTTAAGTATCTATGTCTAAATATTGAAATTTACCAGTATAATGTATGAACCTAGGTCCTCCCCTACATCCTGCATTTTATAACTTATGAGTATCTAAATTTTCAGTGCAATGTTTTAGTTTATTAATTTTATGAAACCACAAGTAACTTAAATTACTTACGAATCCAAACCACACAAGTGCCTCATTTCGTATATTCATAGCCCAAACCTTTTTTAGTTTGGCTTAATGACATTTCCTTAATTTAAGAACTTAGAACATTTCGTAAGAGAGATGTAATGTTATTGATTTAAAAATAGGCACTGACTCAGATTTAGTTTTTCATAAATGAATTCAAATTATAGGCTTTTCTTATTTGAAGACAACACAGGACACCATTTAGTCCAATCTCCTAATAGTGCCATGCAAACTAATATTCCTATTAGTCAGAATAAGATGGAAAAAAAAAAAAGCGATGGTATTTCATACATTTGATTTTTAAAATGAAGATTATCAAAAGAAACCCTAGAATTATTGCTCTTGTATTAATGTTAACTCTCAAGAGTTAATAAGCTATTCTTTCTCATATATTAGACTACTAAATGTCAGCTGTAAGACTGCATAACTACAGTTAGATTGACTACTTTCATTTTTGAAGAGAGGGAAAAAGTCATTTGAAGACGAAAAAATCCAATTATACTCACCTAGTAGTATAAAGCGTCAGAACACTTAACTGTTGTTAATAAACTAAACATGGTTGGAAATGCTCTGCGCTTAAAACTAAATTTCAAGAATTTTATTAACAGCTTTAACCTCAGAGACCCACCCACTCAAGCTTGCTGTCTATGTTTCCTGTTGAGTGTGGAAATTTCAGAGAAAAAAATACCACACTTCATCAGTGTGTTTGCAATGTGGTAAATATATTTTCTGACCATGGCACTTTATTTTTCTGTTACACGTGAACATTCTTTTGCTTTCTTCTTAGGTATTATATGACAATTAAAACAGTGTGAAAGCAATGAAAAGAGTTGAGCGACTGGGAAAAAAAATTAACATATTCATCACTGCTGAAAAAAGTGACCTTACATGAAAAGTTGAAGAAGAAATCTGTTCTATTTATACACCACCAACTAAAATTCTAAGAAGTGGATAAGAACTCCAGAATTCTCTAATACTTTAACAGAATAACTTAATAACTGCTAGAACCATCAGAGTTTTTTGGTAGATATGCATCAGGTCATCACAGTGAGGCTGTGATATATTATAAAAACAAGCCTTAGACTTTTGGAGATGGAAGGGTCATAAACACTAAACAAAACTTTGTCCCTGCTAAGGACTTATTTTAAGGAAGATTCATAGAATTCCACATAACAAATGATATGGGACAGATATTTAGGACTTCTTATATTGGAATTTTAGCTCTACTATTCCTTAAATAACGCATATTTGTTTCACAAAATAACCTATTACAATTTTCCATTTTAATAATGCACATACAAAATGAAGAGCTAGGATGCAGGTATAATTGTGCATATTTCTCAAAGTCACACATGATCAAGATATTCAAACATTAACACTTATAAAGAAAGTACTTTGCATGTGATAATAATATTAATATGTAAGTACATGTATAATTTGATATTCATATCAGGATATCATACTACAGTAGACCTAGTTATCAAACTGTGTTCACTATTTTTATAAATATCAAGCAAGAAAAAATTCAAGCTTCTTGCAAGGAAAAGAAGAAAAAAGCTAAGAATTTTGTTATGTGCATTAAAAAAAATTCTTTTTAATGTTTCATTTACTTTTGAGAGAGAGAGAGGCAGAGTACGAGTGGGCGAGGGGCAAAGAGAGAGGGAAACAGAATCCAAAGCAGGCTCCAGGTTCTGAGCTGTGAGCACAGAGCCTGACGCGGGGCTTGAACCCACAAGCTGTGAGATCACGACCTGAGCTGAAGTCAGCCGCTCAACCGACCGAGCCACCCAGGAGTCCCTTGTTAGGTGCATTTTTAAGAGAAAAGAATCAGAAAAATATTTGCTTTGATTTTAACAAGTCTGAGGGAGTGGTGCAATAAGTCGTAATACTAAGCGAAAGGATACATTTTAAATGAAAACGAAGTTAATAGGAAGTAAATTATTTTATTCTTGAGAAATTTCAAGGAAAATAATTTCAAAAGGACTTTCTGTACATTTTACCTTCATACTGGTGCTTAGAACTTTCTAACTGGAAACAAGGGTATCTAAGACTGTAAGAGCGAGGATTCTGAATAATTTCAGTAGCCATGTCTATTACAGTAGGCATCTTTGTTCTTATTTTGTTCTTTTCGCCCTTCCCAAATAACCAAGTAACCAAATAGCCATTAATATGACACTAAGATTTATATTTAATAGAAAAATGACAATATTTCCCTCATAAACATAAAAAACAAGATATAACAATAAATCAAATTCAAAATATTGAACAAATGTTGAGATAAACTACATCATTCAAATTCAAGTAAATGTATGACAGCAAAATGCTATATAACCCTGACCAGCTAAATCCTTCAAGGCATTTTCAGACAGTTTTCCTGTTGAGTAGATCATTCACACACAAAAGAGGATGGGGGTAAGCCAGGAATGGAAGGGGGGGGGGGATAAAAAAGCAAGTTAATTTTATTATTCAAACACATAAAAATCATGTTTTAATAATTTTTTGTTTCAAATGTCCTTACTCCAAGGAACTTACTCATTTGTTTAAGCACTCAGGGCACAGTACTGGCAAAGAGTAAGCTATTTATATTTTATATATATATATGTAGTAATATTTGATTCAGCCTTGTCAGATATATACAGATACATATCTGTGAGTATACACATGGCAAAACCTTAAATAGTAAGTACCAAAAATTATTTAACGTAATTGTATTGCGTCATAATTTTTTTTCTGTTATTTGGCATGTTGGAATTTTAATTTATTTATTTTTCTTTTCTTTATTTTAGACAGGGGAAACCTCGAACACGGTTGAGTTTCCCACGTTTGGGGGAACCGCAGGAATCAGAATGGCCTGAGCACAATGGACAAGCCTCTCCTGGAGAGAACCATCTCTGCGATCATGGTTATCTCCCCTGCCAGGTAAAATTACTGGCATTTGGAATTTTAACAAATAATGAAGTATCACTTATATGAGCAGAAAAAAAAACAATAAAACAATTTTTACTTTTGGAGAAAAGAAAAAAACCAAAAACTCCTTTTACTCTAGAAACACAAAACAGGAAGGTCTTTTTGATAAAGGCTAAAGGTAAAATTAAAATAAAAGCCAAAGCAAAAATTTCTCATTAAAATTTATTAAAACTCTTATGCCTCCTATGACAGGAGATACCAAACACATGAACTCTTTAAGGACTTATCCTCTGTAAGCCATTTCCACTGAAAAAACATGCCTCATTTAAAAGCCATCTACCATACTGCACACATTATTAAAAGAGCTGGGTCTAGTGCAGTGAAAAAAACAGATAAAACTCCCACCCTCATATAGCCTGCATTCTAGTGGGGGAGACAGACAATAAAGGTCGTCTCTCACATCTCTGAGACAGAGCAGCCAAGCGTTCACCTATCTCATGCAGAACAGCAAACCTATTCTGTAGAGGGTAAAAGTGTGGCTAAGAACAGGGAGGCCTGTGTGAGAATCCCTTAATACTTCAGGTAAATTATTCAAATGTGCTGTGCTCAGTTTTCTCATTTGTAATGGGATTTACCTCACTGAACTATGGGGACTGTGAGATAACACACAAAAATTCTCTGGCCCAGATAAATAAAAAATAAACGTTAGCCACTCTTAGGTTAACTGGTTATCCTCTTTCCACTTACATGCCCATACAACGGATTCTCTCACAGCAGCCAGAGTGATCCCCTAACCCCCCATATTTTACTATGGAACACTTTAAATATAAACAAAAGTAGAGTGAGTAATTTAATAAACACTGCATTCAGGACCCAGGTTCAACAATTATCATTACGGTCAACCTTGTGTCATTTGTCCCTACATTTACCTGAACCCTCTCACCCCAATGATTCTGAAGCAAATCCTAGAAATCACGGTATTTGTAAATACTTCAGATTACCACTATAAAACAAAACAACTCTGCCAGACTCTTAAAAGTCCAAGTCCCTTTATATCTCTTCAATGCTCTCAGTCCCCACTGGCTTTCCCTTAAATGCAAAGTCCTTACTATTTTGAACATGGGGTCATACAAGTTCTGGCTGCTGCTTACCTCCCTAACATGTTCTCTACTGCTGCTCCCTTACTGGCCTGCCTACTCTTCCTCAAACATGACAAGCAGGCTCCAGCTCCACAGCCTTGCACTGGCTCAATCCATTACTTGCATTAGATATCTGTTGCACCAATCAGAATTTAAGCTCCAGGGGGCTAAGACGTGTGTCCCGTTCTTCATTCTATTCCCAGAACCTGACACACGCTCATAAGAGTAGGTCCTCAATAAATATTTGCTGCCACCGATTTGGTCACTCCTCCTCCCTCCCACTTATTGGATAATCCTGTTAGACTGCTGCTCGCGGATCTCAAACGAGACTTGTGCCAGGTTCACTACTTTTTCCGTTACAAATTTGTTCTCTTTCTTGTATCCCTTTGTCCATTTCTGTCACTCAAATCTGACGGTCTCTCCAGATACTCCTATCTCTAACACACCTCCATCTAAATGATTTAACAACTTCTGTTAGTTCTACCTGCAAAATATTCCTCAAATTTGGCCCCTAGTCTCCATTTCATCACCAATGTTTTAGGTCAGGCCTTCATTATTTTCACTGGGATTACTGCAATAACCTAATTGGTCTCTTAGCACCGGGTCCTTACTTCCAATCCATTCTCCATCATTGCTCATAAAACTATTTTCTAAAACATAAACTTCATCATGTTGTTTCAACTTGCTTGAAAACAATACCTCCTAAAAATATGAAGATAACTAAATGGCACTCCCCCAAAATTAACTTTTCTCAACAAGATGATGTAAAAAAAATGGAAATGGGCTGAATAATACATGAAATTAATCATTATGTTTTTCAAAAATGTTAAAAAAATAAAGGAAATAAACTTTCCCAAATATGTTACATGAATAATGTAGTATTTGATTCAGCCTGGTCAGAACTACAATGCTTGATACAGGGTTAATTTAGCTCCCATTAAAATAATGTGGGGGGGGGCAATGAATAAACTAGACAAATTATTTCATTACTCCCTCAACATAATTTATTGTTTAATTAAATAAAGGATCATGTGCTAATCCTGTAATCACATCTGGAAAAAGAGTTTTTAGTAATTTTAATCTTTCTTTTAAAAAAATTCAAACACTGAAATAGAGGCAGCTTACCTTGCAAATACCCTGTCTTTATTTGCTTTTTCTTTGCCATACTGAACTGACTGGACTTCAGTTCTCCCACTGAAATACATAAACATGCACAATAATAAAACCTTAAGGAAAATTATAAGATAAAATAACAACATACAACATGATTATATTACAACTTCATAAGAGACAAATTTGTAGCAGAGAAAAGGGAGCAGAGAAGAAGAAGAAATGAATGGACTGAATTCCAGCTCTACCTGAATGGATGAAGCTTATTTATAGCTCTTCCAATTAATGAACAAACATGTGTTCCACAGACACTTCATTTTTAGATACTTCTTTTATTTGAGAATGACTGGCACTCTCACCAACCACAGTTGGTCTGTGGTTTAGCTAGTATCTCTACTACTCCTTAATGAAGGAGAACACAGGGAATCTTAAAAAGCTGCTCTTTCCTTGGGCTTTTCTTCCTTGTCTACTGGTAACGATCACAGATACAAAGACTGGTTATATTCTCAAATCCTTCCTTGTCCAGACACAGGCAACTCCGGACTTTCATAAACAGGGAGGAACTAAGGACTGAAAAAATCACTGGGAGTTGGGCACTACAATTTGCCTTGAAGCTGAATTGTCTAGCAGGCACACAGTTTATGCATGGAAATAGAGCCTCCTCTATGGTAAACCAAGGTGTTCAGAACGTATTTGTTACTAAAAACTTGGTTTTCAGTGAATTTGCTACTTGACACATCATATTATTTAAGTGTGAACAGACATAAATGTCTAGTATATCAAATAGAACCATTTACATTTGTAGATATCTAATTCATATAAAAGCAGCCAAACGTAGGTTTCCAAAGCAAAGCAAACAATTTTTAAGATCATCTTCCATAAGTATAGATAAATGTGAACAGAATGGTCTATCTGTTGAAGTTCAAAAAATTTTTTTAAATATTTATTTTTGAGAGAGAGACACACACACAGAGTGCAAGCAGGGGAGGAACAGAGAGAGAAGGAGACACAGAATCCGAAGCAGGCTCCAGGCTCTGAGCTGTCAGCACAGAGTCCCACACCAGGCTTGAACCCACAAACCGTGAGATCATGACCTGAGCTGAAGTCAGACACTTAACCCAGTGAGCCACCCAGAGGCCCCTATCTGTTGATGTTTTAAAGGAAAAGTCCAAAACATAACCATGATTTTTAAACTTAGGTACGTTGAAGTTTCTTAAGAAAATATATTTCCTCTAAGAAGGATAAACTATACTTGCAATTGTGAACAAGGTAACGAGTTGAGGTTCATTATTGTTTGCTATTTCCGCATTAGAACAATGATTTTAATCCTTGGATATTTTGGAACAGAGATAATAAAGATGTGTGTTTGGGTACGTTCATGGAGGAAATAATAAATTGTTTAATATTCCAAATTCCATCTCTTAGCCTAAATAATATTTCAATATTGTATTATAATAGTTCTAGTATTTCTAACCACTGTTTATTATGACAGACAGAAATCTTTATTTAATGCATACTCAGTATAGACAGGACTGTGTCCAGATAAATACCTGTCAAGCTACCATTCCTACCTCAATCATAAGATTATTGATCATTTTGATGATTAAAAAGTACTTTACAGTCATGGGATTGAGCCCAGTGTCAGGCTCTGCACTGATACAGCGGAGCCTGCTTGGGATTCTTTCTCTTCCTTCCTCTCTGCTCCTCCCCTGCTCGTGCTTTCTCCCTCAAAATAAATAAATAAACATTTTTTTAAAAGTGATTTGGATAGGGGCGCCTGGGTGGCTCAGTCGGTTGAGCATCTGACTTCAGATCAGGTCATGATCTTGCCGTTAGTGGATTCGAGCCCCACGTCTGGCTCTGTGCTGACAGCTCAGAGCCTGGAGCCTGCTTTGGATTCTGGGTCTCCCTCTCTCTCTGCCCCTCCCCAGCTCATGCTCTGTCTCTCTCTCTCTGTCAAAAATAAATAAAACATTAAAAAAAAATTTTTTTAAGTGCTTTAGATATATTTTTTAAAGTTTGAAAGGACTACAAACAAAACTTAACTTTTACAAGTATAAACATGTATGGTTTACTTATACACACTAATTTAATTTAATGTTAACTGAGCTGTCATGGGCTTCAATCCTGTTCTTCCATGATCCACTAAGTTTCATAGGAGGCTCCCAGTCAGCAAACTATTTTCTAGATTCCTTTGTAAGCTGGCTTTCTCTTACTCTACTTTCTGATCTCCCATCAGAAAAAAAGTAAATGTAAGTCAAAAGCTGGAGACTGACAAATGCTGGTAGCTGCTGTAACAGAAGTGGGAATAGGACACTAAGAGAAATCACACCTTGTCAATGTTATATACCACCCCTGGTCAAAGCAGCACCTATTGGGCAGATCCAGAACTGACTGTGACAGTGGTTCTAACAGTGGAGTAGCAGGTCTAGGCTTATGGACTCCAGCCTAGAGGTAACACAAGCTTCTGATCTTTAAGCATTATCCATTCCTCCTGGTTACTTCACTATAACCCTCTTTCACTTTTGCTTTGCCAGCCTAATACCTGTGTAACCAACTCCCTTAATTAAATTGCTTTTATTAGAAAAATCAAAAAGACTTTCTGTTTCCCTGATACATTAATTTACCACCGAAGAGGACTCAAATGAGACACGATTACTCAAAAGGCTGGATTAACAACTTGAATTTCATAATAAAAATATAAAGATAAAACTGAAATATGGGGGGGCCTGGCTGTATCAGTCAAAAAGGCATGTGACTTTTGATCTCAGGGTCATGAGTTCGAGCCCCACATGGGGTGTAGGGATTACTTAAAGAAATAAAACTTAAAAAAAAATTGAAATACGATGGAGCAATTAAAGGTTTATATTTTATATTATCCATAATATGGTTCATTAGGAGTTTAGTATTATTACTAGAACAACATGAATATACCATAATCTAAGAATACCAAATTCTGACAGCAGGATAGTTATCTTTAAACAATGAGAAAATGCCGATTGGTAAGAGAATACAGGCTCATTATAGGTAATTTCAGCAATACAGAAAAGCATAACAAAAAGATTTTTAAAAAAAATTTAGCCAGTCTTATCCCTAAGAAATAATCTCCATTATGAGTGGTAAAATCATTCTAAAACTCTCTATATATGTAGAAAATGCTATAAAAATGGACATAATTCTATTAACTGTGTGATTATGCGATATACGCCACTTTTCATGAAAACAGTATTAAACTAATTTCCCTCGAACTGAAAGAAGAAAAAGATTGCCACTCATAAATACATGTATATACATGGTAAGAAAGACAGACCAGGACAAGCTTAAGGAGTTGGTGTTGTTACCATTTAATTTTTGCTAACATGGTTTCTTGTACTTCGACTACTCTCTTGTTTTCTTAGTTCTATTGTTATTTTCACTTTATCAAAGTTTATAGCATTTTAATTCTGTTCTATAGTCATAATTCTGACAGTTGTCAAGGATTAGGTCTATATTTAAAGGACTTAAGCTTCATTCTTAGTTCTTTTACCAAGATTCTTCTTGAGTCATGTTGACTTATCTCTTGTGGGTTAATTTTATTATTAAAACATTTTTAGAGGGCACCTGGCTGGATTAGTCAGAGGAGCTTGTGACTCTTGATATCAGTGCTGTGAGTTACAGCCCCACATTGGGGGTAGAGATCACCCAAAAATAAAATCTTTTTAAAAAGCATTATTTAAAAAAAATTTTTTTTTAACATTTATTTTTTGAGAGACAGAGAGAGACAGAGCAAGAGCAGGGGAGGGGCAGAGAGAGGGGAGGAGTCACAGAATCCAAAGCAGGCTCCAGGCTCTGAGCTGTCAGCACAGAGCCCGATGCAGGGCTTGAACTCACAGAGCGCTAGATCATGACGTGAGCCGAAGTCGGATGCTTAACTGACTGAGCCACCCAGGAGCCCCTAAAAAAGCATTATTTTTTAGATGGACTCACAGATGTTCTATTCCCTGAGGTTTTGTATATTTGATAATGTTTACTGACTTTAGACTTGAATGGCAAACTGGTAAGTTTAAGATTTTTCAGTCACTTTTTTTTCCTTGAAGACGTGGTAGACAAAGGGTGACTCCCAGCTACACATAAGCCTGAATAAAGTTTTATTTGGCATTAACAATGTTTAAAAGTGTTTTGTTTTCTATTTCTTTTAGAGAGAGAGAAAGAGAGAAAGCATGTGTAAGTCAGGTGGGGAAGAAAGTCAGAGGGTGAGAGAGAGAGAAAAAGAATCTTAAGCAGGCTCCACACTCAGCACGGAGCCCGATCCCAGGCTCTATCCCACGACCCCCCGGGATCATGACCGGAGCCAAAATCAAGAGTCAAATGCTTAACCGACTGAGCTACCCAGGTGCCCTGTTTAAGAGTTTTTAATCCAAACTGATAAACCTCTAGCAAAGACAGATCAAGGAAAGAGAAGAGAGAAGGTATAAGTTACCAAAATCAAGAATGAAAGAAATGATATTACTACAGACTCTAGAGATATTAAAAAGAATACTATAAACTTTATGTCAAAAAATTCAACAACTTAGAGAAAACAGATAAATTCCTTGAAAAACATGAACTACCAAAGCTTACTGAGAAGAAAGAGAAAACCTGAACTGCTTTACATCTATTAAAAAATTTGAGGGGTGCCTGAATAGCTCAGTTGGTTAAGTGTTCGACTTCAGCTCAGGTCACGATCTCGTGGTCTGTGAGTTCGAGCCCCGCGTCGGGCTCTGGGCTGATGGCTCAGAGCCTGGAGCCTGCTTCAGATTCTGTGTCTCCCTCTCTCTCTGCCCCTCCCCCATTCATGCTTTGTCTCTGTCTGTCTCAAAAATAAATAAAATGTTAAAAAAAACATTAAAAAAAAAAGAATCTGCTGTACCTTTTTTTGTAGCTAAAAATTTCCTAATTCTGTTTAAGTGTTGCTACTGAATTTGGGGGTTGCTCTGGGGACGGGGGAGAATATATTTTTAATAGTATATCCTGTACTAAGCTTTATGCTGTTATTTTTTCTGAGATTACAAACTGGCATTTATAAATTCTGAGATTTACAATACAAATCTTTTTTGTACCACATCTAAATATTTTCTGCATGAATATATAACATGAATTAATCTAACACGTAATGATGAAAGGTTTTATTTACTGAAGATGGAAAATATTATTTTATGAAGCAGAAACAAAAATGGATAACACTTGTTTTAGCAGAGATTACGAATGACTTTTTCTACCTGATTCTTACCAGGCTGCACTTAAAAACTAGCTTTCCTGAGTCTTGTAAGAATTCCAGAGGCAAAATTAATCAGAATTTCTCCAAATTTAGAATTATCTCCCAAAGACTGTTTCTTTTAGGAAAAGATAAAATAGTAATCAGACAGTTTTAGGAAAAGAAATTTGGGGTTATTGTTCAATGACTAAATGTAATTTTTGCAGAACAGCTGTTTTGAACTCTTTATAATAAAGGGTTCAACAAACTCATACATAAAAAAGCAAAGTACAGGTATCCCCTGCTTTTTGTAAGCCTGTGTCACGCCACTATGCTTGTACAATATAAGGAAAACCCAGCACTCAGCATCTGTTCTGCAGCGAGCCACTGAAGAGGCAGCACACCCCACAAGCAGCGAGACTGCCCCCGTCCCCTGCCCCAAGTTCCTTCCCAGGGAGTACACTCAGCATCTCAGCAGTAAGCCACCAACGCTCTGAACTGTGTCTGTGAGCATCTGTGCTTTATCTTGATTTATTTTGTGTATTCGATAGCAAGATGTGTCCTCAGGTAAAAGAAAAGCCTGTGAGAGGTAATTTTGGGGGTCTGAGAATGCTAAAAAAGTTTACCATTATAGATTAATGGTAATGGCTTCTTCATGTATGCCATTTGGCTTATGAAAGGTTTTACAGGGACATTCTACTTTTGGATAGTGAGGGAAACCAATAAATTACATTTTCATGCAGAAGATACCTTTGCTTTTACAAATAAAGGTGTCTTAGAACAAAGAAAAGTTTTCTTGTAAATGTTTAACAAAGACATAATGGAAATTATAGATGTCTAGAATGTAAATAATTAAATATCATTGATTTACCTTTGAGAATAGTGATCAAAATTATAGTCAATGGAAGAGGTTTCTCCCATATGGCACAAGAACCTTTAAACTTTTGGCTGATATAGACAAAGGGGCCACACGCCACAGAGATTCTGACTCGGTAGGGTGTATAAATAATAAACATTCTATGACTCAATAAAATACACGCTTATTTTACAGTGAGGAAAAATCCAATAATAAAGCATTAGTGCATAACCAATACTTACCAGTACCGGAATTTTGAACCTAATGTAAAATAATGTGCAAAAAAGTTCTTTTGAGGTGGAAGCGGTCTGTCCAAACGGAAGAATGTGTGATGTTCTACACATGCTTTCCACAAATTTTTGCATGCTCTGTAATTCACCATATTAAATCCCAATAACGTTTCTCTAGATTCGTGCTGTAGTAAATGACAAAATGCAGAGAATACCAGGAAAACATCAGGATCTAATGCTCCATTTAGTTTACTTTTTACAGATAAACATTCTAGCCTTACAAACACTAATCCCTGTAGCACAGCCCCTTTTTTGTTTATCCAATAAAAAGGCAGTAAAATAAATGGAAAGGTTTGCAAAATGTGGACCTCACTTCAGTCAGTAATATTACAACTCTTAGGAACTTTTATTTTACAATATAGCTACAAATAAGTTTAAAATTGGATATATATCTGTTGTTAAAGCTTACTAGCTATAATTCTATTTCAAAATATAATCCTGGAACATAAATTAAACTATAAGATACACACACCTTTTAAAACCATCTCAAAATTTGTATATCTGTGTAGACTGTAAGTACATAGGAATATTCAGCACTTATAAACACTATTATGTAACTCAAATTTTAAAATAAGTAGCAACATAATAGAAGCATTTCCTTAATTTTTCTCTAAAAGTTTGGCACAAATTACTTTTTAAATGGTTTTACTGAAGCAAACTACCTCTAGTAAGTCACACATGTTCTAAGTGTATAGCTCTGGTATTCACACAATGAATGCAACCATTTAACTTCCAACCAGAACAAGAAATGGATTATTACTAGCAACTCTGAAGTATCTCCCCTTTCTACCAGATTATTTTTGCAAAGGTAATCACTCTTCTGCCTTTTATCACTACAGATTAGTTATGCCTGTTTTTGAACTAAATTATATACATGGAATCATACATATGTGTCTTAAGGTTTGAATTCTTTTTAGTATTCTGTTTCTATATCCATCCATATGGTTGTGAAACAGTAATTTTCATTCTGTGTAATATTCTATCATATGAATATGTCAGTTTATCCATTTGCTGTCGACAGATACTTTGTTTTTCCAGTTTCAGGATATAAAAATATTGCTATGTATATTTCCTGTATGTGGTCTGATGCACATGTGTGTACATTTCTGTTGTTGGATAAGATATGCGTGTTCATCTTTAGTAGATACTGCCCAACAGTTTTCCAAAACAGATCAATATATACTCCCTCCCACCGGCCCTATATCCTCTAACTCACCAACCACTGGCTTATCAATCTCTTCTCTACACTATTCCTGTGGATGTGTAGAAGTATCACATTTTGGTTATAATTTGTACTCCCCTGATGATCACAGAGGTTCAACACCTTCTCACATTACTGGCCACATGGCTGTCTTCATTTCTGAAGTATCTGTTCAACTCAGTAGCATATCTTTGGACTGGGTTGGATATATAACCAAGGATGTGGGTACGTGTGTATTATAGATATACACTGTGCTATTTCACTCCCTTCATGCTATCTTTTGATGAATATAGCTCTTAATTTTAACAATTAAGTAACAAGTCCAAGTTACTGATCTTTTCTTTTAAGGTTTTCTATGCCTTGTTAAAGAAATGTTTGCCTATCAAAAGGTATGATAGCATTTCCATAACTAAAATATAGTAAGATGCCCACATATAAATATTAAACTACTGGGGTGCCTGGGTGGCTTAGTCGGTTGAGCGGCTGACTTCGGCTCAGGTCATGATCTCACGGTCTATGAGTTCGAGCCCCACGTCGGGCTCTGTACTGACAGCTCGGAGCCTGAAGCCTGCTTCGGATTCAGTGTCTCCCTCTCTCTCTGTATTCTACCATTCACGCTCTCTCTCTCTCTCTCTCAAAAATAAACATTAAAAAAAAGTAAATATTAAACTATTATTTTAGAAGATAATATGCTTAAAATACCACTTCTTGATCACCAAAAAATTTTTAACTGTGCTTAACAGTGGCTTTGTATGCACTAACAAGTAGTTTACATGCTGTACCATATGCCATGAATATTGATTAGGTCTCACACAGAGCATTACACAGCAATACTCTGCAGAAGCAACATCCAAGAATCATTTATGTTCTACCTTTTTTGACACTTTGCATACGTCAAAAAGTCTATGTGTGATTCTGGCTTTCTACCAATTGTACTTGGACAATCTGTAATAAATTATAACAAAATCCACATTTTGTAAACAATAGACATAAAATGTTGTATTAAGAGATAAGTAGTTTCTATAAAGTGTGGGTATTTAAAAAGATGTTCCTGAGAGAAAACATTAACAAAACGACATTCTACAGACTACGACCATATACAGTCTCAGATCAGTTGTTAGATGACTTTTGTTGATAATATCTGTGGCTAAACACATTCCTAAATGATATGCTACCTCACAGAATGGTTTGAGGATTAAATGCTATGAAAATGATTGTGTGATTATCAGACACAGAGTAAGACCTCAATAAATGTTAAATACCACAACTACTATTAGTAGTAACAATAGTACTATTAATGGGAAAAAATTAGAAAGTTGACTTCTACATTGCCTTCTACCAATATAATGATTTAAAGTAAAGTATTTTAGAGAAGTAGAGGCTTCCAGATAAGATTTGAAACATATACAAAAATGTTCATTAGCAGCATTAGTTGTAATAGACACAACCTGGAAATGCCAAAAGTATCCACTAACATAAGAATAAATAATTTATGGTATATTCAATCAACGGAACACCATGTAGCAACAGAACAAAGTACTGCTATGTGCAACAATATGGATGAATCTCATAATGTTAAGGTTAGAAGGTACACAACAGGAGAACATTATGTATGATTCATTTTTTAAAGTTCAAAAATAGGCAAACTAATCCATGGTGATCAGTATTTACCTTTCAGAAAGGTTAATGACAGCAAATGAGCATCAGATCCATCAGCAATAAAACCAAGGTGACAGTAACATTCTACATATTAACATGATATATTATTACATACTTACCAAACACTATACTTAATATTTATACACTTTTCTGTGTGTTTCAATAAAACTCTATAGAAAAAAACTTTCATATTTTGTGAGGATAAAAGGGAAATCATAGTTGCTGATAAAATACAGTTGATCAAATATTTTTAAGATTTCAAATACATTTTACACACACATACAACTCCCTTGAAATCTGCATTAATTTGTTACAATTTGTAAGAAATAACTTAAGTCAAAGGATAAAATTAGTTTAATTTGGTTAAATAGAGAAAATCATTTGCAAGATGAAATTCTTTCCCATGACAATTCAATGTGTTGTATTTAATATACAAAAGGACACCACCATTCACACAAAGGGAGGAAATGTACTATACATTCATGAACTAGAAACAAAACTAAACACTCAGTTTCCCTAAAATGAAATGAGCATATATACGAAAGAAAGTGTTGTAGATCAGTTAAAAAAAAAAAAAAGAAGAAGAAGAAGAACATATAAAATGCTCAGTTACCACCTTCATGACTAGACCCTGGCAACTGACAATGAACATCACAATTGAGATCAGTTTCAAAGTTCAAAAGAGAGCAGAATGGTTATTTAGAAGAACTTTTTAAATCAGAACCACAGTAACACTGGGGAAATAAACACTGTCATAAAATGTGAATTAACTAAATCGGTGGGCAGTTATCAACCTCACACGGAGAGTCTGGCCACGAATGACTTCATTTCTGAAGACTTCACTTATATAAATACTATTTGTTTATATAAATGTTATTTATATTTATACAAATAGTTTTATAAATATATTCATTTATATTAATAATGATTAAGATCATCACTCACCAATTCTTTTCTAAGTTGAATAAAAAACTGTTTGCACTTAAAAGAAATTTTTACAATCTTCAACCTGGATAAAAAGAATGAATTGGAGTGTTTATAATACTGAATGAAGATAAAAACAGTAACTTAAGAAAATAATTCAAAAAATAATCTTTTAGCTGTATATATAGTAACCTCTGAACATTTAATCATATATACACACATTACATAAATAATCTAAAGATTCTGGTGCTTCATGAAAAATAATTAGAATCTATATACTCAATTGAATAAAGTTTTATCAGAACATTTGCTGTGAACTATACATTTTCTAATTTTCAGCTCTAGAGAAATACATAAAAACACATATCACAAATTAAAATTTCAAGATATACCAACAACATAGTTATTTACTTTTTAAAACTACAAGTAGTTTTCTGGTTCTGTAAGGAACTCAGAAATCACCACTCCAATGTATTAAGTACAAAGCTCAACAGACTGAAAAACCAACAACTCTTCTTGGCTCCATAAGAGACAGGAGGGCACAGGGCAAACTGCTACCCTCAAGGCCTGAGACCAACAAGTGCATGCAGAGAGCTGCAGCTTACCAGAGCAGAGACTCACGAGCAGAAACTGCCAGACGAACCAGTGCCAAGGCAGTAAAACCTGAACCGTAATTTAAGAATTGTTGGAGGCTCCGTGTAGCCAACTTCCAGAGTTAAAAACTCCAGAGGCACCCAGTCATACAGGGGGCTCCTGCAATATTTGTTAAGATTTACCTCTAGGAGTTCCATCAGGTTTGCATGGTAAATGTCAGAGAAAAATACCCTTGGGTTTCCAGCAAGAGAAGGGGAAAGGAACCATCTTGAAATACACCAGAGCACTCTGTTCTTAATAAGGTCCTTCAGGAGTAACTAGTTAGACAAATCCTAACCTGCTGGGGTACTACTACCAAAGCTTAACTAGCCTGGGGAAGCCAAACCAACTCCAGCTCACTGTAACCATTCTATCCCACCTAGCAGGGAGAAAAAAAAACGAGAAACGCTTGTGAGGCTCACAGTCTAGAGGCACAGGCTCACTAAAACACTGAGGGCTATTCATAGGATACAGTACACTTGCCTTTCCCCAACACCTGACAACATTACTAAGAGCTTATTTACAGCAGTTCCTTTAAAATACCATATCTGGTTATCAAGAAAAAGTTACAAGGCATACCAAAAGGCAAAAACACGATGTGAAGAAACAGAACAGAACCGGACATGGAAGAGACGCTGGAATGATCAGACTGGGAATTTAAAACATCTACAATTAATATGCTAAGGACTCTAAAGAATAAAGTAAAAAGCATATAAGAACAAATGGGCAATGTAAGTACAGAGATGGAAATCATAAGAAAGAACTTCAAGAAAATGCTATGGGTAAAAAACACTGTAATAGAAACAATACATTTCATGACCTTATTAGTACACTTGACAAAGCTGAGGAAATAATCTCTAAGATAGAGGATATATCAGTAAAATCCCCCAAACCCAAAAAGCAAAGAGAAAAGGATGTAAAAAGAACAGACTATCTAAGAACTGTGGGACAACTGTAAAAGATGCAATATACAGTAACATATGGTAATGAACATACCAGAAGGAGAACAAAGTAACAGAAGAAATGTCTGAAACCAAAATAACTAAGGAATTTCCCTAAATTAACACCGAACATCAAAGCACAGATCAAGAAAGCTCAAGAGAACACAAACAGGATAAATGCCTAAAAAAACACACCTAGGCATATCACTTTTAAGTTACAGAAAATCAAAGATAAAGAAAAAATCTTGACAGAAGCCAAAGGAAAAAACACCTTACCTATAGACGAACAAAGGTAAGAAGAATTACATCCAACTTCTCCAAAACCATAAAGAAGAGCGCATTGAGAGAAAAAAACCACCAACCCCTTATTTTGTATTCTTGAAATTACCCTTTAACAAATGAATGAGAAATAAAGACATTCTCAAATAAAAGTAGGGGGACTTTATTGCCACGGACCTGCCTTGTAAGAAATGTTAAAAGAAAAAATTAATATAGGCCCAAAACTTGGATCTATATAAAGAAAGGTAAAACAGTGAAGAAGGAGTAAGTGACATTACAATAAAAACTTGATTTGTCATATTCTTAACTGATCTAACATATAACATTTTCTTCAAAATAAGAAAAGCAACAATGTATTCAATTAGGTATGCTTATGTACCTATCATATATGTATAATTATATATATATATAAAGTTATATACTTCTGTAGGCTTATAAATAAGTGAAAGGATTGACAGCAATGATACAAGGGACAGGAGGAAGAAATTAGTATTATTTCATTATAAGGTACTCACACTACCTGTGACGTGGCATATTATCATTTGAAAGTAGACTTGGACTAATGTAAATAGAACTGCAAACTCTAGAGCAACCACTTAAAACAAGTAAAAAAAGAAGTAAAACTGATAAGCTAAGTAAGGAGAGAAAATGAGATCATATAAAATGCTCAATTAAAATAACAAATGGCAGAAAAAGAGGGAAACACAAAAATGGAAACAAAGAACAAGGGCAACAAACAAAAAAGTAATGAATATGGCAGATACTAATACAAACATCAAAAATCCTTTAAAAATGGCAAAAGGCTAAATGCAACAATTAAAAGATACATTGTCAGAGTGGATCAAAAAACAAGATACACCAGTAGGCTATTTAAATATAAAGACATATATAGGTTAAATGTAAACAGATGGATAAAAATATACCATGCTGGGCGCCTGGGTGGCTCAGTCGGTAAGCATCTGACTTCAGCTCAGGTCATGGTCTCATGGTTCATGGGTTTGAGCCCTGCATCGGGCTCTGTGCTGACAGCTCAGAGCCTGAAGCCTGCTTCAGATTGCGTCTCCCTCTCTCTCTGCTCCTCCCCCACTCACACTCTGTCTCTCTCTCTCAAAAAAATATACATAAAAAAAAATTGAATACATATATGTGTGTGTGTGTGTGTGTGTGTGTGTGTGTGTGTGTATATATATATATATATATATATATATATATACCATGCTAAGACTAATCAAGAGAAGCAGGAGTAGTAGGGTTGTAATGGCCATCATGGGGACTATAGTTAATAACACTATATTGTATATTTAAATGTTGCTAAGACAGATCTTAAAAGTTCTCATCACAAGAAAAAAAGAATTGTAATTATGTGTAGTGACAAACATTGACGAGATTTACAGTAGTGACCATTTTGCAATATATACAAATACTGAATCATTTTTGTACACCTGAAACTAACATAATGTTATATGTCAATTATATCTTACATTTTTTTTTATTGTTTATTTTTGAGAGAGAGAGATGGACAGAGCTCGAGCAGGGGAGGGTCAGAGAGAAAGGGAGGAACAGAATCCAAAGAAGGCTCCAGACTGCGAGCTGTCAGCACAGAGCCCTACGTGAGGTTTGAACCATGAACCATTGAGATCATGACCTAAGCTGAAGTCGGACACTTAACAGACTAAGCCACCCAGGCACCATCAACTGCATCTTAAAAAAGAAAGAATCAAAAATAAAAAAAATTTAAAAAGAGTAGTTCTAATAATTTCAAAAAGAACAGACATTAAAGCAAATAAAGTTATCAGGGATAAAGGGCATTCCACAATGATAAAGGGGTAAATTCTCCAAGAAGACATTATGAAATCTTAATGTGTATGCACCTTAAAACAGAGCATTAAACTACAAGAGGCAAAAATTGATAGAATTACAAAGAAATACACATGAATAACTAACATAGCTGGAGACTTCAACACTCCTCTATCTGAAATGGAAAAATTCAGCACATAGAAGATCATTAAAGACATAACTGAACTCAACAATATCATCAATTTAATGGATATAATTGACCTTTACAGATTACTTCTTATAACATGAAAAAATATTCTTTTCAAGCTCATTTGGAACATTCACTAAAATAGACCATATTCTCAGCCATAAAACACACCTTCACAAATTTCAAAGGATAGAAATCATATAATATCTACTCTCAAAGCACAATGAATTAATCTAGAAATCAGTAATTACTGATTTCTACTGGAACATCAGGTAGAAAAAAGAACTACTGGAAAATCCTAAAATGCCTGGAGAGTAAATAACACACCTATAAATACAACATGAATCAAACAAGAAATCAAGAGAAATGAAAATTTAACCTAAATGAAAATGAAAACACAACCCATCCAAATACATGACACACAGCAAAAGCAGTACTTAGAAGGAACTTTATGACACTGAATGCATATATGAGAAGAAAGACCAAAAATCAATAATCTAAGTTTCTACTTTACAAAAAGAAGAGCAATTTAAATCTAAAGTAAGAAAAACAGTAGAGCAGAAATCAGTGAAAAAGAAAACAGCAGACCAACAGAGAATATCAATGAAACCAAAAGCTAGTTCTTTGAAAATTTAATAAAATCAATAAGCCTCTACTTATTGAGCCAGACTAAGAGAAAAAGAGAAAGTACACAAATTACTAATATTCAGAAATAAGAGTAGACATCACTACAATTAAAAGCATAGTAAACAGTGACTGAAAATCAAGTTTTATTTATATTAATATGAAATAAAGGTTTTTGAATTACAGCAACAACTTAAAAAAAAACATAGTAAAAGAATACTATGAAGAAGTCTATGCCCGTAAGTTTGATAATCTCAATAAAATGAGCCAATTCTTTGAAAGACACGATCCATCAAAACTCACAAAAGAAGAAATACACAATCTGAATAGGCCTGTATTTGTTAAAGAAATTTAATTAACAAACTTATTAAAAAAAGAGGACCTGAATAGACAATTTTCCAAAGTAAACCTACCGAAATGGCCTACAGACACATGAAAAGATGCTCAACATCACTAATCCTCAGGGAAATGCAAATCAAAACCACAATATCCCTTTCCACCTGTTAGAATGGCCAAAACCAAAAAGACAAGAAATAAATGTTGGTGAGAATGTGGAGAAAAGGGAGCCCTTGTGCACTGCTGGTGGGAATGCAAGCTGGTGCAGCCACTGTGGAAAACAGTAGGGAAGTTCCTGAAAAATTTAAAAATAGAAATACCATATGACCCAATAATTCCACGATTGGGTATTTACCCAAATAGAAAGGAAATACTAATTCAAAAAGATATATGCAACCCTGACCCTGGATTGCTATTGTATTTGTTGCATTATTTTCATGAAATCCACCCATATCCCCCAACTCCCAGTGCTAAGCTTCTGCTGCTACTCTTCAGGAAGGCACATAGTCTCCTGGTATGCGTACAGTAATCCTCAGAGGACAGGATTCTTTCAATAAGCACACCCAGCTGTAAAACTCCCCTAATTACCAACACATTGCTCTAATGCCCGGAGGCATGAATCCTTCAGAAGCTAAACCAATCAAATTATGGTTTCTTCAAAGGAACATTCTGTGAGGTAAGTGTGTGAAGCTATTTCCTCTAGTTTCCTTGTTTTTGTCTCCCCTGTTGGCTTTCAGTTTCCCTAGAGACTCCTTCTTAAATAGTCTGAGTCTGGCAGTTATTTAAATTGTAATCCCGTTATTATACAGGAGCTCTTTGATGTGGTAGTAAAGTGAGGGTTGGGGAGGAATTGTTCTTAAACCCATGATTAGGTCTCCATGGTTTGGTGGTCTGTGCTACTTGGCCCTGACCTCCAGTGCTTTTCAGCTCACCCTCTTCTTAAGTGAGACAAGAGGTATAGTGGGGGCTAAAAAAAGGTATTTCCTTCCCCCACTTTGGTTATGCTTTGGTAAAGTCCATGTTGGTTAAGTACTGCTAAGATAGATTTCCTTGAGGGCAGACCTTTGTTAAGGAGAAAAGAAAGCTCTGAGCATGTTTCAAAATGGTTACTTCTCTGTTCACCCCATCGTGCCCTCCAAACAGGAGTGGATTTTTCTCTACTCTTCAGCCTGGGAACCTGGTGGAATGCCTAGTGATAGTAAAACTCATGACAGTGTGGGCATCTTTGTAAGGCTGGGGTTCAGGAGTTTTCATCTCTCAAGCCAGTTTTTGCTCAGTCTCCAACAATTAGTCAAATAGCTTTAAATTAGTCCTCCCAATGGTAGTATGTACTGCCATGAGTACTGAGGATCAGAAGAAATACTTATGTTCCATGATGATTCAGATATAGTAGCTTTAACAACTTTAAATCCCAACTACTCAGTTTAATTCTTTTTTTTTTAATTTTTTTTGAATGTTTTTTTTAATTTTTGAGACAGAGAGAGACAGAACATGAGCAGGGGAGGGGCACAGAGAGGGGAGACACAGAATCTGAAGCAGGCTCCAGGCTCCAAGCTGTCAGCACAGAACCCGACGCGGGGCTCGAACTCACAGACTGTGAGATCATGACCTGAGCCGAAGTTGGATGCTCAACCGACTGAGCCACCCAGGCGCCCCTATTCAGTTTAATTCTTGAAAATAAAATTTAAAATGAACAGTATATACTTTCCAGTCAATATCTTAAACATTCACATCTTTTTGTGTGTGCATGACCTAACTTGTACTTTGATAAAGACTTCGAAATGTGGGGTGCCTGGGTGGCTCCATTGTGTGGGTGGCAGCACACAGAGCCTGCTTGGGATTCTCTCTCCCTCTCTCTCTGTCCCTCCCCACCTCAGAATACATAAACATTAAAAAAACATAAAGAAAGAAAAGGGGCACCTGGGTGGCTCAGTCGGTTAAGTGTCCGACTTTGGCTCAGGTCACAGTCTCATGGTTTCTGAGTTCATGAGTCGTCTATGCTGACAGCTCAGAGCCTGGTGCCTGCTTCAGATTCTTGTCTCCCTCTCTCTCTGCCCCTCCCCTGTTCATGCTCTGTCCCTCTCTCTCTCGAAAATAAATAAAGATTAAAAATTTTTTTTTAAAAAAAGAAAGAAACAAAGACTTGGAAATGTGAGTTATATTTCTCAATATTAAACTGTTTCTAAACATATTTACCAATAAAATAATATGCCAACTCCTTAGCAGAATATGTAGGATCCTTCACAATTGGAATCTAATTTCTCTTGTAAGCAATATCTTCCTAAATTTTTGTTCCCTTATTTCTGTCTTCAATGAAGACAACTGAAAGAGAAACCAAACCAAATAGCTCTTCATTTCCTCAGCTTGTCATACCCTTACTATTTGGCCTCTGCTACTGTTTGCTACCTCTACCTGAATTCCTTAAATTCACACCTACCTCTTCCACACTTCCTGCTTCACTGAGGAAATTTCTATTCATCCTTTAAAATCCATCCCACGTATGGAGGCATTAAAAATTTCCCTAGAGCAACTCTATCCTTTGTGTTTCCAAAACAATTTGTCAAAAACTCTTCTAGAATCCTTATAATAAAAAAGGTATATACAATATAGGGTTTTGAAACTACAGAAAAATTTAGATTATCACTGTATTATTTTATCCCATATTATCTGAAAAGAATTTTTCAAATTTTGACATTTATATAAAATATAAAATTCATATAAAAATGTAAAATATAAAAATACAAAGTAAAATATTTTAAAAATTGTCTTTAGTAAAATCAGAAATGTATTACAATCAAAGATGCACATTTCAAAGAAGAGAGGTTAGAGAGGGAGGGAGCCAAAACATAAGAGCCTCTTAAAAACTGAGAACAAACAGGGTTGATGGGGGGTGGGAGGGAGGGGAGGGGGGGTGATGGGTGTTGAGGAGGGCACCTGTTGGGATGAGCACTGGGTGATACTTGTATGGAAACCAATTTAACAATACATTTCATATTAAAAAAAAAAAATGCACATTTACCATTTCACTGTTATGAAAACTGACAGTGAGGCTTTTAATTACGTATTTTCTTATTGTTATTAATTGTATAATTCATTCTTGTGTGTCCACTAATAGGCAGGTGCCATGTCTTTATATCCTCCTCTGAACATATCATGGTTTGAATGATATATAGCGAATGATATATAGCAAACATATAGAAGATTTGATATGAAACACTAAAGGATACTTAATTTTCTTTAATGGACTTTGTAGAAGTGTAATTGACATATATAATGAAATATACCAACTTTAATGAACAGTTCAGAGAGTTCTGACAAATGTAGTCAGTTATGTAACTACCACCCACCAAAATCATCACATAACATTTCCATCGCCTCAAAACATTCCCTTGTGTCCCTCTGCAGTCAACTGCTTCCTTCTATTTTCAGTTCCTGGCAACCACTGGTCTACTGTCTCTATAATTTGTGTTTTCTAGAATTTCATATAAATAGAAACAAAGAATATGTTTGTGTTTGGCTTCTTATACTTGGCATAAAGTTTTGAGGCCAAGGCATCCATATGGTTTAGTGTTGTCAATAGCTCATTTCTTTTTATTGCTGAACAGTATTGATTGTGGAAATAAATCCTCTGTCACCAACTGATGGACATCTGCAGTTCTGTTTTGTGGTGTTATAAATAATGTAGCTAGGAACATTAGTGTAAAACTCTTCATATGAACTCAGGTTTTCATTTCTCTTGGGTAAATTTCCAGGAACAGAAATGCTGGATTATATGGTAAATCTATGTTTAACTTTAAAGAAACTGCCAAACTGTTTCCAAAGTTGGTGTACTAGTTTGCACTCTCACCAGGAACGTATGAGAATTAAGGAGTTTTGCTTCTTGCCCTCGTTTGGTATTGTCACTTTTTTTTTTTTTTAAGTGGAGCTATTCTGTGTGTGAGCAGTAGTTCACTGTGGTTTAATTTGCATTTCACTGATGATTGAACATCTTGTCAAGTGCTCATGTACCATCTGTGTATCTCCTTTGGTGGAAGCGTGTAATCAAATATTTTGCCTCTTCTTTTTAATCAGATTGTCTTCTTACTACTGAGTTATTAAAGTTCTTTATATATTCTTGATACGTCCTTTATCACATATATATTTTACAAAAGACTGTGTCTTGTTCTTTCATCTTCTTTAGAGTCTCTTTTGAAGAGCAAAGTTTAATTTTCATGATGTTCATCAATTTTTATATTTTATGCTTCGTATGGTTTTGTGACCCATCTAGGAAATTTATTGTTATTACTTAAACAAAGTTGTGGCAATTTTCTAAAATAACTGCTTCTGTTACTTATCATATTTCTATTAAAGTGTTATTAAAGTGACTAGTTACAAAAACCTATTAAATAAAAATCACAGATAGTTAAAAATCAGGACCAAATCTTTTAAAAGATGTAAAGAGAAACAGAGTAATACAATGTATTTCTTATGTATTTGTTTCTTCTGCTAAAGACAATCATTACATTTATTTTAAAAAACTGCAGCTACTCATATAATGCATAAGAGACATGGTCGAAGTGATTTTTATGATTTTCAACTTATCCCCTTAAAGGAAAGAGGCAGATCCTACTTCTTTTTCCTCGTTCTGGGATACAGAGGGTGAGTCATCATGGACAATGAGGACAACATGCTAAGGACAACAGAGCAGTAAAAGTGAAGAAACAGGAGTTTTAAACCCCATGGAGCCACCATACTTTCCTAGCACCAATTTAAACCACGTAATAGCAGATCATAGATGCAGCAACCACACCCATGCTCCAACCGATAAAATGGGACCTCACTTAATGCACTTAGAGGAAATACTGTAACGTGAAGCAATCATGGAGTGGGTGCCTGGCTGGCTCAGTCATTAGAACATGCAACTCTTGATTTCGGGTTTGTGAGTCTGAGTCCCACGCTGGGTGTAGAAATTATTTAAAAATAAAACTTCTAATGGGGGTCTGGGTGGCTCAGTTGGTTGAGAGTCCAACATGGGCTCAGGTCATAACCTTGCCATTCACGAGTTCGAGCCCTGCATCGGGCTCTGTGCTGACAGCTCAGAGCCTGGAGACTGCTTCAGATCCTGTGTGTGTCTCTCTCTCTGCCCCTCCCCCATTCATGCTCTTGTTTGTCTCTCTCTCTCAAAAAAAAAAAAAAGATAAAACATTAAAAATTTTTTTTGAAAAACTTAAAAAAAATGAAAAAATAATAAGGCAACCAGCATGGTGCAAGACAGAGTAAACATGACAGTATTAGCTACTATACTATAGGACAAATTTAAGAGATTCTCCAAGAGAAAAATTCATGAAGCAGGATTCTTTATAAATATTGCCTTGTCTGGATTAAGCAAGTTTTAAAATAAACAATTTAATTATTTTGGTAGTCTCTAGTAGATTTCAAGTGGGATAAGATGCATGACAACATTGATATACTTCAACAACCACTTTCTTTAATATGAATTATTATATTTGGTAATATAATGGTAAAAGCAAAAATATTGATGGAAGTTCTTACCATGGAAAGGTATTCATTCGTACCCTGTTCTTATAAATCAGAATTCCTCCTGACATCACTCCAATCATAATTTCATTGTTACTTTGATCCTTCAAAAAAAGAAAATGACAAATCTAAAATATTGGACTTTTCTTGTTAAATATATATTTTAAAAATAAGATAAGGATTTTTTAACACAATGTAACATATTTGAAGGCAGCACATAATTGCATAATATTTACAAACCCACACAGTAATTTTTACCTCACGAAGATAAAGAACATACTTCAATCAAACTTAAATGTTAGAATATTAAAATTCATTATCTACAGTAAAAATGATCTCAGGATTCCCCACAGTGTATAACTGGAATTGACTCTCTGAGACAGGGAATCAAAGGCCTTCTCACCCTGTAGAACGATGAAGTAGGATCTATTCTTTCATTTCTAAATTATTCTAACCTAATTGCTGTGTAAATACAGTGTCAGAATTGCAAAATTAAAGAAAATATGGAAGAATTCAGAGTTTAGTGAAGTGTAACCTATAAAAAAACAAGATTTCCAATATAATGATAAATCCTATAACTAATGTAATACAACAAAAAAATCATGGCAGTAGAGTAGGGAACAACTGTTGGAGAATTTGAATGACTATGGAGAAGAAAATTTGAACTGTGCTTTGAGGAAAGGAAGGGTTTTCATGATAACTCATCCAACTTGAATAGCTAATCTGTACTACTGAGAAAATGTTGAATTAATTTCTCAGATGCGAATCAACCTTGAAATAGTGTTGCTAGTTGACTTGAAACATCCTATAGGCAAGCTAATGCTTTTAGCATTTAGCAACAATGCTTTACCCCCTACCATTCATATACTCAGAAGACAGAACTAATTAATGAAATTATAATCAAGAATTTATAATTGTGCCCCTAGAAAAAAAATCCTTTAAAATGTAGTTTCAATAACTTCTAATTAAATAAAAAAACGTACTAACTTCTGTGACAGGAAAATAAATACCAATGGCCAAAGTAACACAACACTGAGTACTGTATGACCAACTTATTTAGCAATAACCAGCATTATTGTACACCGTTAGGATTCTTAAATCATTTTTTAAAAAATATCAATTAGAAGTTTGGGCCAAGATGGAAGACGTAATATATGTTCCTATTGCTCCTTCTGCTCCCACTCTCATACCACAGAAGATACATAAAAACATTCCGCTTGAACGTACATAATCAACAGACCAGACATTTTGAGAAATTTGCAAAGACATAAAGAGGATAAAATCAGATTTTAGGAGAGAAAAAAATTATAGAAGACCACAGCTTGAATTAAACACAGAAGAGAAAGTTCTGTATGGAGGCAGAAAGAAGGTATAGTCAACAGATACAATTTCACAGACGGCAGATGAAGGAAATAAAGGGAGCCCTTAAATTACTGTCAGGATGATCAGGTAGAGAACAGCTAAGGTCATTAGCTCCTACCAACTCTAGAATCCTGCCCTGTCTGGACTGAATTATGGGACAAGGAAGTATGTGCAGCTTATCTAAAATACCAAGTGTGGATACTGGGGACAGAAATTAGAGCAATCCTCAGAATGGATGGAGAACCTCAAACTGAGAAAGGCAAACTATAGGCATGTGTTTCGCAACAATATTTTCCTTCTCTCCTCCACCATCACCTAAGGCAGGCCATAACAAAGAGAACGCCGACAAGCAAGTGGACTAAGAATCACAAATGCAAAAGGAAGTACACAACCAATGATCACCAAGCACTAGAGAAGAACCAATACATTAAAGAGATACACCAAACTCAACAAACAGATAAATCAATCAAGCTGCTATGTTGGCAGAAAAACATGTTTAAAAACAAAAAAGCAAAACATGTTCAGGCTCTCTAGGAACTCAAGTTCTTAAATTATAGCTATCTAGATATGAAATGGCAATTCCCAAGGTGATGCCAGAAGTGAAAAGAAAAAAAAGAAGTGTTATGTCCTTAATGGACACAAATGCTACTAATTCCGATGTACAGGAAAATGCATGAAGACCACCTTATTTTAAAATATCTTTGTGTTTCTTTCTACCACTTACTACTACGTAAATTATGTTATTTAATCTATTTATTTTTTACTCTTCTTTAGTAGAACCCAAGTAGCAAAGCATAGGGCCTTTGTTTTTTCCACTATTGGGTTCTTAGGTGTGTAGAAAAGTGTCTTGTAGAGTTAACCCATGAACAACACAGGTTTGAACTTTGTGGGTCCACTTATATGCAGACTTTTTTTCAATATAGATTTGTAAAATTTTATAGATTTGCAACAATTTCAAAAAACTTGCAGACAAATCCTGTGGCCTAGAAATATAAAAAAATTTTTTTTTGTTAGGCATGCCATGACTGCATAAAATAAATTTAGATCCTACTCTGTTTTATTGTTTATTACCATAAAATAACACAATTATATATATATATATATATATATATATACACACATATATATACATTTTAAGTTTATTTATTTATTTGAGAGAGAGAGAGAGAGAGAGAGAGAGAGAGAGAGAGAGAGAGAACAAACACATGTGGGAAAGAGGTCGGAGAGAGAGAATCCCAAGCAGGCTCTGCACTGTCAGTGCAGAGCCCAACGTGAGGCTCAATCTCAAGATCATGACTTGAGCCAAAACCAAGTCAGATACTTAAGCAACTAAGCTACCCAGGTGCCCCAATACACACAAATATATTATAAAAAGTTAGGATGTATCAAAACTTCTGCACACTTACAGACCACACAAGGCATCATTCACAGTCAAGAGAAATGTAAACATTTGTATGAAATCATAACTACATAACATTTCCTGTAGTACATACTGTATCACTGTAATAATTTCATAGTCCCCTCCTGTTGCTGTCGCGGTAAGCTCAGGTGTTGCCAAGCATCGGCTTAAAATATGGTGTGACACTAACCATCTCTGCATGTGCGGTTTGGTCTCTCCAATAAACTGCATCTAGCGGCAAAAGTGATTTCTCACAGCTCTTGCTTATTTTTCAATGTGTTTAGTGTAATACCATAAACTTCCAGTAACATCATGGGACCCATAAAAAGTGCTACTTAGTGATGCTGGAAGTGTTCCCAAGAAGCAAAGAAAATCATGACATTATAAAAAAAAAGCTGAATTGCTTAATAGACTGAGGTTTGCAATTGTGGCTGCTTGCTGTTTCAAGGTAAATGAATCCAGCATGAGTACCATTGTAAAAAAGGAAAAGGAAATTCATGAAGCCATTGCTGCAACTATACTAGCATGCACAACAACCTGGTACTTGGTGCAAAATGTACCTTTTCATCTCATATTGAAAATGTAGCTTTTTTGTGGGTAATGGACCGCTATAAGAAAGGTATGTCTCTATCTATAAACTCTAATATGATGTGAGAAAAAGCAAAGTCATTATATGACAACGTAAAGCAAACAGAAGGTGTAGGATCTAAACCTGAAGGATTTAATGCCAGAAAAGGATGGTCTGATAATTTTAGAAAGAAGTTTGGCTTTAAAAATGACAAGAAAACAGGAAAAGCAGTCTCTGCTGAGGAGTCAGGAGACACGTTCCCAGGTGCCATTCAGAAAATCACTGAGGAGAAAGGGTATCTGCCTGAACATGTTTTCAATGCAGGTAAAAGTGCTGCATCCGGGGAAAGAAAATGCTATAAAGGACATTTATTAGTAAGGCAAAGAAGCAAGCCTGTGGATTTAAAGCAGGAAAGGCTAGGTCACCTCTGCTTTGTGCAAACGCAGTTGAGTTTATGATTAAAACTGCTTATCCCAAACTGCTAATGCTCCACCTCTGAAGGGAAAAAATGAACACCATCTGCCAGTCTTCTGGTTTTACAAGAAGGCCTGGACAATGACAACTCTTTTTCTGGATTGGTTCCATTAATGTTTTCTCCTTGAAGTCCCGAAGTACTTTGCCTGTAAGGCACTACCTTTTGAAGTTCTTTTGACACTGGACAATGCCCCTGGCCATCCAGAACCCCATGAGTTCAACAGCAACAATGTCAAAATATTCTGCTTGCCCCCAAACACAGTATCTCTAATTCAGCCTCCAGATCAGGGGGGTCCTTACGGTCCTTAAAGGCTCAGTGCATACAGTCTCTATGGAAAGGACTGTCCACGGTACAGGAAGGAGCCCTGATAAAGAAAACATCATGCAAGTTTGGAAGGATCTTGAGGATGTCATTGTTATTACATAAAGGCCATGAAAGCCATCAAGCTCGAAACAATAAATTCCTGGGGGAGAAAACTGTGTCCAGATAACTTTACAGGACTTATGACAGAGCCAGTCAAGAAAATCATGAGACGGATTAAAGATGCAGGGTCAAAGGTTTCATGATACAGACCTATCAAGTAACTCAAGAGCACCATACCACAGGATTAACAAGGTGACTTGATAGAGGTGAGTGCTCCCAAAATTAGTGCTAGATGATAAGGAAGAAGTGGAAGAAGCAGTGAAGCAATGAACTGACATTGGACAACCTAGCAGAAGAGTTAATTATTGAAGACTGCTTTTGACTTTTCTTTTGCAACATGGGCCCTTCTATGATAGGAGCATTGCAACTAAAGCAGACATTGGAGGAACTGGTAACTGTACAGAAATTTTATTAGAGAAGTTAAAGAGCAAAAAAGCCTGGTAGAAATTAGAATGCATTTCCATAAAGTTACACTGAGTGTGCCTACCTCTCCTGCCCACTTCCACCTTCCCCACTTCTTACACCTCTGCTCACCTCTCAGTAAGACCAACCCCATTTCTTCTTCCTCCACAGCCAACTCACTGTGAAGACGAGGATGAAGACCTTATGACAATCTACCACTCTACGAACTGCAAATAATCATCATGCTGTTTGGCTTATAAACTTATCTGTTGTGAATGTGTGTGGGTATCTTTGTGCAGAAATCTGACCATATGGGAAAAACTGTATGAAACATTTCTGTGCCATTATCATCAGCAATGTCTAAGTATTCGCCTGGAGAACATCATGTGCAAGACTCATATGGAAGTGGATAGCCTATCCTTATACAGGAATGAGGTCTGTGATATTTAATATAAAATTAATAATGTGTTAGTTTGCTTAGTGTTTTATAATTCTGCTTTCAAAGAATTACACTACTGTGCAGTATGCCTCTTTGTCTCCTAATTGGAGAAACTGTATAACTAGCCTACCATCATCGGTAAGTCGTTTTTAAAAAAAATTAACAATGTTTCCGATATTGTATCAGGACTATGAGTGCAATATTGTAGGCCATAAATATTTTATAATGATTCATTCATTGGTACATAGCATTCATACCGCTGCTTCTCCATTATCAATGTATGAATCGTTACTCCTGTAAATAAATATGTATTTCTTTTTCACATTAACTTTTCGTTTTTGATGTCTAGTGTTAGTAATACATTTAATATCTACAGTGTTTTGTATAATAGAAGACAATATTGATGTAGATACTGACAGACCATTCATCTTGTATATAGACGATGTACACTGATCAATACAGTAGAGTCCTGTAAATGTATTTTTTCTTCCCGATGATTTTCTTAGTAACATTTTCTTTTCTCTAGTTTACTTTATTGTAAGAATGTCGTATATAATACATGTAACATAAAAAATACATGTTAATCAACTATGTTATCAGTAAGGCTTTGGGTCAACAGTGTCGATTAGGAAAGTTTTGGGGGAATCAGAAATTACATGAAGATTTTGGACTGTACTGGGGGGATAAAGGTTGGTGCCCCTAACCCCTGCACTGTACAAGGGTCAACTGTACTCATTTGTTAAATGTTAAATGAATGGATCTCTATCACCAGTAGGAAGAGGTCTTAACTGTTTAGCTTGGCACTGTAGGCCTTTAAACAACCATCCCATCACACTTTATCTCTCCCTTCTAACTAGAAAAAACTGTTTCTCATCAAGCCAGTTCTGTGATGTTTTGTGTACCCATAATTACATATTTCTTTAAGGCGGTTCTCACGCCTTCTTCGTGTTTCTCTAATGAATCAAACCAAAGTCTAGATCTAGTTCATATTTTTTTTAAGATTTTGTGCATTTTTAATTAAAAAAAATTTTTTTAATGTTTATTCATTTTTGAGACAGAGCGTGAGTGGGGGAGGGGCAGAGAGAGGGAGACACAGAATCCAAAGCAGGCTCCAGGCTCTGAGCTGTCAGCTGAGAGTCCAACTCAGGGCTTGAACCCAGGAACCAGGAGATCATGACCTGAGGTTAAGTCTGGTGCTTAACCGCCTAAGCCACCCAGGCACTCCTTGAGTCCATCTTCTCTGTGAAAATTCATTAGCCCACATGAACAAGTTTCTCACCCAGGGACAGAACTCCAGACCCCCCTCTAACCAGATCCCAGCCCACCTGACATGCATGTCCAAAAGAGTAGTCACTAAACGCATGCAACTATTTAAATGGAAATTCATTAAACTGACATAAAATTAAAACTTCACTTCCTCAATCACACTAACCACTTTTTGAGTGACAGCACAGGTCTAGAACATTTCTTGCATTTCAGGGAGCTCTTCTGGAGACAGCTGCAAGACCAGAGCTGTCCAACAGAAATACAGTACAAGCCACATGTGTAATTTATATAATTACACATAATGGGTGGCTTAGTCAGTTAAGCATCCAACTTTGGCTCAGGTCATGATCTCATGGCTCGTGAGTTCGAGTCCTCTGTCAGCGTCTGTGCTGACAGCCCTGAGCCTGGAGCCTGCTTCAGATTCTGTGTCTCCTTCTCTCTCTCCCTTGCTCATGCTCTTTCTCTCTCAAAAAATAAACATTAAAAAAAAAATTATCCCAGTAAATAAATAAAAACAAAAGACTTAAGATAAGACTTAAGAATTAAGTGCAGCCTCCAGTGAATTAACGGATCCAGGCACTGAACATCAATGGCTACTAACATTAAAAACAGTAGGGGTGCCTGGGTGGCGCAGTCGGTTAAGCGTCCGACTTCAGCCAGGTCAAGATCTCACGGTCCGTGAGTTCGAGCCCCGCGTCGGGCTCTGGGCTGATGGCTCAGAGCCTGGAGCCTGTTTCCGATTCTGTGTCTCCCTCTCTCTCTGCCCCTCCCCCGTTCATGCTCTGTCTCTCTCTGTCCCAAAAATAAATAAACGTTGAAAAAAAAAAAATTTAAAAAAAGGGATCAATCCTTACTCTGAACATGCCCCTTAATCAAGCTGCCAATCTGCAAGTAATACACAGAAAGCAGAACACGTTGAGTTACACCATTAATATGTGATCAGTCCAGTCCAGACCATGACAAATTAAAGGTGAAATGGCCCAGTTCTTTAACATGAAAATTTTAACAGAGATTAACAGAGATTTAAAGTGATCTAGTTAAAATAAACACAAGTTGTAGTATCTATGAAGGCACACTTGGGTGATAAAACCATAAAAAAATACAATGTAGGAAGGGGCTATTATCGTGACAGGGCACAAAGAAGGTTTCTGGAATGGATGGCTAACATCTACTTCTTGACTTGAGGGTAGCTGCCGATGTTCCCTGAAATACAGTACACAGTTGTGTATCTGTTTTGTAACAGGCTGAAAAATAACAATGTAAATGGTTGAGATTTAGGATGAATATGAATATTCTAATATTTTTGACCCATACCTCAACCTATCATTATTCCATGACCTGTAGTGGTCTTCCCTCTTTTCCTTTGGAGAATACTGTTCTAAACACAAACTGCACAGCTAAGACTACCTAATGTTCTAGCCTGTCTATTGTCACAGGTTAAGAGTAAAGTAACTCAATCCCACTAAAATTTTATATTATGGGTGGGAGAAACATTAATTTTAAGTGGTGTAGGGTAGCTATGAAAATAATTTTAATTATTTGTAATTATTAAAATATTTCAAACAAATATAGAAATACCAGGAAGTCAAACAGCATCCCTCACCTTCTCTGCCTCATTCCCCAGGGATAGCCACTATTAATATTTTATGTTTATAAAAAATATAAATACATATTTTATATAACTACACAATTTCTTTAATCAACAAAAAATATGATATCTTATTCTGTAAATTATTTACTGCTGCATATTATTCCAAAGCATGGATTTATCACAATTTCTTAACCATTTCTGTTCATTTATTTAGTGTTTCTAATTTTTTATTACAAATAGTGCTGTGATAAATATTCTTGAACACACTATTTAAAACACTTATATAAATATTCTACAGGATAGAATCTGAGAAATGGAAATGATTGAAGATTATATGAATATCTGCACTCCAAAAGGGTTATAACAAGTTATACTTCAGCAATGTTTCAAAATGTCCACTTTGCATACTCTTACCAATAATGGATATTTTTAATCCTTTGAATTTTTGCAAATCTTATGAAATTGGTTTCTCCTTGTTATTTTCATGGTTATATTTTATTTTTTTAGATTTTTTTAAAGTTTATTTATCATTTTTATTAGTAACCTCTACAGCAAATGTGGGGTTCAAACTCATGACCTCAATACCAAGAGCCACATGTTCTACTGGGCCAGCCAGGCGCCCCTCAGGATTCTATTTTAGAGGATTAGAAAAAGCAAGCAATTTTTCATAATATCAATCATTTGTATTTCTCCTGTTAAATGCTCATCTTTTTCCTATATTTCTAATTACATGTCCATAAAAAATTAATCCTTAGAATATGAAATATGAATACAAAATAAGAATATTATGAATAAAATAAAATATGGATATTAAAAATTTCTGTAACGTATGTTGAAATTATGTTCTCTTTTAACCTTTAGCTTTATGTTTTCCCCATATATGATTAAAATGTTGGGGCGCCTGGGTGGCGCAGTCGGTTAAGCGTCCGACTTCAGCCAGGTCACGATCTCGCGGTCCGTGAGTTCGAGCCCCGTGTCAGGCTCTGGGCTGATGGCTCAGAGCCTGGAGCCTGTTTCCGATTCTGTGTCTCCCTCTCTCTCTGCCCCTCCCCCGTTCATGCTCTGTCTCTCTCTGTCCCAAAAATAAATAAATGTTGAAAAAAAAAATTAAAAAAAAATGTTTATGTTTATATGTTTTAAATGTAGTTAGGCATAATATACATTCACTAATTCAAAAACAAAAGTTTGTGTGCCTTACGTAGGCTCAATAGTGTAGGCAAACTCAAATTATTCAGTGAAAATGAACACAGGTAGTTATCTACTGATCCTTTCATAAAGATGTCTGATACACCACACACACACACACACACACACACACACACACACACACACACACACAAGCTATGTCTAGACAAGATGTGATGAGTGAAAGCACACAGCAGAATTATGGAAAGTCGCTGTGTGATCTGAATACTCTAGGGGGACACAGATGAAGTCATATATACTGCTCCACTCTGACGGAAGAAACTCTTTTCTCTGTTTCAAGAGATTACATTTTTAAATTATTTGATTATTCTAACCAATCTGTCAAAAAGTGTTCAAATGCATGTAAGTTAAAAACAGTGTTTTAGAAGAAGCTATAAATTGGTTCTTCAATATAGAAATAGACATCGTATGGCTAAATTACTTAGTATCTCTGTGTCTCACTTTCCTCATCTGTGAAGAAATGATAATACTCCTACCTCACTGGGATACTGTAAGGATTAAATGAGATTAATATACATAAAGTCTTAAGAAGGTGTTGGACACTTAGTAAATGCTATTTAGGTGCTATTATTATTACTTGTGTCCTGTATGGCACAAACCTCTCAAAATTACTGTCCTCGTATTCCTTCTTGTATACTCTGTAATCAGCCTAGGCCATCAAAATACCCCCAAGGTCACTGATGACTTCCACATGTCTAATCCAGTTCTCATCTGACATAGTTAAACACTCCTAATTTGTTTCTCTTCAAAGACACACACGTGTCTGAAAGACAGGCTTTCTATCTATATGGTTGCTTCCTCCTGGTTCTTCTTCATCTCTCTAACCTCTGAAGTGTTCCAGCTCTGAGGACCTTTCTCTTCAGTATTTACTAGATTTCTCCGAGTGCTCTCATTTCATGGCTTTGAATATTAACTATGAGCTGACAATTCCCAATGTCTGTCTTTAGTCCAGACCTCTCTTCTGAACTCAGTCCTATACACTGAAATGCCTACCCTCCTTCGTGTGGATGTGTAAAAAGTCTTCTAAAATTTGACCGTTGTGAGACTAATTCTTGACCCACCCTTCCAACCTCTTCTCCCTGGTCTTTCCCATCTTTCTGAATAGTTACATCATCTGTCTAGCTGTTCAGACCAAAAACTTTGGAATCATTCCTGAATCCTTTTTCTCTCACATCCTATAGACAATACATCAGTAAATACTGTCACTTCCATATTCAAAATATATACAGAATCTGATTACTTTTCACCACCCAACTGCTACAACCACCATTATTTCTCACCTTGATCATGGTAAGAGTCTAGCTGGTCTCTTAGTGCCTTATAGAATACTCTCAAATGGCAGCCATTGTTATCTTTTCAAAATGTAAATCACACCAAGACTTTTACCTCCTCAAACTGTCTACTGGTCTTGCTTAGAATTAAAAGTTGTAGTGTTTAAAATGTCTTATAAAACCTTAGTCCACCTTAAACTAATCAATACTCTTCTTTCCTACCTTATACTGCACCAGCCATAATGGTCTCTCTGCTGTTCCCTGAACTTCCAAGCAACCCATTTCATGGTTTCCATTGATGTCTCCTCTCCCCTAGATATGTATCTGCATAACACCTTCAAATCTGTTGATAGTCTCAGTGAGGCCTTCCCTGATACCACACTTTGTCGGTCTCACTCCCCTTTCTCAAGTAATTTTCCTCCACAGCATCTATTACTATCTGATATGTTATGTATTTAGGTAAAGAAAAATTAAGTATAATGTACATATATTAAAATGTATAGGGCATGTGGGTGGCACAGTTGGTTGAGAATCTGGCTCTTGATTTCCACTCAGGTCATGATCCCAGGGTCATGCAATAGAGCCCTGTGTTGGGGTCTGAGCTGAGCATGGAAACTGATTAGGATTCTCTCTCTCACTCCCTCTGCCCCTCTCCCTGCTCACGCTCTCTCTCTCTAAAATCAAAATGTTAACATTTAAAAAATAAATAAAATGTACAAATCTTACATGCGCAACTCAAAATTTTACATATATACCTACACACACATATATATATGTCTGTGTAACCAACACAAAGATACATATTTTCAAAATCCAAGAAGGCTCCCTCATGAGCCTCCCAGCTAATAAAACCCTTCCACAAGTGATTGCTATTCTATTTGCCTATTACTGTAAACTTTACTTCTATGGAATACCTACTATGTATTCTGATATACTCAATTATTTGTTTATAGTCTGTCTTGCCCACCAGAATGCAAGCGTCATGAGGGTTGGGTTTTTTTTACCTGCTTTACTCAGTGCTGTATCCACAGTGTCTATAAACAGGACTTGGAACATAGAAGGTGCTCAATAAATATTCATTGAATGAATGAATAATCAAAATAGCATCATTAAGCTTTCCTTTCCTTTGGAATGCTGAAGGGCAAAAGTTATTTTTCATTAGAATTATCTTCATTATTATTACAAATACCTATGGAAATAAGATACTGACAACAAGCCTAAAACTTGAACTGTTTTAGGGTTAATTTAGAGCATCCTCTACTTAACTGAAATCCTAAAGCCAAACTTTCTGTGATTACTTTTACATTTAGGTAACAAGGTTATGCAATACAGAGTTTACATTACACTGACATCCTTATAAAACAGAGATTGAACTGGAGGACCCATGGCATAGGTATCTTCTAACTCTATTATGTTCTTTTATTCTATTCTCACAGTTTAATGAACACTGAACAGTTTTCATTAGAAAAGATAATAGGTGTTTGCTGAGCCCTCAAACCATTCATTTAACAAATTAAGACAGTTTAATTACACTACCAATTACTCCTGAGATAGTGCTTTTATAACATTTTAAGAGGTCAGAAATTCTTCACAAAAACGTAAATTTAGCTCCCAAAATGTTCCTTGGAATTAATATCATATGTTCAAATTGTATTTTCAAGGTTACTTTCATATCATTATTTCATCAACTGATCCTAACCAAAAATTTGGGGGTAACTAATCCTTATTCTTTGTAGGTAAGAATCTGAGAATAAAGCACAGAGTGCTGGGTGGAAATAATGACTGCATTTGCATCCACTGTTTATTTAGAAGTGTATTTCTTGATTTCCAAATGTTCAGAAGATTTTTAAAGTTTCCTTTTGTTTTTCAAAAATTATATTGTGTGTTTGAAAATCATACATACTGTGGAGTTGCTAGATGCAATATTCTACATAAATCAATTAAGTCAAGTTTGCTGACTGCATTGTTAGTCTAAAAATCAGCAAGATAAAGATTTTAGCTATCTCTTCTATCAGTGATCGAGTAAGGAATATTATAAATTATCACTTTCTTTTGCTCCAAAGAATGGGGAAAAACATCTGCAAATCACATACCCATCAAAAAAGTGTATCTAGAATATATAGAGAGTTCTTTAAAAAAAAGGGGGGGGGTAAGAAAAGAAACAAATAATGGGCAAAATATTTGAACAGCTTATTCATCAAAGAAGATATGATGCTCAACATCATTAGGCAACAGAGATACAAAGTAAATACATGCTGAGATGAAACACATCTATTAGAAAAGCTTGAAAAAAACAAAACAAAACAAAACAAAACAAAACAAAACAAAACAAAACGGACAATGCCAAAATAGGATGTGAACTGGAACTTGCACAATATTGCAAGTAAGGATACAAAGTTGTTCAGTCACTTTGGAAAACAGTTTGGCAGTTTCACGTAAAGCTAAATACACACTTACCATATGACCCAGCCATCCCACTCTGGGGTTTTTACCCTACAGAAATGAGAACTTAAATCCACACAAAAAAACTGGAAATGATTTTTCTGCAGTGGTCTATTAATAAAAAAAAAACAAAAAACAACCACAAACAATCCAGATGTTCTTCCATGGGTGAATAAACAAACAACAACAAAAAAGGAATGAACTATTGAAATACACAATAACTTGGATAAATCTCAAATGCATTACTGTAAAAAGCCAGTCTCAGAAGGTTACATAATGTAGGATTCCATTTGTAAGACATTTTGGAAAAGACAAAAATTTAGAGTCAGAAAATAGAACCAGTTGCCAGGGATTAGGGGGAAGTGTAAAATTAGATTACAAAGGAGCAGCATGAACAAAAGTTTATGGGATAATGGATTATCTTTTTTCTGATTGTGGTAGTGGTTACGTAAATCTATACATATGTTAAAACTGACACAACTGAACACATACACACACCCCTAAAAAAAAAAAATCCATTTACCATATTATTTTAAAACACAAACTATGTCCCTGCTCCCTTACCTAGAATCTTTTTTTCTCTTTCTATCTTGAAGTTCTCAGTCATTCTTTAATTTTCTACAGTTCCCTTTTCCCTTACTCATATAATCTCCTGGACACATAAAAGGTTCTTATTTTCTTAAGCATGTCATGTTCTCTTGATTTCAGGTCTTTACTCATGGCGATGGTCTACAGTGAAAACCACTCTCTTGGTTAATTCTTATTCATTCTTCTGGCTTCGGTAATTTACCGAAAAAAAATTTTTTTTTCGGTAAATTACTTCTTATAATAAACCTTCCCTAACCTTTGCTCCCAGGCTGGATTAGATGTTTGATCATATAGTCCCATATCATTCTGGACTTTCCCCTTCTTATCTTCACATGTTTGTCAACGCATGACCCATTTCTTTCTTCCCCACCATCCTGTGAACTCCATGAGATAACTGATGTTTTGCTAAGTACCCCTTAGCACCAACACTGTGTAAGGCACCTAAAAGACCCACAACAATGAGTACTCTAAGACTTATTTGTGCTTTACAGATTGCTACAAATAACTTGTTCTACTTTCTGATTTTTTCAATCTACATTTCAAAGGCAGATAGAAAACATCTTACCTCTTTTTTTCAAAATAAAATATTATTTCAAACACCTTTGCTTGTGATATTCAATTAGGTATTCCCTTTATGCATCCTCTCTCCTCTATTTTTTTGTCATTTTTATTCAGGATGCTGTAAAATTCCCCTCCATGTTCACTGGACATCTGCACATTTTCTTAAGTTCTCAGTATCCACACACAACCAAAACACCCTTTCCTGGCGTTTTCTGTCAGTACAAATTAGGTTTCTAAATAACTCTGACCACTTAAAATTTAATTTAATCTGGCACTCTACATTTATGGCTTTCTTAGAGTTTTACAATCTAATAATTTAAATAACAACAGAACTCCTACTTAATCAAATCAATAAATACCAATATGGTTAGTTATGCATGAGATCCAGCATGTCACTTAAATTAAAAAAAGAAAGTCTCATATCCTTTGTATTTCATCGACAGCAGTCAGTGATAGCAGGCATCAGGGTACACTACCTTTAGAAAACTGCTAAGGACTAACATGACGGAATTTAGTGATCTTTTTATTGTTAACCATAGTTTAGTTTACATATGTGAAGGAAGTTCCATTAGTTTTAAACCTTATGATAAAAACCAAAATCTAGCTGCACAAATATTGACAACTATGTTACATTTTGGAGAATCAGGTTAAAAAATAACCCACAAACAGAGAAGGGCGGGGAGGGGGGGTGATGGGGGGGGAGAGAAACATTTTAAAGAAAACAAAAAGTTCAAGAGAGCCTTACTTACGCATTTTAAATGGAATCAAACAAATAGATTTCCAAGTTACAAACACTCAGAACTAGCAGATCTAGTCATGTGAGGAAAGCAAATCTTTGTTTTTTTTAAAGGAGAGACTGACATAAGCTTTGTGAAATACAAGAACACTCCTCTTCCAGAAGAACATAGCCAGGTGAGGCCCTGAACAATAAAACCATTACATGGAACAGAACTTCGAGGGTGTATATTATAAAATAAATTCAAAATAATTATCTAAGGAAAACGTAACTCCCTTTCAGACTGCTATCCTTATTCGGATTGCTAATTTATCTCAAGAGAATATAAAACCTATCACCAACTCAAACAATGATTACCTATAATTCCACTTTTCATTTGTTATGTAGAAAAGCTGTACTCCAAGTACTTCTAAAGGAACATAACTTCATGATAAAATCATGAGAAAGAATTTAGATAGAGACATACTAATTAAGGACAGCAACTCACAAACATGCTTACAGCAGGGTTCTGGAAGCAGAAAAGTTTGACACCATTAAAAAGTTGTTACAGACTGATGTACAGAAGAAGCCAAAGACTGTAAATTCCATCTTTTATTAATAAAGGGATTTGTCGGGGCGCCTGGGTGGCGCAGTCGGTTAAGCGTCCGACTTCAGCCAGGTCACGATCTCGCGGTCCGTGAGTTCGAGCCCCGCGTCGGGCTCTGGGCTGATGGCTCGGAGCCTGGAGCCTGTTTCCGATTCTGTGTCTCCCTCTCTCTCTGCCCCTCCCCCGTTCATGCTCTGTCTCTGTCTGTCCCATAAATAAATAAAAACGTTGAAAAAAAAATTAAAAAAAAAATAAAATAAAATAAAATAAAGGGATTTGTCACAGGGGAGAAAGACAACCAAAATATGTTAACATACTTCATTTTGTGCTTTATAAATAAAAATTTATAATGATGCCACTAAATGAGGAAACAAGTGAAGTAACACAAGCCTCGGTGAGGTGAAAGTATCTTTATAACACTGAATATGAATGCAAAAATCCCTACTTTTCCTGCTTTTATTTTGGAAAATAAGGGATTCTGAAAATACTTATACTCAGAGGAAATTTTCAGTGCAACTATGTTGTCAGCACTCACTAGTTACTCCATTGGTTGCCTAATCCTACTAGGCATTAAATAAAAACTCTGATATAGAGTAAATGAAGCCTAACTCAACAACATCACATTAGTTCTCTTCACTTACCCTTGCATAGTGGAATTCAACTCCATAGAGTTCTAAGGTACGTGCTGTGTTCAGATAATTAAATTCTGCTTCTGCAGGAGATAAGCCTCTGTAAAGACAGTGTAGTAAAAATTATACCAATCACAAATATGGCCAAACTGGAAAAAAAAACCTATTTATCTAGAAAAATTTCAGCATTCTAGTTAAATCTTTTATAATACATCATGCATGACTACTCCTCTTAGTTGTATAAAGTAATATCTAACTTATCTGGAAAGTAAATTTTCATTAACACAAATCATTATTTTGTAGAATATTTCATTTTCTAGAAATACAAGAATGCACTAGGGGATGTGGAGAAAAGGAACCCTTGTGCACTGTTGGTGAGAATGTAAACTGATGCAGCCACTACGGTAAACAGTACGGCGATTCCTCAAAAAATTAAAAATACAAATACCACATTAAAGGGGTCTCTTTGAGTAGGGGAAAAAAACACCAAAAGCAACAAAGTCTAGAAAGAAACAGAGAACGTCAACATCACCAGAAACACTAACTTTACAAGTAACACAATGGCACCAAATCTATCAATATCTATCAATAATCACTCTGAATGTAAATGGACTAAATGTCCCAATCTATCAACATAGGGTATCAGAATGGATGAAAAACAATATCCATCTATATGCCGCCTATAAGAGACACATTTTAGAGCTAAGACACCTGCAGATCGAAAAGTGAGGGGATGGAGAACCATCAATCATACTAATGGACGTCAAAAGAAAGCCAGGGTAGCCATACTTATAATTATATTATTTTTAATATAATTTTAATTATATTAATTTTAATCTAAGTATATATAATAAATAAAATTATATTTAATATAATATATATTTTATAATTATATATCATGTCTAATATAATATATATTAGTTATAATATATATTTTATTATTTTGAGAAAGAGGGTGTGCGCACGTGTGCGCATGAGCAGGGGACAGAAGCAGAGGGAGAGAAAGAGAATCTTAAGCAGGTTTCACGCCAAGCACAGATCTCAATGTGGGGCTTGATGCCATGACTGGGAGATCATGACCTGAGTCAAAATCAAGACTCGGACACTTAACCAACTGACCACCCAGGCACCCTGTGACAAACGAGATTTTAAACTGAAGACTGTAACAAGAGATGAAGAAGGGCATTACATCATAATGAAGGGGTCTCTCCATCAAGAAGAACAATTGTAAAAATTTATGCCCCCAACTTGAGAGCCCCCAAATATGTAAATCAATTAATCACAAACATAAAGAAACCCACTGATAATAATACAATAATAGTATGGGCCTTCAATACCCCACTTACAATAATGGACAGATCATCTAAGCAGAAAATCAACAATAAAACAATGTCTTTAAATTTTTTTTTTTTCAACGTTTATTTATTTTTGGGACAGAGAGAGACAGAGCATGAACGGGGGAGGGGCAGAGAGAGAGGGAGACACAGAATCAGAAACAGGCTCCAGGCTCTGAGCCATCAGCCCAGAGCCTGATGCGAGCCTGACGCGGGGCTCGAACTCACGGACCGCGAGATCGTGACCTGGCTGAAGTCGGACGCTTAACCGACTGCGCCACCCAGGCGCCCCAACAATAAAACAATGTCTTTAAATGACACACTGGACCAGATGGACTTAACAGATATATTCAGAACATTTCATCCTAAAGCAGAATAAACATTTTTTTTCAAGTGTATATGGAACATTCTCCAGAATAGATTATGTACTGGGTCACAAATCAGCCCTCAACAAGTACAGAGAGACTGAGATCATACCATGCACATTTTGAAATACAATGCTATGAAATTGGAAGTGAACCACAGGAAAAAATTGGGAAAGAACACAAATACATGAAGTTTAAAGAAGTTCTCACTAAAGAATGAATGGGCAGGGGCACCTGGGGGCTCAGTGAGTTGGGCATCCAACTTCAGCTCAAGTCATGATCTTGTGGCTGGCTTGTGGGTTCAAGCCCCACATCAGGCTCTGTGCTGACAGCTCAGAACCTGGAGCCTGCTTCGGCTTCTGTGTCCTTCTCTCTCTCTGACCCTCCCTGACTCATGCTCTGTCTCTCTCTCTCAAGAATAAATAAATTTTTAAAAAAAAATAATAAAAAAAAGAATGAATGGGTTAACCAGGAAATTAAAGAAGAAAAAAAAAAAAAAAAACTACGTGGAAGCAAATGAAAATGAAAACTTGACAGTCCAAAACCTTTGGGATGTAGCAGAGATTGCAATACAAATCTACCTCAAGAAGCAAGAAAATTCTCAAATATACAACCTAATCTTACACCTAAAAGAACTAGGAAAGAAACAGCAAATAAAGCCTAAACCCAGCAGAAAAGAAATAATAAAGATGAGAGCAGAAATAAATGACACACAAACAACAACAAAAAAAACCAGTATAATAAATCAAAGAAACTAAGAGCTGATTCTTTGAAAGAATTACTAAAATTGATAAACACCTAGCTAGACTTATCAGAAAGAAAAGGACTCAAATAAATAAAATCATGAAAGAGATCATGACTAACGCCACAGAAATACAAACAATTATAAGAGAATATCATGCAAAATGATATGCTAGAGAGCCTGGGTGGCTCAGTTGGTTAAGCATCCAACTCTTGATTTCAGCTCAGGTCATGATCTCACAATCGTGAAATCAAGCCTGGCATCCTGTTCCATGGTGAGCATGCAGCATGTTTGGGATTCTCTCGAGTGCCCTCTCTCTGCCCCTCTCCCATTTTCTTTCTATCTCTCAAAATAAATAAACACACATTAAAAAAAAAAAAAAAGTATGTGCCAACAAACTGGAAAATCTGGAAGAAATGAACAAATTCCTAGAAACATTCAAACTACCAAAACTGAGTCAGGAAGAAATAGAAAATATGAACACACCCATAAGCAGCAAAGAACTTGGATCAGTAATCAGAATTTTCCCAACAAACAAAAGTCCAGGGCCAGATGGCTTCCCAGGGGAATTTTAACAGATATCTGAAGAAGAGTTAATACCCAGTTTTCTCAAATTTTCCCAAAAACATAGAAATGGAAAGAAAATTTCCAAACTCATTCGATGAGGCCAGCATTACCTTGATTCTAAAACCGGACAAAGATCCAACTGAAAAGGAGAATTACAGGCCAATATCCCTGATGAACATGAATGTAAAAATTCTCAAAAAGAAACTAACAAATCAAATCCCACAGTACCTTAAAAGACTTATTCACCACAATCAAGGGGGATTTATGCCTGGGCTATAGGGGTGGTTCAATATTCACATATCAATCAACATGATACATCACATTAAAAAAGAAAGAATAAGAACCACATTATCTTCTCAATAGATGCAGAAAAACCATTTGACAAAATACAGCATTCATTTTTGATAAAAATCGTCAACAAAATAGATACAGATGGAACATACCTCAACATCATAAAGGCCATGTATGAAAGACCCACAGCTAATATCATCCTCAATGGGGGAAAAACAGAGCTTTTCCTCTATGGTCAGAAACAAAACAGGGATGTCCACTCTCACCATTACTATTTAACATGCTACTGGAAGTCTGGGCCTCAGCAATCAGACAACAAAAAGAAATAAAAGGCATCCAAATTGGCAAGGAAAAGGTCAAAATTTCACTATTTGCAAACAACATGATACTCTATGTAGAGAACCGAAAAGACATCAAAAAAACTGCCAGAACTAATACATGAATTCAGCAAAGTTGCAGGATATAAAATCAACATAGAGAAACTGGTTGCCATTTCTATACACCAATAATGAAGCAGTAGAAAAGGAAATCAAGGAATTGATCCTATTTACAATTGTAACAAAAAGTGTAAGATACCTAGGAATAAATGTAACCAAATTGGTAAAAGATCTCTACTCTGAAAATTATAGAACACTTATGAAAGAAATAGAAAAGGACACAAAGAAATGGAAAACCATTCCATGCTGATGGACTGGAAGAACACTGTTACAATGTCTATACTAACCAAAGCAATCTACACATTTAATGCAATCCCTACCAAAATACCACCAGCATTTTTCACAGAGCTAGAACAAATAATCCCAAAATTTGTATGGAACCACGAGAGCCCGTAAATAGTCAAAGTAATCCTGAAAAAGAAAAGCAAAGCTGGAGGCATCATGATTCTGGACTTCAAGCTATATTACTAAGCTATAGTCAAGACAGTTAAGGTACTGACACACAAACAGACACACAGATCAATGGAACAGAAGACCCAGATATGGACCCACAACTATACTGCCAACTAATCTTCAACAAAGTAGGAAAGAATATCCAATGCAAAAAAGTCTCTTCAACAAATAGTATTGGGAAAACAGAACAGCAACATGCAAAACAATGAACCTGGACCACTTTCTTACACCATACACAAAAATAAATTCAAAATGGATGAAACACCTAAATGTGTGACAGGAAACCATCTAAATCTTGTAGGAGCAAAGGGGGCGGCAACCTCTTTGACCTCGGCCATAGCAACTTCTTATTACAACACATTGCTAGAGGCAAAGGAAAAAGCAAAAATGAAGTATTAGGGCTTCATCAAGATAAAAAGCTTCTGCACAGCAAAGGAAACAATCAACAAAACTAAAAGGGAACCAACAGAATGGGAAAAGATGTTTGCAAATGACACATTTGATAAAGGGTTAGTATCCAAAATCTATAAAGAACTTATCAAACTCAACACCCAAAAACAAGTGATCCAGTTAAAGAAATGGGCAGAAGACATGAATAGATATTTTTCCAAAGAAGACATCCACCAGATGGCTAACAGACACATGAAAAGATGCTCAACATCACTCATCATCAGGGAAATACAAATCAAAACCACAATGAGATACTGCCTCACACCTGTCAGAATGGCTAAAATTAACAACACAAGAAGCAACAGGTGTTGGCGAGGATGCGGAGAAAGGGGAATCCCTTGTACTGTTTGTGGGAATGCAAACTGGTACAGCCACTGTGGAAAACAGTATGCAGGTTCCTCAAAAAGTTACAAATAGAACTACCCTATGACCCAGGATTACACTACCAGGCATTTACCCAATGAATTAAAAAAAAAACAAAAACAAAAACAAAAACAGATTCGAAAGGGTGCCTGCACCCCAATGTTTATGGCAGCAACAGCTAAACTATGGAGAGCCCCAGTGTCCATCAATAGATGAATGGAAAAAGATGTGGTATATACATATAATGGAATATTGCTCAGATATCAAAAAGAGTGAACATTTTCCATTTACAACGACATGGATTGGAGCTAGCCATGCTAAGCAAAATAAGTCAGTCAGAAAAAAACAAATACCAAATGATTTCACTTATATGTGGAATTAAAAAAACAAAGCAGATAATATATGGGAAGGGGTAAAAAAAGAGAGAGAGAGAGAAGAGAGAGAAAGAAACAAACCATAAGAGACACTTAATAGAGAACAAACTGAGGGTTGATAGAGGGGAGGTGGGTGAGGGATGGGCTAGAGGGGTGATGGGTATCAAGGAGGGCACCTGTTATGATGAGCACTGAGTGTTGTATCTAAGTGATGAATCAATGAATTCTACTCCTGTAACCAATACTGTACTGTATGCTAACTAAAATTTAAAAAGAATAAAAATACCATGTGAGAAATGAATGAAAGAATGAATAAGTAATTAAATAAGAAGTACCATATGATCCAGTAATTCCACTACTGGGTATTCACCCCCCAAAAATGAAAACACTAATTCAAAAAGATATATGGCCCCCTATGTTTACTGCAGCATTAATTACAAGAGCCAAGATATGGAACCATGCCAGTGTCCATTAATAGATGAATGGATAAAGATGTGGTGTGTACATATACGATGGCACATTATTCAGCCATAAAAAAGAATAAGATCTTGCCATCTGTGACAAAATGGATAGATCTAGAAGACATTATGCTAAGTGAAGTAAGTCACACTAAGAAAGAATAATTTCACTTACATGTGGTATCTAAAAAATGAATAAACAAAAGCAGAAACAGACACATAAATACAGAAAACTAACTCATGGATGCCAGAGGGGAGGGCTGTGGGTGGGCGGGCAAAATGGGTGAAGGAGAATAGGATATACAGGCTTCCAATGACAGAATGAGCTGGTACAGCATAGGGAATACAGTCAATGGTATTGTATTAGTGTATGATGACAGATGGTAGCTACATTTTTGAGTGTAGCATAAGGAATAGGCTTAACAAATTACTACAGTCAATACCTGGAAACTAATATAACTGTGTGGCAGCTGTATTGAAAACAAAACAAAACAAAACAAAAACCCAGGTTTTAAAAGTCCCTCGGTGTTCTTATGGCTGACAAAGTCATTTATTCCCTGACAAAATGTGAAAGAAGTGATTTTCAAAATTTGGTCCATATACTGTATCTGTGTTTAATCCATAGTTGCTTCTAAAACATGGAAGTTTTGAGACAATCTCCTCAGTAGTGCTTCTCAGATATGGTGTACAGACAGGTGGTGATTCATAACAAGTACAGAAACTGACAGTGTCAGTCTTTTATATTTTATAGCACTTTGACAGAGCAATTGCATGTCTGTGGAATCTAAGGTCTTGTCATTTTTATGTCTCTACTTCTCCATTTTACTTTTCTAGTAATTTAATTTTATTATTTTTTCAGAAGTTTCATTCCATGACAAACGGGGAAAAAAACTGGTCTCATCAGTTTCAGAAATACAATTGTATACAATTGGATATAAAATGGTAAGGTCCTAAACTATTTATATTTAAGCAATGTCCCAGGTGATTCTTATGAACACAGCAACGCAGTGTTCTTATGAACACTCGGCAAAGCCATCAGAAGTAGATTTACTCCTGCATTATATATATTTCTAAAAATCTTAGTTATCTGATATTATCTGACTATAGCAGAGCAAAAGCAGCAAACTACCAAAAGCAAAAAATATCAATCTTTCACTCACTAATGATACCAGAAAAGGAAGCCAACAGCCTACCAATGCATGATCATAAAAATGAGATTCCTAAAAAAAGCACATATACCTCAATTTTCTATAAAATTCAATTAAGTTAAACAAATACTCTATCTCCCCACCCCAATCCCCACTTCTCAAACTGGATGATTCTATTTTTCTTTGTTTAAAGATCTGAGGAATCATTTCTCTAAACCAAATACAAATACATAATCAATATCTTGTCAAATGTACAAGCTTTTTCCTTACAGAAGAGACTTTATTGGCAAATTTTTAAAAAATCTGGTTTATCTTCAAATCCTTGATCGGATATGCTATGTGTAGAACTTTTACTACAAATGGCACTTACTGTTAGACCAAAATAGCCCCTTCATCTCATTAGGCCAGTTTATTAAAATTCTCATTTTATTAGTCTTATTTTAGATCAGAGGTCAGCAAACTTTTATTGAAAAGAGTGAGACAGTAAATACTTTAGGCTTTTAGATCACGTGGTCTCTGCTGCAACCACTCAACTCTGCTGTTACATGAAAGCGGCCACAGACATGAAAACGCGTAAGGGAATCTGTGTTCCAGTAAATGTTCATTTATGGATACTGAATTGGAATTTCTGAAAATTTTACATGCCACAAAATGTTATTTTTCTTTTTATGTTTTTCTCAACCGTTTAAAACATACAGATCATTCTTAGCCCGTGGGCCATACAAAAATAGGCAGTACGCCAGTTTGTAAACCTGTGTTAGGTACATGGGCCATAACCAAATGAAAGGAAGTTCCCTTAAATTAAGAGCCAATATTTCTTCAGTGTTTACTATGGACTAGGCACTATTCTGAGTACTTTGTATATATGAACTAATGTAAGCCTTACATTAACTCCAGAGGTAGACACTTTTATTATCTCCAATTTACATAGAAGCAGAGAAGCAGAGATACAGAGCAATTTGGTCAAGATTATTGATCATTAAGTTGTCTTTTTTTTTTTTAAGTTTATTTTATTTATTGTGAGAGACAGAGAGAGGAAGAGACAGAGGAAGAGAGAGAGGGAGAGAGAATCCCAAAGAAGCTCCATGCTATTAGCACAGAGCCCGATAATGGGCTTGACCTAAGGAACTGTGCGATAATGACCTGAGCCAAAACTGAGTCTGGACGCTTAACGGACTGAGCCATTTGGGCACCCCAAAAGTTGTCACATCCAGAATGCGACAGAGCAGTCTGTCTCTCTAGTTCAAACTCTTAGCCAATACGTAGCACTGCCTTAGTTTCTCTGTGAGTATTCTGAATTGTATGTTAAAGCAAAAGCAAACTCTGAACCAATAAACAATATTATTTTCTATTCAAACCAATGTATCTCTTCTTGAAACAAATTATGTCACAGAAAATTAAGACTCACAAAATATCAAAGTTGAATACTGTTATGAATGAAAAAGTGCTACTTTTTTAAAAAAGGACTTTCAAAAACATTATTTTAGTATTACATAAAGTTCCTTTTTTCCTTTTGGTTCACTGCAAAACAAATGATTCCTTTCACATAGCTAAAAACTAAGAAAGAATTGCTGAGTAGATTGATCTGTAACAGTTGTTCTGTGAAGATACCATTAATATTCTAAAATTCCTTCTTAAAGAACTGTCAACTTTATATAATAGCAAACTTCTGTTTACCTATAGTTTTATGGGTAGTAGAAATGACAAAAAAACCTTACGTAGTCTATGAAATTAGTAATGATTTTTTAGTATAGATAACCCACATTTCCTTACACCAATCACACTATTTTACATAACAGTAACTGTTCTATATTAAATAAACACAACACTCACATTAGAAATAATTTAAAACCTTTCTCTAGAAAACATGCCATTAAGAAGTTTATGAAATAAGTGGAAAAGTAAATAAATTCTTACGTATGTTGCTGATGTAATTTTGCAATTTCTTTTTCAAAATCTTGAGGTTGATTAGGAATGAAAGAATAATCTGAGAGGTAGCCTGGCAAGTTCTCTGACTGACTGTAGTCTCCAAGTTCAGCTATTATATGGAAGGAAAATATTCACAATTTAATAAACACATTTTGTACTTCTGATAGCTAAATAAGAAATGTCATGTATTCCATTATATTTCTGGAAGTAAAGTATTTGTTTTTACTGCTAGCTACCATGTAAGCAAATTATGACACTACACTTAACATTTCTAGGTCTCAAACAACTTCAGAAAAACTTTTTAGGAAAAAAACTAATTGCTAATTAGTTGGATATTTCATTACATTTTCTTTGCAATCACTTTTTCTGTATAATAATGTATGTCTAAAGAACTCATACATTAAAGGTAATGTACTATCAACACAGACCATGCAATCACATACTCCATGACCCAAAAGTGGGCTGATACTTACACTGAACAGCAAATGAAGCCAAAAGGGCAGCAGTATTATAAGGACAGGGCAATCTAATAAAACAAAATAGAAAACACATACCCCATGGTTAAACACAATAATTTCAAAAGCACTGTAATTTATATTATACTATTCCATGTGACTTACTTTTTAATTGTTAAGTAATGATCTTATCTGATGAAAAAAACTGATGCTACATGCAACCATTTTCAATAATTTGTTTGCGATGATCATGAATTACTTAAATAATACAGAACTGAAAGTACTTTTAAAGCCCATTACTAAAAACTTAAAATAGCCCACCTTCCAGTAAGAATGTCTTGTTTAATTTGCAAAAAATACTGGTACCTTAAAGAAAGAGAGAGAGAGAGAGAGACAGCATTTAGCATTTACTGGAATTATAACATTTCAGGATTAAAAACTGTATACTTATATTAACCAATATAAGTATATTTGAAATATTTACAAATTACATATTTGCTTTTATAATCTACATATTAGCACACATAGATATATTTTTAAGTAAGATTTCATATTTCATGAATTCCAATCATTAAAATTCTTTGACAGACAAAATTCTGTACTTCAAATATCTTGTTTTCACTAGCTTCTATTATAAAATTTCTCAACATCTTTAAGAGTTACATGACCAAGGGAGATTAAGGAGAATACTCTAAGATTGGTGTTTGTAGAAATTAGAACTGTGAAACACAGAAAAGTTGAGTCAGAGACATCAGAGAGCTGACCGCAGCAATGCACTGGGGATCAACTGGAGAAAACCATCCTTTCTGCTGAGACAGAAAGCCAGAGGCAAAGACATGCCTATGATCATCTTATCATTATGCTGCCCCCTGCTGGAAGCTGCTAATTGTAGAAAAACACCTTTCTATTTTCATTTGAGTTAAGAAAGCTCTTTTTGATGAGGAAAAAAAAACAAAAACAAAAACCAAGACCCCTTCTCTACCATTAGAATGGCCAAGTAAGCAAATTCCTTTAACACCAATAAAAATACAAGATTTCTATAAAAAAGAATGCTGAGGTTCCTTACAAGATGGCACTGTCCTCTTGTAAGTCCCAGCTAATGGGTAAGTCATTCCCTAATGCTTGCAGCAAACAAGTCACCTGTGCTGCAGAACACTGGCAGAAGACCAAATTTTGTGGCTTTAAATAGGAAATTTTAAGACTTTTATTTCATCCCACTGAAAAAAGTAAAAACACCCCAAAAATCAAAAATCATTAACAATTTTAGTTGTCTGATTAAAATTATGAAAGCGTACATGACAATATTTAAATTACTAAATAATTTAATTAAGGATTTCAGAGAATCAGATATTCACTGTAAAAAATTTTTTTTAAAAAGCTGATACAAATATCCTGACTGTATATATTAAAGAAGTATGTAAACTCCCTGTGAGAATACATAATGCATAATATTGTAAATATTATCTACTTATTCAATCTAAGACAAGATATTTCTATCTAGTTTACCTGGTTTCATAATTAAAAGTTAAAAGTTCCTGGTGGGAAACAATCTTATAGTTAAGTTTAAAAAGGCATGTATATCCTTGACAAAATATTATAATCTTACACAAATAATACCTATGCCTGCCGAATTTTATTTATACACCAACCAGTAACAACTGATAGAATGGAAACCAGAATTCAAGTCATAAGCTAAACCAGCCTGTGTTCTTTAGAAAATTACTTAAAATTTGGCTGACCCTTAGTTTCTATACTTGTAAAAAGGAAGTAATATCACTTGTATCCCAGGGGCCCTAAATCAAGTGACAAACATCCAATTTTTACAATTAAGACTTTTAAGAGAGATTAATAATGCTTGAGGTAAATACAGAAATAAAATGTTTAATCTAAAATAATATAACTTTTCTAACCCAGACAATAACCAATACCATAAACACCTATCATGTATCGAGTACACCTAGGCACTAAAAAGGTACCAAAAAGAACTGTCATTTGTACCCTCATGACTCCTGAGAAAACTCCAATTCTAAGGATGCCAGCACCTGCTAACACCAAATGACTGTAGTTTGATGGAAGCTCTATAAGGCCCACTCTTTCCTACCACTAATCTAAAATGGAATCTCAAGGTAAGGGGGTGTAGCAGATTTCCTGTTTTGTGGGTTTAAACTAGTCCTTAAAATTTAGCAACTGTGGCTGAAGGTGTCATATTACTAATCATGACCACTGCATTAAGGTTGTCCAAGCACTAAAGTTTTAAAGGAGTATTTCTTAAACCTGCTGCACATTAGAATCACCTGGGAAGCTTGTAATGCCTGTGCACAGGTCCCATCTGAGACTGAATTGAATCAGAATATCTAGGAGGTATGTCCAAGGCATCAGCATGTTTTAAAGCTCCCCTAAGTGATTCTAAGTTGTAGTCGGGGTAGAGATTCACTAATGTACACTATGGTAATATAATAAAAACTAGGTACTTAACTCATTTTTACCAAACAGCACCAGATATAAGACTCTAGGACATTCTATCATAAAGGATTTTTGAATGAATACATTATTTCTAGTGAAAACAAAGAATCTTCTTGACAACAGACTGAGCACAAATTAATCTCTTGACTACTACCAAACTTGGCTTTACTTTCTTCTACTTCAGGAAGATATTTTGACTTATCAATGAGATACATTTATTCCTTATGCTTTCAACACAGGTTTTAAAAGAATCAACACATTCAAGCTCCATTAAGAAATTCAAAAACATTCTTTTGAGTGAAGTAAATTAATGAATAGGGTTATAATTGACAGTATTTTAAGTGTTATGCTAACAAACTTCATGAATGTTAAACACATTAGAAATCCAACTTTAAATAATTGGTCTTTTAATTGCAAATATTTCTTATACATTTAAAAATCTGATTACATAAAACATGTATTATAAAATACTTTTGCTACTTTATTTCAGGTTATATTTACCAGCAAATAGTAAAAGGCACTTTAAAATGTTTTATACTTCACAATTTTCATTAATTCAAAGTAGTTTCCTTGAAGTTAATCCAAAATTAGAGAAATTTTTATACTAAGAATTATTAAGATAAAGGATTTTGTTATTTTAATTATTTAACAACAACAACAAAACATGACTAAGAACTATAATATTTAATTGAAGGTTATTCATATAACACAACTTTGCATTTCAAGACAAATTAGCTTGGAAATACTATTAGTTTCAAAGGATAGGACTGCCTAACCCAGGGGCTACACTCCTAAATTCTGTTATAAAGAGCTTCACACCTGGCCCCCAACAAACACCCAGAAAAGGATTCTTAAGAAGGTCAACCTAACTTTTCTCACCTGGTCTGCAGAAAACCCTACTGTATAAACACCTGAGGATTGGCAGATACAGGTAAGTATCTTTAATTTATTCTTTTGTTTCACCACAGCACCACAGAATTCTAAACAATGACCAATATATTAACATGTCACAACCTATCTACACATAGCTTTAGACACACATTGTTAATTTGGCACTTATCCTTTAGAGTAATTTTGAATACAAGCACTGACCTATATTCTTCTATTTAAGATTTTTATGGAAGGTATCATATGTTAATTTTTAGTCTTAAAAAAAAAACCTGATTACTAATTGTCTTACAAGCAGTAAACAAAGTTATTATTCAGGAACAGATATCATACTGTATTTCTACCTTAAACAGTTCACCTAACATTCATACACTCAAATGCTCATCTGGGTCATTTTTGTGTATACTTTGTCCTTTAGAAGTGACAACAAAATTAGACTGTAACTTAAGATCAGACTTAAAATGGCCAATAAAGTGGGCACTTAAAGACATGAATGTATTAGAGCATTCTCTGCCAACATTCTTTATAAAAAGGTACCTGCTCACGTGAAACGAATGTAACACCGTATGTCAATTATACTTTTAAGGAAAATGGTGGGGGGGGGGGGGGAGAAGGTACCTATTGACCATTACTCCTGCACATAATGGTTATATATTTTCTAAATTCTGTGTTCGCCTCAATGGAAATACAAAAATATACATAGAATATTCTTTTACATGAAAGGCACAATTCTCACAATGCAGCATCACTTGGATACAATTGCAGTATCATCTAATTACCTCAATTAGTTACAGAAGTGCTTCTTAGCCATTTTTTTAAAAAGGAAAAATCTAATTTTATATGGTTCAGGAGGCTGCCTGTGGTTGGATGGGGTGGTCCTGGGATCCCAATCTCCTAAAGCCCTCCCAGCCATGCAAGAAGGCAGGAAACGATTATCATGAAAGCTCTATACCCTATTCTGTGTGATGGCTGGGAAGCTCAGAAGTACACTATGATAATCTATTTTTGCCTAAATAATTTCAAAATTTCATAATAGTTTTGACAATATTTTCAGGAAAAACATGCTCCATAAACCCACCTTGTGTATTCTTCTTGTAACTTGTTGGGGTCACTTACAAAAAATTTGACTCTAAAGTTCAAACTGTAAGGAGATCCTCCTAGAAGTAATAAAAGCAGTTCTAATTAATTAGATTATATCAATCCTTTATCTTTATAAAGTATACTTGCAAAACATCAAGTAAATATGTATGCTCACTCTTTAGCTGCTTCCTTATAGGTTTGTTTGGATCCAGCCACCTCTGAAAAATAAACAAATAAGACTGATTTATTTTTCCCTTGAGGAACTAATACATCAGTTGTTGCAAATCTATAACATTTGAAGATCATTCCTAAAAACTGCATTTTGAAAAAGGTCTAGGAAAAATACTCAATTTATAGATATTCATATCAAGTATAACAAAATTAATACTAGAAAGTACTGAGCGTATTTGTGGTAGCTCTAAATTTTTCATTTGAATTTTCCATCAAAGTATACAGTGTCCAACATAACCTCTATTCCAAAACTAAAAATAATCACAGCAATCTGAAGTGATTTCTGTTAATTTAACTGTATTATGTAACAGTGTGGCAAGTTTTTAAAATTCTTGGTATCTTTCATAAAAATATAGTTGGCCTTATAATCTCATTCAAACAAAATCTAACTACACATCATGAAAATATACTCTTAAGGAAAATTTTTTTAACTTCTACCCTATTCCTTAAAAAATACAACTATCTCCTCCCCCCACCCACCAAAACAAAACATAACAAAACACCCTCCACACTAATTTTGTAAGAGACAGTGTTTAGTTTGGGGAATGACTGATTTTTGGGTGTGAGAATTTTAAGTAGCCTCAACACTTCCGAATGCCAGTTAAGCTCTACTTCAGGAAAACTATAACTGAATTCAGAAAATATTTCAACTGCCAACATATTTCATTAAAAAAAATTAAAGAACCCAAAATGAGTAACAGATGTGGCAGTATTTTCAAAGCACTACACAAATATCAGCTTACATCATTATGTATAAACCATACTCCACCACCCATACTTGATTCCATGCAGAACACATAGAGATTTTAATAACAAATAGCTGACATTAATTCGTAAACCTTCCCTTTCCACAATCCACAACATCCAACACATCAAATCCAGTTGATTCTACCTTCTTCCTATACCTAGAATTTAACAGTTCTTCTCCATCCATTCTGCCACCATCTTATATCTGGGATAGCTCTGGCCATAGCCTCATAATTGTTATCTCTGCTTCTTTTCTTACCAAGTTCTTCATTCTCCATCTGGAAGCAAGTGTAGGCTTTTGAAATATGTCACTTCTTTCCTTAATAGCTCTTGGCATTTTCTCATGCAAAGTTCAAAGTCCTTACTAGGGCTTGCATGATCACTTCTTACCTCAGTTTACTAAGCTCCAGCCATAATGGTTTCCTGTCTGTTTCTCACAGATGTTATCTTAGGGTCTTTGATTAGAAGCTCCCTTATGCACATCATGTCCTTCTCTAACTTTCCCATATCTTACTCCTTCCATTACTGTTAAGTCTCAGCTTAAACACTACCTCCTCAGAAAGGCCTTCATTGATCACCCTAACAAAAGTATGTCATGAAGGGGTGCCTAGGTGGCTCAGTAGGTTGAGCATCTGACTCTTGATTTTGGCTCAGGTCATGGTCCCAGGGTAATGGGATTGAGCCTCACATTGGGGTCTGTGGTAAGCGTGGAACCTGCTTAAGATTCTCTCTCTCTACCTCTGCCCCTCTCCCCTGCTTGTACTCTTTCATATATATATATATATATATATATATATATATATATATATATATACACACACACACACACACACACACACACATACACATATATATGAAAAAAAATATATAAATATATATATATTTACATACATATATATAATTTATATATATATGAAGTATGTCACAAATCTTCTATGTCCTTAGTTATCTTCTGTAAATAGGCAAGGAATATTATTTTCCTTCACATTTTCTTAATTGTAATGTTTGCTTTGCCTTTTTATTGCCTAGCTCCTTCATTAGATTATGAACTCCATGAGGTAAGGGATAAAATCTGATTCATTCAAAGCTGAACAGTCAGCACCTAGGCACAGGGCTTGGCATATATGTATTTAAAAAAATGTAGAAAAGGACTTAATAAACCTGCTGAGTGGCTCAACGGTTGACACAGGGTGTGTCTGTGGGGTGTGTGTGGGGGGGTTGTTTCTGCGCCAGCAATCAGCTGTTTTTCACCCCTAGGTAACACATTTGCTTCCCCTGCAGATCTACCCATTTATCCATTTTCCATCCCATCTATCTTCTAGTGATTTCATTCTACATATTTTTTAGAAAAAGTCATAACTTACATTCATTTTAATGCTTGTCTAAAGTCAAAATTTGGGCTCAGGTTATCTATTCAAAGCCTGCCTTCCACATTCAGTTCTCCTTTAAAATATTCTAAAATAGTATCAGAGATACAATCACATTTACATACACAAATAGATACATTCAGCTGACAAAGCTGAGGAGTACAATAATACGTACTGGGAAAAATTTTTTTTAATTTCAGAGACACAGAGAGAGAGAGAGCATGCACAAGTGAGTGGGTGAAAAGGGGAGAGGAAGAGGGAGAATCCAAAGCGGCTCCACGTTCAGCGTGGAGCCCGATGAGGGGCTCAATCCCACGGCCCTCAGATTATGACCTGAGTCGAAATCAAGAGTTGGACACTCAACCTACTGAGCCACTTGGGCATCTCTAAATACTGGAAAATTTAACAGACCTCATCAATGATGTCAATGAGACAGGACTTCAATTCTTGGCTTAAGCCATGAAAAGGGAACAATTATATAATGAGCACTCCTGGACAGTGTTCCTAGTAAAAATACATCATAAGTCAAAAGAAAAACAAAGTGGGAAAAGAGACAACATATAAAAAAGTTCTACAAATCAGTAAGAAAAAGACCAACACTAATAGAAATATGGGTAATGGATAAGAATAGAAATTCACAGGAAATTTAAATGACATTTAAGTTATGAAAAGATATTCAATCTCGATCATAATTAGAGAAATATAAAAGTCATTTATATCAGCTTTTCATTTTTCATCAATAACACATTGGCAAAGATTAAAACTTTTAATGCTGTACCACAAATGGCAAGAATGTGGAAAACAGGCACATATACATAGCTTGTGAGAATAAAAATTATGCCATCTCAATGTAGGACAATTTGGAAATATTTATCAAAATATAAAATGTAAATGACCACAGACCCAGCATTATTTTATATAGCATTATTTACGGAGATATATTTTACACAACATAAAATTCACCATTTTAAAGTGTATGCTTCAATGTACTTGAGTATATTCACTATGTTATGTAACTATCAATACTAAATAATGTCAGAATACTTGCATCACCCCAAAAAGAAATCCCATACCTAGTAACAGTCCATTTCAGTGGCCCCCTGGCAACTGTTATTCTACTTATGATTACTATGGATTTTACAATTTTGGATATTTCATATGAATGCAATCATACAACAGATGGTTGTTTGTGCCTAGCTTCTTTCACTTAGTATAATGTTTTCGAGGTTCATCCATGTTGTGGCATTTAACAGTACCACATTCTATTTTATAGCTAACATTTAGGTTGTTTTTTATCTTTTGGCTCTCATGAATAACAATACTATTAACATCTGTGTAAAAGTTTTCTGTGAACATGTGACTCAGTTCTCTCAAAGGTGTGTCTAAGATTGGTATTGTTTGGTCATATGATAACTCTGTATTTAACTTTTTAAGGAATTACCAAATTTTTTTCCATATTACATTTCTACCATCTATGTAAAAAAAAAAGGGTTCCAATTTTTTTGTATCCTCATCAGTACTTGCTATTGTCTTTTTAATTATACCCATCCTACTAGGTGTGAAGTGGTATGTCATTCCTTTGATAAATTATATTCTATTGTATGGATATACAACTTGGTTTATTTGTTCATCAGGGGGTGGACATGAGTGCTTCCCCTATCTATTATGAATAATGCTACTATGAACAGCTGAGTAGTAACTTTTGTGTGTGGACATGTTTTCATGTTTGAGTAAATACTGGGAGTGGAATTGCTTACAGTACCTCTTTGCATTATGTCCTGAAAACAAGTATTGTAAGCTCTCTAATTTTCCTGCATAAATGGGCATTGAGAGTATATCACTATTTTTAGTCATACACAATAATCTATGCCCAAAATCATTACACCAATTGAATTACTATGCTGTATCTGAGATAAGAGTCTTCATTGTTTAATTTTTTTTTTCCAACGTTTATTTTTGGGACAGAGAGAGACAGAGCATGAACGGGCGAGGGGCAGAGAGAGAGGGAGACACAGAATCAGAAACAGGCTCCAGGCTCTGAGCTGTCAGCACAGAGCCCGACACGGGGCTCGAACTCACGGACCGCGAGATCGTGACCTGGCTGAAGTCGGACGCTTAACCGACTGCGCCACCCAGGCGCCCCAAGTCTTCATTGTTTAAAATGCAATATATATGAATTTAAAATGTGGTATCTTACTAGAAATGATTAATACCTACCAAGTGTTAATAGCTAATAAGGAAGTTCTGGTTCAAGATGGCAACCTAGGTGAATCCTACTAAACTCACCTACCCCCATGGACACACTGAATCTAAAAGCTACATACAGAACTATTTCCTCTGGAAAAAAACCCCAGAACTAGATGAGTGACTTCCTCTCATCGAGTGAAGGAGAAAAAACGCACAAAGTGGGAAAGACAAGACACAACCTCACCATAAAACCCAACCCCAGCATGGTTACCCACTCAGGAGGGAACTCACAACCCCGAGCCTCTCCCTGAAGAGCAAAGAGTTTGAACTGCACATCTGGTGCCTCAACCTTTAAAACCTGCACCTGACAGAAGAGACCCCAAAATCCCTAGCTTTGAAAGTCAACTAGAGCCTGTGACCACAAGACTCCCAAGACTAGAGTAAACTGAGAAACAGTTCTTAAAGAGTTAGTGCAAACTCACCCAACCCAGGGCAGAGCAGAGCCAACTGAAAAGTGCCCAGACTTTATGTGAGAGACAGACTTACTTGCTTATCTTAAAGCATGGGCCTAAGGGGAAGACACCTAATTTAACATACGTCGAGGGGGCCCTAGTGAAACACTCTCCAGATACGGAGGCCAGCAGGCACCATCTTTGTACGCTCCCTCTGCCTCACTCCAGGTCATTGGTATCTCTTGGAAAGAAGCTTATATATTCCTTGTTTGGCACCCTGATTTTTTCAACTGCTGCCTAGGAGACACCTCTAGATTGTTCAGCTCTGGCGACCAACGGGGCTGAAGTCTGCAGGTCCCATGGGACTCTTCTAACAAACGGAGAAAGGGTTCTAAACCAGCTACTCCCCGCAGGGCACAGCAAAAAGGCAACAGACTGAGGCACTCAGTCTTTCTGTCAAGGAGCCCTATTTGCTTCTCTTATAGCTGTGGCCAGAGTAGCAGGCTTCCAATTAAATGCTCATCTAAGACTCAACTGTAATCCTCTCAAGAGACCTCAGAGGGCAGGTACTATCTCCAAGTACTCCCTCTGCTATGCTCCAGAGCACCGGTGCCTCCCAGAGGAGAACTTGTACATATGTCTGGTGCTCTAGTTTTTATGTCTGCTGTCCAGGGAATATCCCTTGATCATCTGGTTCTGTTGCCCAGCATGGCTTGTGTCATGGGTCCAAAGGGACTAATAACAAATGAAGAAACCATGCTTGGCTGGCCACCATTCTCCAGGGCAGAATGCAGAGGCACAAGAATGAAACACACCCTAGTCTTTAGGTGAAAGAGGCCTATTTGCTTGTGTAAAAGATCTGGCCTGAGGGGCAGGCTTCCAGTTTGGCACACATATCAGCATTTACTTAGGCACTCTCCGGGAAGGAGGCTGGTGGGTGCCATCTTTGTACTCTCCTTGTCCGCCCAGGTTGTTGGTGTCTCTGAGAAAGGAAGTTGTGTCTGGTGCCCTGGATTTTGTGTCTGCTGTCCAGAGGACACACCCTTTGATGGTTTGACTCTAATGGCAAGCAGGGCTTATGTTCACAGGTTCAAGGGGACAGCAGCAAACGAAGAATTTACAGTTCTTACCTAATTATCACCCCAGGGTTCAGCATGCAGGGGGCAGACAGAAATGCCCATCTCCCAGTATTCCCCTAAAAGATGTATATTTGCATACTTTAAAAACTGCTGTCTGAGGGTCTGGCTTCCAGTTGCCCTGAATCTAGATGCTGACCAAGATCCTCCCCTTTGAGACACCGGCAGGTCTTGGCACATCTTTAAGTACTGGGAGCCACTAAAAATAAATTAGCTACTTGGGAAATCCTGAAAGGTTCCAGGGATAACCAAGAGCTACGGAGGGCAAGGGTGAATGATAAGGTTCAATACAAGGCCATTCCTTCACGACTAGGAGAGGTGGCTGTTTAATCTAATGCATAGAAACCAACACAGTAAGTAAAGCAAAATGAGAGAAAAGAGGAATATGTTCCAAATAAAAGAACAAGAGAAAATATCAGAAAAAGACCTTAATGAAATGAATATAAGTGATTTACCTAATAAAGAATTCAAAATATTAGTCATAAAGATGCTCACTGAGCTCAGAAGAACTGATGAACACTGTGAGAATTTCAACAGAGATAGAAAATATAAGAGAGTATCAAAAAGAAGTCACAGGATTGAATGAAGAACACAGTAGACGAACTGAAACATACATTAGAGGGGTTTAACAGCAGACTAGATGAGGCAGAGGAAAGGTGAGTGAACTCAAAGATAAGATAGTAGAACTAACCCAAGCAGCAAAAAGAAAAAACAATGAAAATAAGTAAAGATAGCCTAAGAGACTCAAGGGACAAGATCAAGCAGATCAATATTCACAGCATAGGGCTCCCAGGAGTAGAAGAGACAGAAAGGGGCAGAAAACTTATTTCAAGAAATAAAGGTTGAAAGCTCTCTTAACATGGGGAAGGAAACTGATATCCAGATCTAAGAATCTCAGAGTTCCAAATAAAAGGAACCCAAAGAGACCCACTGTAAGACACATTATAATTAAAGTGTCAAAATTAGAAGACAAGGAGACCATCTTAAAGGCAGCAAGAAGAAAACAACTTCTTACATACAAGGGAACTCCCATAAGATTGTCATCAGATTTTTCAGCAGAAACGTTGCAGGCCAGAAGACCATGGCATGACATATTCAAAGTGCTGAAAGAAACAAAAAACCTGCCAACCAAGAATACTCTATATGGCAGAACTGACCTTCACAACTGAAGGAGCATTCAAGAGTTTTCCAGACAAGCCAAAGCTAAAGGAGTTCATCACCACTGGACAAGCCTTAAAATAAATGTTAAAGGTACTTCTTTAAACTGAAATGAAAAGGTGCAAATTAGTAACAGAAAGACATGAAAGTATACATTTCACTGGTAAAAATAAATATATAGTAAAATTCAGAATAATCTAAGTGTTGTAAAGGTGCTAGGTTAATCATGTGTTAAGCTAGTATGAAGGTTAAAAGATAAAACTAACAGTAATAACTATAACCACAATAATTTAATGGATACACAAGGTAAAAAGATGTAAATTATGACATTAAAAAGATAAAATGGGGGTGGGGGTAAAAATGTAGAGGTTTAGGATGTGTTCAAACTTAAGTTGTTGTCAACTTAAGTTGTTATAGGCTGTTGTAAGTTGTTTTATGTAAGCTTCATGGTAACTACAAAGCAAAAACCTACAGTGGATACACAGAAGATAAAGGGAAAAAAATCTAAGCATACCACCATAAAAAATCTTTCAAACTGCCAACAAAGAAAATAAGACCCATCTATATACTACCTATAAGAGACTTGCTTCATACGTAAGGATACATGCAGACCGAAAGTGAAGGGATGGAAAAAAGGTATTCCACGCAAATGGAAACTTAAAGAAAGCTGGGTAGCTTTTTATGTAGGACAAAATAGGGGCACCTGGGTGGCTCAGTCGGTTAAGTGTCTAACTCTTGATTTCAGCTCAGGTCATGATCTCACAGTTGGGGGACCCAACCCTGTGTCTGCACTATATGTGCAGAGCCTACTTGGGATTCTCTCTCCCTCTCTCTCTGTCCCTCCCCTGTTCACACGCTCATGTGCGCGCTCTCTCTCTCTCTCTCCAAATAAATTAAAAAAGAAAAAGACAAAACAGACCTAAACACAAAGACTACAGTAAGAGACAAAGTTATAATGGAATAACAAATGAGTCAACCCAACCAGAAGATATAAAATTTGTAAATATTTATGCATCTAACATAAGAGCATATGAACACATAATGCAAGTATTGACAGACTCAAAGGAAGAAACAGCAATGATAGGAAAGGACTCTAATATTCCACTTACATCAATGTGGGAGAGTGTGCGGCCAGTAGGGTATCATAGCTACCGAGTCTCCTGGGCAAGGGTGATTTTTTTCATTTTACCGGGTGTCACCAGCCCTCTGGGACACTGACTTGCCTCTCTTCCTTCAAGTACTCACACTTAATGGTAAAGTTAGGAGTAAGCAGTACTAATTACTTACCACATGGCCTGTGGGGAGGGAATGAGCTGACCCACTTGGCTGCTTCTACAGCAGTGTACCTCCTTCCAACAGTCCCCCAAAGTCTCCACAGCCTCCCCACCCCACTCCCCCACCACACCTTGCTCATCACTGAATTAGGCATTCCTCTGAAACTACTTACAGTCATGAACTTTGTGATCTTGGGCAAGTTACTTCACTTCTCCGTACCTTCATTTTTTCATATGTTAAGTGGGAATAGTAGTATCCAGGTACATTGTTAGGATTAAATTTGGTAAGATTAAAATACTTAGTGAACAGTGTTTAATATATGTTAGAGTCGGTTAGGCGCCTGACTTCGGCTCAGGTCATGATCTCCAGTTCGTCAGTTTGAGCCCCACGTCAGGCTCTGTGCTGACAGCTCAGAGCCTGGAGCCTGCTTTGGATTCTGCATCTCCCCCTCTCTCTGCCCCTCCCCAGCTCACACTCTGTCTCTATCTCTCTCAAATATATATACACATTAAAAAAAAAAAATTAATACATGCTAGAAATGTGCACTCAGTTTGCCATCTTGCTACAGAAACACTGCTTTTTAAAATAGGATGCTTAAATATTTTTAAAGAACATAAATATATGATTTTAAGATGTGTATAAGCTCAACTTTGAGGCAACCCATAGAAAAATGACACACACAAAAAATAAATGAAATGAAAATGAAAAATGAAATGAAATGAGATTTGGAGAGGGAATCAGAAGTAGGATAGCTACTTGAAACTGAGTAACAAAGATATCAGTACCGTTTGGTTTTTTTTTTTTTTTAATGTTTATTTAGTTATTTTGAAAGGGGGGAGAGAGAGAGAGAGAGAGAGAGAGAGAGAGAGAGAGAGAGAGAGAGA
>NW_024412395.1:10450487-10484132 GCF_014898765.1 Herpailurus yagouaroundi
AGAGAGAGAGAGAGAGAGAGAGAGAGAGAGAGAGAGAGAGAGAGAGAAAGATAGCGTGTGCAGGGGAGGAGCAGAGAGAGAGGGAGAGAGAATCCCAAGCACACTCCAGGCTGTCAGCACAGAGCCCCACCTGGGGTTCAATCTCACGAACCATGAGATCATGACCTGAGCCGAAATCAAGAAGAATTGGACATTCAACCAACTGAGCCACTCAGGAGCCCCTCCCCTGCTCTGTGACGCCAGGAGGCTCCAATCTCCCAACAGTCTCTAGCTTGCAGCTCTATTTGCCACTGGCCACACTGTAACCAGAGTGGTATACTTAAATTACAAGTCTCATGTAACTTGCATAAAAAAAATCCTTAGGTGGGGCGCCTGGGTGGCGCAGTCGGTTAAGCGTCCAACTTCAGCCAGGTCACGATCTCGCAGTCCATGAGTTCGAGCCCCGTGTCAGGTTCTGGGCTGATGGCTCAGAGCCTGGAGCCTGTTTCCGATTCTGTGTCTCCCTCTCTCTCTGCCCCTCCCCCGTTCATGCTCTGTCTCTCTCTGTCGCAAAAATAAATAAACGTTAAAAAAAAAAAATTAAAAAAAAAAATCCTTAGGTGAATATAATCTTACAGATGAAAAGGTATTCCATAATCTGCCATACTAGGCAAAATTTTTTTTGTTTTTGTTTTTGTTTTGAGGAGGGGAGCAAAGGGAGAAGGAGAGAATCTTAAGCAGGCTCCATGTCCAGCGTGGAGCCCCATGCAGGGTTCAATCTCACCACCGTAAAATCATGACCTGGGCCGAAATCAAGAGTCGGATGCTTAACCAACTGAGCCACTCAGGTGCTCCTACCCAAACTTCATTTTACACCCACATTCTCCTCTTGCTCTGTATTCCACTCATTATTAAAATTTTCTTTCAGTTCCTCAATACAACCTTCCTCATTCTTCATTCTGGAACTTTACACATGACACGGATTCTCTCTGAAACATTTTTCTGCACCCTAAATCTGCCTGTCATTCCCTCCCAAAATGGAACAGGATTAAAAGAGACCAAAACCAAAAACCTAACATTCAGCAGACTACCAAAGAGATTTATGCAACAGACAGTAAAAGCCTGGTTAAGATGTAACAGTAAAACGGATGAATATGACAGATATACTAAGATATATGAAATAAAAACAAGTACTAAAATGTGGCTTGTTGACAGAAGAGTCATCCTCTATGTGGCTTTTCCTGTAGTTTCTCAAACCTGATGAAATAAAATTTAAGAATTCTGAGCATGTAAGGGGCGCCTGGGTGGCGCAGTCGGTTAAGCGTCTGACTTCAACCAGGTCACGATCTCACGGTCCGTGAGTTCGAGCCCTGCGTCGGGCTCTGGGCTGATGGCTCAGAGCCTGGAGCCTGTTTCCGATTCTGTGTCTCCCTCTCTCTCTGCCCCTCGCCCGTTCATGCTCTGTCTCTCTCTGTCCCAAAAATAAATAAACGTTGAAAAAAAAAAAATTAAAAAAAAAAAAAAGAATTCTGAGCATGTAAAAAGAATCTCCAAAAAACAGACCAAGTTTATTCCATGTGCATTATTTTTTTTACTTCAGTAGTCTTAGTTAGCCTACTGTGTTAGAGCAGTGATTTTCAAAACATGGCTCCATCGACTAGCAGCACTTTTACAGGGGAACTTGTTTGCATTGCAAATTACTGAGCTCCACACCAGAGTTTCTGAATCAGAAACTCTACACATAGGGCCCAGATATCTGTATTTTAAGCAGCATCCAGGTGATTCTGATGTAAGTTAGGTCTGAAAGCCACAATGTAAGGGAATAAGGAAATAGTACTAAAACAGTAAAATATAACCACAACACGAAGTATCAGAAGGATGAAAGCAAAAATAGAACAAGTCAACAGTAACCAATAATATACTCTTTGTCCCACTAAAGGGTACTGTAATTCACTTTAGGGACAAAACAGCGCAAAAAACAAAAGTAAATGTACATGTATAATATAATCAGAGGGTTCTGATGAATATCATACTGATAAAGGCCAATAAGGAAGAGCCACCTTTAAGTACTTATAAAATTAAAGAAATAATGCATAATGAATGAATTATTACCACATTACTCATTATTTTGCTCACTCAATAAACATTCACTGACTACTACTATTAAACCATACATTATGCTAAGAGCTAGAGCTATGACAAAGAGGTGTGGTTTTTTTTTTTTTTATGTTTATTTATTTTTGAAAGACAGAGAGAGACAGAGACAGAGCATGAGCAGGGAGGGGCAGAGAAAGAGGAAGACAGAATCTGAAACAGGCTCTAGGCCCTGAGCTGTCAGCACAGAGCCTAACGGGGGCTCAAAACCCCTGAACCATGAGATCATGACCTAAGGTGATGTCAGAGGCTTATTAACAAGCTACTGGGCCACCCAGGTGCCCCTACAACAAATAGGTTTTAATGAAAGCAGAAGATATTTTGAAAAGTCAAAGCTTTTCTTTAAGTAATTTTGTTTGTTGTACTGGCACTCTTACCAAGGCAGATTCTGAAGAAAATGAGTCTGTATTTGTTGTGTACATGTCACAATAAAACATTAGGTGTCTATATAATTTATCAATTAAGTCCAATTAAATTAATTTGAATGTCTATGTGCCTAAGGGAATATTAGCTCCAAAATCCTCTAAAACTATTACACACACACACACACACACACACACCACATCCATATATATATAACACACATACATGTATGTATATATAAGTATATATAACTAGAAAAACTTAAATAAAAAATCTCAGCTAAGGATTGACAAGGATTAATTCTTTTTAGAATATAACCAAATTCCTTTTGATTGCTATTGGCAATTTTATTGCATGGATACATCCTCTTCTCAACATGTTCATTTTTCTAAATCCTGTGCATCTATATATCATCATCTCTTGAGAAGCAATGTTTTGTGGTAGGGAGAGTACACTATAATTTGGAGTCTAAATGCAAGTTCAAAACCATTATCAGTGACTTAATTATCTATGTCATTAAACAAGTTTTGTAAGCCTCAGTTTTTCATTTAAAAAATGTTAACGATTTGTTTATAAAATTGAGAATTTGGTTTACAAACAAGTCTACAGTACATGTTTCACAAACATTACCCTCTTTTCTCTTTTTCAGAATGGTATGCCTTCTGTCAGTCCATTAATTATCCTCAAAGTATTGATGTGATGTATTTTCATATTGACAATCAGAAAGAGGACACTGCTTACAACATTTGTGCCTCACAGGACTTTCCGTGGATTCATTTTGTCATTTCACAGATTCTTCTAAGTATTTAAATACTGAATGTGCAGTACTGTGGGAAAGACCTGTATAGGCAGTTTTGACACCCAAGACTAGTTTCATTAATGCCAGCAATAGCTTAGGCTTTATCTCCTTGGATTAGGATAATTTCTCATGAAAAAATAAGGGTGCTAGATAATTTTTTTTTATTTTTTTTAAAGTTTATTTATTTATCTTGAGAGAGAGACAGACAGACAGACTGACAGAGTAGGGGAGAGGGAGGGACAGAAAGAGAGAGAGAGAATCCCAAGCAGGTGTGCTGTCAACACAGAACCCGACATGGGGCACAATCTCACGAACCACAAGATCATGCCCTGACCCGAAACCAAGAGTCAGATGCTTAACTGACTGAGCCACCCAGGCACCCCTAGACAAAATAATTTCTAAGGCTTCTTTTGGGTCTTTGAAATTCCAATTCCAAATTTGGGGGAAGAATGATTTTAGATCATTAGCAAATAGACCCTTGGACCTGGGAATATATCTTATTTGGAAAGGAAAGCTCAAGATAGAAAAGTAAGACAAAATAAGCAAAATTAGGAGACTACAAAAAGATCAACCCAGCTAAATACCTCTGCTTCCCCATATTCATCCTGCTAAAATGTCCTCCTGTACACACACTTATGTATCAGAATTTAAGTTTATTCATTTTGAGAGAGAGAGAGAGAGAGAGAGAGAGTGCGTGTGAAAGCAGGAGAGGGACAGAGAGAGACAATCTGAACCAGGCTCCACAATGTCAGTGCAGAGCCCAATGCGAGACTCAATCCTACAAACCGTGAGATCATAACCTGAGCCGAAATTAAAAGCCAGACACTTAACCGACTGAGCCACCAAGGTGCCCCTAGGTAACAGAATTTTATCCCTTGTAATATATGTGATCTCAGTATTAGTCCTTCTAGAATACTTTATCACAGCGGATGATTTTTCATACTAATGGCAGGGACAATGATTCTGAGTAGCTGCTCTTTCTCCTTTGTTGTCTTATCATTTTTCTAATCATTCTAAAGACAGGCTTCCAGCAGGAGAGTGTGACCGATAACTGTCAGCAAGATAACCAGACAACTAACTTTTATTAGCTGTATGTCACACAAAGTGGGGTGTGGCAGACACCTTTGGTGTTGCCTGGCTCACAATTTATCTTTCTCGGAAAGGCTGCATAACTGACATTTCTACTCACTTCCATTTTCACATTCATTTATCAAGAAATAATACTACTCAACTAGGCCCTTGTAGAAGCTCCAATCTCTGGTGAAGGCATCAACTTATATGGAAAGTTTGTTTTTATTTCAGTTCATTACAAAAGTACTTCCTTCCACTGACACTAGCTGGCTCTTGCTTTGTTTTATCCACCTCATTCTCATAGGTTTTCATACAAAACCAGTAAATGATGCCAAGAAAAAGTAATATTTAGGAGGCACCTGGGTGGCTCACTTTGTTAAGCATCCAACTCCTGATTTCAGCTCAGGTCATGATCTTGCGTTTTAAGCCCCGTGTCAGGCTCTATATGCTCAGCACAGAGCCTGCTTGGGATTCTCTGTCCCTATGCTGCTGTCTCTCAAAATTAAATAAACTTCAAAAAAAAAAAAAAAAGTAATGTTTAACATCTCACGGTTACCTCTGCTTCCCCATATTCCTTTCTGTTAACCATTCATTCAGAGATCTAGGATTCTGACTATGAGAGAACAAGAGTAAGACATGGAGAGAAACTGTACTTTTCACGTAAGAGTTATTTGTACTTTCTATAGCCATTCTATTAACATTCCCTTATAAACCAATTTCTAAAGCACTGAACCAGAGACCCATTTGTCCAGCCTCCAAATTTTTCTAAACTATAGATATAAAAGGTCTCTTTCAAAACACTCTCCTGTACTAATCAAATGAGTTTCATTATTCTTTTGTAAAAGACCCTATCTGTATAAACATATAACTTTTCATAGAATTCAATATTTCTGTTATTCATCACATGCTACCTTCTATTTCTATAATGTGATTTTTTCCAACAAGAAGAATCATGATTGCAACTATTAAAGAATTAGTAACAATCTAAGTAACTTAATGCCCAAGTAACTGTAGAGCTCTAAAATTTAATCTCTATCTCATTTGGGAGGGTCTCCTTTGAATCTTCCTACTTGGAAAATTTACATTTAACAAATTAAGAAATTTGTTAGAATCAGACTGCCATGAATACCACAAAAAACTAATTTCACTTTAATGGAGGCTAATTTATATTAAGACTAAGATACATTAACATTCAAAAATATTTCTATCTTACTTCAATATTTTAATACTGCATTAATATTTTAAACTTTATGCCCAATTTTCTCTCAGTCAAGTAGCATGAATTAGATTTACAGTTGAGTTGTGTGAGATAAATAAACTGGCACTAGATTTATAGACTGACTTATAATTATGAAAACCTTCAAGAAAAAACTTTATTAATTAAAACACCAAGAAAATGAGGAACAAAGGCAGAAGAATTAGCTCTAATCATTCCAATTGAATTCTTAAAACTTTAACTCACTAATCAGATTAGTAAACATTATAAATAAAAAATTCCTTATATTATGAACAGAGAGAAAAACTAAAATGAAATAAAAGAGAACAGCTTAAACTTACTGGGTTGTCTGTGGAATCGTCAGCCAACTGTAAACCAAAATAATCGCGCTCAGTCAAATCAAGATGCTTGAAGACTATATCCAACAAAACTTGCCCCTGATCATGTTTCTAGAAGAAAAGAAAAGGAAATCAACACTGATAGGCAATATACTGTCACATTTTTGAGCTCCTGAATTTTTATCCTCTTCTATTAAATTGGCAACTATTCCCACACCAATGACTTGATTGAGAATAAAGACTTCACATGTTACATAATACTTAAAAAACAGTCTGACTTGGGGTCCCTGACAGGCTCAGTTGGAAGAGCATGTAACTCTTGATCCCCTGATCATTAGTTTGAGCCGTACATTGGGTGTAGAGATTACTAAAAAATAAATAAACAAAAAAAATACTCTTGATTTTTGTTCAGAAGGCTCAAAGAGCATATAAAAATATGATGACATTAAAGAAAACCTCTGATTGAAATGGCTTCTGCTTTCAAACTAGTGTCATGGGATTTTGATAATTTTATATTGTTGCCACATTAACTCACATATATATCTTTATCATTTGCCCTATCGGCTTTTTTCTAATTTTTTAAATGTTTGTTTATTTTTGAGAGAGAGAGACACAGCGTGAGTACAGATGGGGCAGAGAGACGGAGACACAGAATCCGAAGCAGGCTCCAGGCTCTAGGCTCTGAGCTGTCAGCACAGAGCCTGACACGGGCTCAAACCCACGAACCACGAGATCATGACCTGAGCCGAAGTCCGATGCTCAACCGACTGAGCCACCCAGGCGCCCCTTGTCTTACTGTTTTTATTCTTCCATTTAAATTAGGACTAGAAAGTGACACATTTAACTAAATAAAATTTAGTATTTCTGCATGTAAAATAAAGTCATCAAAAAGCCCCAACAATGATGAAAGTTATTTGTAGCAAACTGATAAATAATATTTTAATTATGCAAGTATTCAGAGAACTTTAGAAAAATACCTCCTTTTAACCTCACATTAATTATATCATGTAGGGATCATTTATTATCCTGCTGTTTTAGTAAAAGCAAGTATACCTTCCCTAAGTTCCACAGTTACTAAGTTGTAGTACAAAGGGCATGACTAGGTAATTTCCTAAAAAAAGAAATGTAATTTGTATGTAAGTGATGAATCGCTAAATTCTACACCTGAAATGAGTATTACACTGTTTGTTAACTAACTAGAATTTAAATAAAAACTTGGGGGAAAGATGTAACCAATAAATAAAAACATGGAGAAATAATCAACACATTTGGTAATAAAAGAAATCAAAAGTGGAAAACTATAATGCCATGCCTTGAGCAAACAACAATCCAAAAAATCCAATGAGTGAGATAAAAACTACTTATTGCTGCTAATATTATAGATAGATATAATGTGTTGGGAAAGCAATCTGAAAACACTAAGAGCAGTAACAATATTGACTACTTTTGGCATTCTAACCTTAGTGACAAATAATTAAATCCCGGATTATGACAAAACAGCTATACATACCACTATGTTCACTACAGTTTTATTTATATAAGACAAATATTAGAAGAAACATGTTAGTAAATAGTGGTATACCTTACCACTATTTTTTCCTCTCACTAGCTATAGCGGTTTGGAAGCTTCCAGCTACATATTAGAATCAAAACTCAGAGCCAAAACAATGAGGACATGTATGTTTTCAAATAATAGAAAATAAAGAGGTACAACAGACTCCAGAGCTGGCTAATTCAAGCAGATGAAAGATATAATCAATCACCAGGTTTCATTCCATCTCTCTTATCTGCATTCCTGGTATTAACTGTCTTTGTAGGCTGTTACCAAGATGGTCATAGCAATATCAAAATTCATACCAATACATGACAATGTTGAAAAGAACAACCTTCTTAGTAAGGTTACTTTACAAAGAGCTATCCTTCGTGTCTTATTGGCCAGACTGGGTCAAAAAGCTATTTGCAAAACTCGTAAATGGCAGAATGTATGTGCTTCAAGTAGTGACTCACAATGGTGGCTGCTATTTAAATAATATAAATATTTTTTATACTGATACAACTCACCTCCCCGACCCCTCTCCCATTCTCATTAAATTGGTCCAGGATGGAGATCAAGCATTACCCACCTTTTTTTTTTTAGGTTTTATTTATGAGAGGAAGAGAGAGAGAGTGAGCGAGCAGGGGAGCGCAGAGGGAAAAAGACAAAAGAGAATCCCAAGCAGGCCCTGCACTGTCAGTCCCCAGTGTAAAGCTTGAAGCCACAAACCATGAGATTGTGATCTGAGCCTGAAAACCAAGAGTCGGACGCTTAACCAACTGAGCCACCCAAACGCCCTAAGCATTAGTCATTTTAAAAAGCTACTAAGGTGAGGGGCGCCTGGGTGGCTCAGTCGGTTAAGCGTCCAACTTTGGCTCAGGTCATGATCTCACGGTTTGTGGGTTCCAGCCCCGCATCGGGCTCTGTGCTGACAGCTCAGAGCCTGGAGCCTGTTTCAGATTCTGTGTCTCCCTCTCTCTCTGCCCCTCCCCCACTCACGATCTGTCTGCCTCTATCTCAAAAATAAACATTAAAAAACAAATTTTTAAAAAGAAATTCTGTTTAGCTTTTTGAGGTACCACCAAACTCCTTTCCACAGCAGCTGTAGCATTTCACATTCCCACTAACAATGCATGAAGGTTCCAATTTCTCTAAATCCTTGCCAACATTTGTTATTTTCTATTCTTTTGATTGAAGCCATCCAAGTAGGTATGAGGTAGTACTTCAATATGGTCTTGATCTACATTTGCATAATATCTAACGATGTTGAGCATTTTTTTCATGTGCTTATTGGCCATCTGAACATCTTTGAAGAAACGTCTAATCAAGTTCTTTGCCCATTTTAAAAACTGGCTTGATAAACTTTCTGTTGAGTTTTAGAAGTTCTTTTTATATTCTGGATGCTAGAGCTTTTCTGGATGTATAATATACAAATATTTTTTCCCATTTGTAGGTGTCTTTTCACTTTCTTGATCATAAACTTGGATACACAAAGTTTTAAATTTCTGGGAAGCCATATTTATTATTTCTTTTGATATTATATCTATGAATTACTTGCCAGGTCCAAGGTCATGAAGAATTACCTATATATTTTCTTCTAAAAGATTAATGGTTTTAGCTCTTAACATATAGTCTTTTCAGTCTTTTGAAGCTTATTTTTCTGTATGGTAGGTATATATATACCTAGGTAGGGGTGCAGCTTATTTCTTCTACATGTGGGTGTCCAGTTGTCTAAGCACCATTTGTTGAAGAAACTATTCTTTCCTCACTGAATCTATCTTGGTAACTTTCTCAAAAAACTGTTGACCACAGATGTACGGAATTATTTCCAAATGTATAGGTTATTTTCTACTCTCAGTCATCAGTTTTGTTTTCATCTCCCATATACTACATAGACTTAGTTCTGAAGAATCCTACAATCCAGAAATGCCAATAGTCGCTGATGAAAACAGTCCAAGAAAACCTGCTTGCTCTAGCCAAATGACCAGGAAAAGAAGGGTTTCTAGCAGCACAGAAACCTTACTGACAATGCCAACTCTACTCCTGCCAAACCCAATGGGAAAAAAACAGAGCCCATCTCCAGTAGTGCCGTGGAAATCAAGTAGGGAACTAGAGTTCCATGTGCCTCCTGGTACTAGCAGGGAGCCAGTGGGAAGCCTGTTCTACCTCTGCCAACCAAAAGCCAAGTTCCAAAACACAGTTACCCCTTAGTAGTGGTAACAGCAGAAGCTGAGTGTGTTACTGAACTTCCATTTCAGCCTTATAGTAACAGGCAGTGTTTAGCTTCCCCCACTGTTACGGTGACAGCAGAAGGTGAGAGGGAAGCCTAGATTTCCACTAACACACCATCCAGCTATAGCAGGTGGCACCTATCAAACAGAAAGCAGGAGGAGGTAACTAGAAAAAAGAACAGTTAAATCGTGAAATAACAGATACCCATGATAAGCTGCATATAAAACTGACCAAAATTAAAAGAGCAAAAGGTTTTAAAATTCAGCTACAGTGTGGAATACATGCATGGCTTTCAATTAGGTCTCTGGATAAGATACACACAAAGCAGAATAAGGTAATTATACAAAGTTTCTAGAAACTAAATTATCATTAGAACAACCCACAAAAGCAGGCCAGGACCTGTATACTACCAAGGTGACTCCTTGCAATAAAGAAGATCGAATACAATCTAGAGTCTCACAAAATATTCCCCAAAATGTCTAGAATACTACCTAAAATCACTCATCATACAAAGAACTAGGGAAATCTCAACGAGAATGAGAAAAAGCAATCAACAGATGCCAACAATGACATGACTCAGATGTTGGAATTACCTGACAAGGATTTTGAAGTAGTCACCTTACAAACATTTCAATGAGCCATTATGAATGCTGTCAAAAACAAAGCAAGAAAAAGAAAACGAAAAGAAAAGGGCACCTAAGTGGCTCAGTCAGTTAAGCATCCAACTTTTGATCTCAGCTCAGGTCATGATCTCATGGTTTGTGAGATCGACCCCCTCGTTTGGCTCTGCATGACAGCACAGAGCCTGCCTGAGATTCTCTCTCTCCCTCTCTCTCAAAATAAATAAATAAGCTCAAAAAATTTAATTAGAATATTTTTGCAAAGAAACAGAAGATCTACAAGAACCAATGGAAATTCTGTAACTTAAAAATGTAAAGACTTGGGGCGCCTGGGTGGCGCAGTCGGTTAAGCGTCCGACTTCAGCCAGGTCACGATCTCCCGGTCCGTGAGTTCGAGCCCCACGTCGGGCTCTGGGCTGATGGCTAGGAGCCTGGAGCCTGTTTCTGATTCTGTGTCTCCCTCTCTCTCTGCCCCTCCCCCGTTCATGCTCTGTCTCTCTCTGTCCCAAAAATAAATAAACGTTGAAAAAAAAAAATGTAAAGACTTGATGTGCTCAGTAGGAGAATGAAGATGATAAAGAAAAGAATCAGTGAATTTCAAGACAGATGAATAGAAATTACAAAAAGAAAATAAACTGTAAGAAAGAAAATGACCAGCCCTTCAGTCATTCAGAAAATGACCAGACCAAATATAACAGTCTTGTCCCTGGAGTCCCTAAAAGAGAAGATAGTTTTGGGATAATAAAATATTTGAGGAAATGCTAGCTAAAATTTTCACAAATTTGGCAAGAAGTGAAAACACAGACTCAAGAATCCAAGTGAATCCCAAGGAAAATGGTTCAAACAAATACACCCTGAGGCACATCATAATCAAACTACTGAAAACAAAAGATAAAGGAAAAAGGGGCGCCTGGGTGGCGCAGTCGGTTAAGCATCCGACTTCAGCCAGGTCACGATCTCGCGGTCCGTGAGTTCGAGCCCCGCGTCAGGCTCTGGGCTGATGGCTCAGAGCCTGGAGCCTGTTTCCGATTCTGTGTCTCCCTCTCTCTCTGCCCCTCCCCCGTTCATGCTCTGTCTCTCTCTGTCCCAAAAATAAATAAATGTTGAAAAAAAAAATTAAAAAAAAAAAAGATAAAGGAAAAAAATCCTGAAAGCAATATTTACCTATACAAACTGACAATTCAAATTAAGATAGATTTCTCATCTGCAACCACAAGGCCATAAGGAAGTTGTACATAATATTTTCCACGTGCTAAAAGAAAACAGCTATCAATACAAAATTCTTTAGTAAAAGAAAATATTGTATAGGAATGAAAGATAAATAACATTCTCAGAAAAAGGAAAATTTAAGAGAATTTATCACCAATAGTTCATCACTAAAGGAATACCTAAAAGAAGTTCTCCAACCAGAAAGGAAACAGTAACAGGAAGAAATATGGAAAAATAGAAAAGAAAAAAGAACAACAGAGTGGGAGAAACTGGGAAAAATCTAAAAGCCTATGCTTCTCTTTAGGATTAAATTATATTTGATGGCTAAAAGAAAACATCGTAACTTTATCTGACATGCTGCCCAATGTACATAGAGAAAAAAATTAACACAATTGAAAGGGGGAAAAGTAAAGCCCCCTAAAGGCAGGTAGTTTCTATACTTCATTCAAGGTAGTAAAATATTGTTGCCAATATAGGGGTGCCAATCTCCATTCCTGTCCCACAGGTGAAAATCTGCATATAACTCTCAACTCCCCAAATCTTAACTGGTGACTGAAGCCTTACTTACTGATAACAAAAAAAATCAATTAACGTCTATTTTGTGTGTCATGTGTGTTATATACTGTATTCTTATAATAAGCTAGAGAAAAGAAAATATTAAGTTATTAAGAAAATCATAAGGTCGGCACCTGAGCAACTGACTCTTGATTTTGGCTCAGGTCATGATCCCAGGGTCATGGGATTGAGCCCCATGTCAGGCTCTGCACTGAGCATGGGGCTTGCTCAAGATTCTTTCTCGCTCTCTCTCCTTCTGCCCCCTCCCCTGCTTTCACTCTTTCTCTCCCTCTAAAAATAAAGAAAATTTAAAAAAAGAAAAAGAAAATCATAAGAAAAAGAAAATAACATTTATGGTACTATACCATATTTATCGGGAAAAAATCTGCATATAAATAGACCCATGCAGTTCAAACTCATATTGTTCAAATCTCAACTATACTACCATAATTAGTATGTAAAAAATGTAATACCAAGCAATCATCAAAAACAGCCATGCAAAAAGATACTTTCAAAAACACTAAAAACGAAATTCTAAAAAAGGTTTACATAACCTATTAGAAAGGCAAGAAAAAAAATGAAAAGCATAATAAACAGAAGCCAAGTAATAAAATGGCAAACCTAAGCTCTAACACACAAATAATTACATGAAAGTGCATGGTCTAAATAGATGAATAAAAAGGCAGAGTAAGAGGAAAAACCATGATCTATTATCTACAACAAATTTACTTCAAATATAATGATATATGTAAATTGCAAACAAAGGGATTGAAAAAGATGTATCATGCAAACATTAATTTTAAAAACTATACTTGAAAACAAAAAATTTTACTAGGGGAAAGAAAAGAACATTACAAAATATTTATGGACAAAAAAACACAGCTGGAACACAAATGAAACAAAAATAGAATGGGAAGAAAATCAGAAAATAGAAAAAGCACAAATATAACTGCCAGTGTCAAAAATGTATCAATTGCTAGAATTATTAATAGAAAATTAGCAAGAATATAGAATTCAACAAGACATCAACTAACAACATCTACATGGGACACTCTATTCAACATCAGAATACTCATTCTTTTTGACTGTCTACGGAATATTCATAAGACAGGCCATATCCTAGGTTATTAAATAAATCTTACCAAATTGAAAACTAAAATCAGTGCTCTATAACCATAATAAAATTAGAGCAGAAAACAGTAACAAAGTTAAAAATTAGAAACTAGACACTTGGAAAATAACTCATTTTTAAATACTCCACAGGATAAAGAGGGCTCAGTAAAATTAAAAAAATACAATAAACTGGAAAAAAGAAAATTCAATATATTAAAATTTGACTACAGAATATAGCTAAAGCTGTGCTGAAAAGAGGATTTATGACCTAAAAGTTTACTTTAGAAAAAAAGGAAAGGTCTCCAGTCAATAACCTGAACTCCTAACAAAAACTAGAAAAAGCAAAATAAATAGAAGGAAAGGAGTAAAATACAGGTAAGACCAGAAATCAATGGAAATCTGGTTCTTTGAAAAGATCAAGAAAATTGAAAAACTTCTAGCAAGAGTATAAAGAAAAAGAGAGAGAACACACAAATTACCAATTACAGAATTAAAAGTAAGGATGTCACTGCACACTCCAAAAACATCTACAAGGTAACTAAATAGAAGAAACATATCTATACACAGACATTTCACAATTTGGGTGAAATAAATGATTTCCTCAAAAAATAAAACTCTACTAATATTTACCTAGTATGAAATACTTTGAATAGCTCTACAATTATTTTTTTCAATGAAACTGTACTTAAAAAAAAACAAACAACAACAACAAAAAACACCTCCCCTAAACTGAAATCTCCTGGGCCTAATGATTTCACTGAAGAATTAATTCTAAGAAATATTTAAATAAGACTTAAGAACAAGTCTACTCAACCTACCTCCAGAAAATCAACTCACTCTATTAAACTAGTATACCCAGATATCAAAGCCAAAGTACAAAAAAAGAAAACTACAAATATTTCTCATGAACATAAATGCAAAATTCCTCAAAGAAATATTAGTAAATGGAATTAAGCAACCCTCAAAAGGATTATACACGATGAACAAGTGAGGTCTTCCGGAGACACAAGTGTGGTTCAATGCTGAAAATCAATCAGGTAATGATGTCCTGAAAGCAATTCCCTTGGCCTACTTCCCAGCAAAACAACTACTGTTAAGGAAAACAAGCAAAAACACAACCCCAACAATTTAAAGCCTCCGGGAATTGTGGTAAGAACATAGAACAAATGCAACAGCATTTATTCAAAAAACTATACTAAGTCTTGCTAAGAATGGTCAGTCTGTGGCACTTGAGCCATGATCTACTTTCTCTCTCTTCCTCCTAGGCTAATGGTAAGCAAGCTCTACTCCAGGATGGCCAAGAAGAGAAAAATCCCTCTACCCTTAGATAGTAGTCAAGGCATACAGAATCTATACAGAAGGGGCAGGCTGCCAGCATTCTTAGGCATCTCAACTGTGTTTCAGATTTTATTTTTTTTTAATTTTTTTTTCAACGTTTATTTATTTTTGGGACAGAGAGAGACAGAGCATGAACGGGCGAGGGGCAGAGAGAGAGGGAGACACAGAATCGGAAACAGGCTCCAGGCTCTGAGCCATCAGCCCAGAGCCCGACGCGGGGCTCGAACTCACGGACCGCGAGATCGTGACCTGGCTGAAGTCGGACGCTTAACCGACTGCGCCACCCAGGCGCCCCATGTGTTTCAGATTTTAAAACACAGGATGGTGTGGCCAAGAAGCTGGAAGCCTCCACCCAGCCCTCACTCATAGAGCAGAGACTGGTCTCAATCACAGAAAGTAAAAAATACTGAAGCCATGAAGCAGATGGGATTGCCCAGGGTCAGAAGAGTAAAGAAACAGCTGATGGAGAACCTTGACAGGTACCAAAATCCCCAGCAGGCAGAACAGTGACTGCCAAAGAAGGCAATAAAAACATATTTGGTTAAGTGACTACATAAATGACAGAATGGCCTTCAGAAAATAATTTAAAGTTTATATGGCTTTTATATATGTCACTTAGCAGGCATTCCTGGTCCTTCAGAGGTTTTTCTTTTTTCTGTTTTTTGTTTGTTTGTTTGTATGTTTACTTCATAAGAGGACCAGCTAAACAAGACATCTGAGGAAATCTCTAAAGCACAAGGGACAGTGCATCCTGCATAGATACTAACTTACTGGAAACAGTTCCTTTACAGATGAAAAAACTGTTCCTGAGGTTCCTGGGTGGCTCAGTCGGTTGAGTCTCTGACTTTGGCTCAGGTCATGATCTCACAGTTGCTGAGTCTGAACCCCTTGTTGGGCTCTGTGCTGACAGCTCAGAGCCTGGAGCCTGCTTCAGATTCTCTCCTGTGTCTCCTCTCTTTGTCCCTCCCCTGCTCATGCTCTCTCTCTGTCTCTCTCTCTCTCAAAAATAAACATTAAGAAAAAAAAGAACTAAAAAAAAAAAAAGCAAAAAAAGAAACTGTTCCTAACAGAACTTATCTAGGTTTATTACTAGAAATTTAAGTTGATAACAACTGCCAGGCAAAACTGAGATTCCTGTTGGCAGGCCAAGCACAAGGACAGATGTGTTAGACAAGTTTATGAGAAATACCAAGCAGCAGCACTATAAAACCTATGGCAGAGAAAAATACTCTGTAGGGTAGTACAGTAAAACGGAAACAACAGTCAAGCCAAGTCCTTACTTGGCTAGTTAGTATGTAGTCTTGGGTGAATTTTGTTCTAACTAAGCCAGTTTCATCAACTCAAAACCTATGGGGTAGACTAGTTCATGTGTGTTTTGAGGTGGCAAAGGCCAGATTTGGGCTTCCTGCTTCAACCATAGGAAATGTAACTGGTCTACTACATCTACCCACCCACACATATACATGTGTGTATGTGTATCTTTGTGGCAGAAAAAAACCCAAAAGTATTTCATACTTTAAAACGACTGAAAACAACTAGAGTAGATGATCTCTGAGGTCTCTCGTTTCTAAGGATGCTTTCCTGAACATGGAAAAAAGAAATGTTTACACATAAGAAAAAAGGCAATTATGTAACAGTTAATGCAGGTTAGAAACACTAAAGGGCTGGAGGAAAGAGTTACTTTCATAATGTTTAGGCCAAAGGCATATAATGTGTCTTAACAGTGACTGAAATCCTTCAGATCCCTCTTAGAGTATGGACTTTGATTATATCCTTGGATGGAACATACACAACAGGAATAGATTTTCATTAGGAGTCTACAGTGAGGAAAGGTTCTTAACAGACAACATAAACTTTAAGAGATAACATAAACACATGGGTTTTGAAAAGAAAAGGAGGTAACTTATTGGTGGACAACGTAAAATTTAGTAGTGGCTTAAAGGAGTGACAATAGCTTCTTTTTTCTGCCTGGAACTAATTTATAAAACAGGAGAAGGGGAAACAAATATTATGGTACTCCAAATATAAACTATACCTTCTATAGTTTAAAAAAACTGCATTTTTTTCTATACGAAAGTCAAGAGAAAGGTTCTGCCTAAAGAAAAATAATCCAAACAGAGTTATGGCTAGCAAAGTTAGTAATGACTGATAACAACAGTGATAGCCAAAGCTTACTGACTACTTGCTATGTCTGACACTTGTAAATGAACATGTAATAATTCACTTCATTATCGTGAGAACCCTCTGAGGTAGGTCCTGTTAAGACTCTTGAGGAGTGCCTGGCTGGCTCAGTTGAAGAGTGGGCAACTGTTGATCTCCGGGTTGTGAGTTTGAGCCCCCATGGTGGGTGCAGAAATCACTTAAATCCTAAAAAAGACTCTTTAAAGATGAAGAAACTGAGGCAGAGAATATAAACACAGATTTGCAAAGATCACACAGGTAGTAAGTAGTGGAACTTACATTCTACCCCAGATTATCTGGCTCAAGAGTCCATGCTTACAGCCACCATAAAATACTTTGTTTCATAGAATAATTTTGCCATTATCAACAATGGAAGACTACTTATACTTAGTCTCCTCAGCTGAAAGGAATATTTTTTAAGCTGGGTACACACAATTGCTTTGTATAACCCATATAAAAATACCAACTTTCCTTTCCAGCAATATGGCAGAGTAGAAAATCTAAGAAAACTCTGCCACAAAATCCCTAGAGATGCTGGTAAAAATGCAATAAACATTCTTTTAATTGTATTGCTGGGTTGAAAAGAAGCCTACAGCAAGGAAAAAGAGGGAAATATAAAACTTAAGAACTGTGCTAGGACTGCCATGGAAAGGCTTCTTAAGGAATAAGCAGTCTAAGTTTATCACATACAAGTGAGACAATTTGAGTAGGAGATGGGCTCAAATAAGGTGAGATACAGGACTAAGACTTTTTCAGTGAAACTCCCAACTCACATGGTGACATTATTTTTTTTTTAAGTTTATTTATTTATTTTGAGAGACAGTGTGTGCGTACAAGTGGGGAGGAAAAGAGCAGAGGAGACAGAGAGAGAGACAATCCCAAGCAGGCTCTGCACTGTCAGTATGGAGCCCAACACAAGGCTCAACCCCATGAACTGTGAGATCAGGACCTGAGATGAAATCAAGAGTCAGACACTTAACCAACTGAGACACCCAGGCGCTCTCAGACAGTAACATTATTAGCGAAAGGCAGATTAGTGGGGGACAAAATCCTCCCACCAGCCCAGGATAAAACGAAAGAAGTTTTTCTGCCTCTACCTAGGATCCAGATGAGGTGGAAAAGTTTCCCCTGAAAATTATTCACAACCATAAGGCTGCCCTCACAAGGGTCTAATGTTTGAGTTTATACTGTCTATTGCTTAAAGAACCCCGATGGTGAATAATTATGATCAAATATTAGTTCTGGGTAAAAACAAAACATCCCTCAAGGAATGCATCCTTAACCCAGACTACAAACAATTCTCAGGGATAATGCTTATCTGAAGACAAGGTCACAATTCAAAATTATAAAACACTGGTGGAATTAAGACAAAAGTCATGAAAGCTAATTACATTCTTTTAAAAACTTCAAATAATAGAGCCATAAAGACCATAAACTTAATGATTAAAAGTATTAAAAATATAGGGGCACCTGGGTGGCTCAGTCAGTTAAGTGTCCAACTCTTACCTTTGGCTCAGGTCAGGTTCTCATTCATGGTTGTGAGATTAGAGCCCCACGTCAGGCTCTGCACTAAGCTCCAGAACCTGCTTGGGATTCTCTCCTCTCTCACTCCTGCCCCTCCTCCAGTCATAGTCGATCTCTCTCAAAATAAATAACACCCCAAATTACTTATAGATGGGTTAAAAAATGTTAACACACAAGCCTCTGACAAAACTGAATTAAGAATTAAAAAAAAAAATTAACAAGAACCACATATAGAGCATATGGATCTAAAACAATGAAAGAAAATCAGTAAGCTGTTTAAAATTTCACACATAAAAGGCACAAATAGCATTACCAAATCTGTGAAGTTCTAACCTTCAAAGAATACAAAATCTCCATCTACCTAAACTTTTCCAATGAATAGAAAAGCAGAGAATGTTACTTACTCTGATGATTCTACTTTAAAAGCCAATAATAACAGTAAAAAAACATATGAAAGTGAATCACATTAATGAATAGAAATGCAAAAATCTCAAATAAAATACTAGCAAACTGAATTTTGGCATCACAACAAAAAATGATTCGAAGATTTTGTGGAGGATTTAATATTACAAAAGCTATAGATAGAATTATTAATTTAGTATTAACAGAATAAAGGAGAAAAAGCATACAAATACCTCCTCATTCAAATGGAGAAAAAATGAAGTAAAACCACATAAACAAATTTTGCAGTAACAAAACACAAAGAAGGGCATTAGAGAACTATAAAGGGAATCAATTCAAAAAGGAAAGATAATATTTGTAAATATTTGCTCACCCAACAAAGGAGCACCTAAATATATAAAGCAAATACTAACAGACAGGGAAAAATTGACAGTAACATAATAAGAGTAGGTAACTTTAATATCCCACTTACATCAAAAGACTGCTCAATTAGACAGAAAATCATAAAGAAAAGACTGACCTTAAACAACACATTAGACCAGATTAACTCAATAGATATATACAGAACATTTCATCCAAAGGCTGCAGAATACACCTTCTTTTCAAGTGCACATGGGACATTCTCTAGGATAACTCACATGTTGGCCCACAAAACAAGTCTCAGTAAATACAAGAAGACTAAAATTATACCAAGGATCTTTTCTAACCACAACAGTAGAAGACTAGAAATCAATTACAAGAAGGAAACAGGAAAAAAATACAAACATGGGTAGACTAAACAACATGCTACTAAACACACAATGGGTCAACAAAGAAATCAAAAAAGAAATTTAAAAAATACCTTCAGAGAAATGAAAATGGAAACACAACTTTCCAAAATCTATGGGATGCAACAAAAGCAGTTCTAAGAGGGAAGTTCATGGTGATGCAGGCCTACCTAAAGAAATGAGAAAAATCCCAGATACACAACTTAATTTTACACCTAAACAAACCAGAAAAAGAAGGGCAAAGCCTAAAATTAGCAGAAGAAAGGAAATAGTAAAGACCAGATCAGAAATAAATGAAACCGAGACTTTTAAAAACAAGAGAAAAGATCAATGAAACTAATAGCAAGTTCTTTGAAAAGAAAATCAATAAATCATTAACTAGACCCATCAAGGAAAAAAAAAAGAGGGCACAAATAAAATCTGAAATAATGAAGTTACAACTGACCCTATAGAAATATAAAGGATGACAACAGACTACTACAATCAAGTATATGCCTACAAACTGTAAAACCTAGAAGAAATAGTTAAATTCCTAGAAACTCATGACTTATAAAACTGAATCACAAAGAAATAAAAAGTCTGAATAGACTGGAATGCCTAGCTAGGTCAATAGGTAGAGCAAGCAACTCTTGATCTAGGGGTTGTGAGTTCAAGTCTCACAGTGTTTGTGGAGATAACCTAAAAAGTAAAATCTTAAAAAAAATTTTTTTTAAATCTGAATAGCCTAATTACAACTAATGAATTAAATCTGCAATTTTCAAACTCCTAAAAACCTAAGGCCCAGGATCAGATGGCTTCACAGGTGAATTCTACCAAACATTTACAGTTAGTACCTATTCTTCTCAAATTATTTGAAAAAACTGAAGACGAAGGACTGCTTCCAAAATCATTTTACAGGGCCAGCAAAACTAAAACCAGACATTCTGCCCATATCGCTGATGAACATAGATGCAAAAATCCTCACCAACTAACAGCAAAGTAAATTCAACAATATATTAAAAAGATCATACACCAGGACCAAGCAGGCTTTATTACAGGGATGCAAGGATAGTTCAACATCTGTATTTCAATCAAAGTGATACACCACAACATCAAAGGATGAAAATCATATGGGCATCTCAGTATATGCAGAAAAAGCACTTGACAAAACTCAACATCCATTTATGATAAAAAGTTTCAACATTAGGAGGGTACAGAAGAAACATACCTCAACATAACAAAGGCTACATGTGTAAGATCCACAGCTAACATCAGACTCAATGTTGAAAAGCTCACAGATTTTCCTCTAAGATCAGGATAAGGATAACTACTCTCACCATTTTTATTCAATACAGTACTGGAACTCCAAGCCACAGCAATTAGGCAAGAAAAAGAAATAAAAGGTATCCGAATTAGAAAGGAAGAAGTAATATTGCCATTACTTGTAGAAAACTTAATTCTATATACAGAACACCCTAAAGACTCTACCACAAAACTATCAGAACTAATAAATTCAATAAAGTTGTAGAATACAACAGTAACATACAGAAATTGGTTGTGTCTCTATAAACTAATAATAAGCTATCAGAGAAATTAAGAAGGGCTCCTGGGTGGCTCAGTCAGTTAAAGCATCTGACTTTGGCTCAGGTCATAATCTTGCAGTTTGTGGGTTCGAGTCCTGTTTCAGGCTCTGTACTGACAGATCAGAGCCTGGAGCCTGCTTCAGATTCTGCGTTTTCCTCTGTCCCACTGCCCCTCCCCCACTCGCTCGTTCAAGCGCTCTCTGTCTCTCAAAAATGAATAAACAGGGGCACCTGGGTGGCTTAGTCGGTTGAGCGTCCGACTTCAGCTCAGGTCATGATCTCACGGTTTGTGGGTTCGAGCCCCGTGTCAGGCTCTGTGCTGACAGCTCAGAGCCTGGAGCCTGCTTCGGATTCTGTGTCTCCATCTCTCACTGCCCCTCCCCCGCTCATATTCTGTCTCTCTCTCAAAAATAAATAAACATTAAAAAGCATTTTTTAAAAATGAATAAACATTTAAAAAGTTTTTTTTAAAAGGAAGGGAAATTAAGAAAACAATCACGTTTACCATAAAAAATAAATAAATAAAACACCTAGGAATAAATTTAACCAAGAAGACCAAACACCTATACTCTGAAAATGATGAGAAAATGATGAAAGAAATTGAAGATAAGTAAATGAAATGATATATAATTCTCAAGGGCTCCAAGAATTAATATTGTTAAAATATCCATAATACTCAATGAAATCTGCAGAAACAATGCCATCCCCATCAAAAATACCAATGACATTTTTCACAGAACTGGAACAAATAATCTTAAAATTTGTAATGGAACCACCAAAGACTCCAAATAACAAAAGTAATCTTGAGAAAGAACAAAACTGAAAGTATCATGCTCCCTGATTTCAAACTACACTAAAAAACACAAAAATAGACACAGAGGTTAACAGTATAGAGAGCCTAGAAATAATCTCAAGCATGTATGATCAATTAATCTTCAATAAATGGTTCTGGGAAAACTAGACAGTTATATGAAAAAAAAATGACACTGAACCAATACCTTGTGCCAAAAATAAACTCAAAATGAAATAAACAGCTGAATGTACGACCTGAAACCATAAAACACAGAAGAAAACATAGGCAGTAAGCTCTCTGACATGGGTCTTGGCAATATTTTCTGGAACGGTCTCTTCAGGCAAGGGCAACAAAAGCTAAAATAAACAAAGGGGATTACATCAAACTAAAAAGCTTTTGTACGGCAAAGGAAACCATCAACAAAATGAAAGGGTAACCTACTGAATGGAAGAAGATAACTGCAAATCATACAACCAATAAAGGGTAAAGGGCACCTAGGTGGCTCACCTAGGTTAAGCATCTGACTCTTGATTTCAGTTCAGGTCATGATCTCCCAGTTCATGAGTTCAAGCCTTGCGTTGGGCTCTGTGCTGACGGTGTGGAGCCTCCTTGGTATTCTTTTTTTCTCCCTCTTCTCTGCCCCTTCCCCACTCATGCTGTCTGTCTGTCTCACTCTCTTTCAAAATAAATACATAAATTAAAAAAAAAATAAAAGGTTAGGGGCACTTGAGTGGCTCAGTCAGTTAGGCGTCTGACTTTGGCTCGGGTCATGATCTTGCAGTCGCTGAGTTCGAGCCTTGCACTGGGCTCTGGGCTAACAGCTCAGAGCCTGAAGCCTGCTTGGGATTCTGCCTCTCCTTCTCTCTGTCCTTCCCTCCCCACAACCACCACCTGCTTATGCTCTCTCTCTCTCAAAATGAATAAACTTAAATAAATAAATAAATAAATAAATAAATAAATAAATAAATAAATGTAAAAAATATAAAAAAATAAAAATAAAATCACATTACTAAGTATTAAAAAAGTCATTATGGTGCATAATGATAAATGGTGCAATTTGCCAAAACAATATGCCATTTCTTAACTTTTATGCACCAAAAAGAGTTCCAAAAATACAAAGTGTAAGCCACAATAAAAAAATACCACTTCACACCTACAAAGATGGCTATAATTTTCTTTTTAAGTGGAAAATAACAATTGTGGGCAAATTTATGGAGAAACTAGAACCCTTGTACATTGCTGGTTAGAATGTGAAATGGTGCAGCTGTTATGGAAAACAATTTTGCAGTTCCTTAAAAGCTAAACAAAAGTATCATATGATCTAGCAGATGCACTCCTGGGTATATACCCCAGGGAACTGAAAACAGGGATTTGGATATTCGCAAGCTAATGTTCACTGCAACATTATTCACAAGAGGTGAAAGGTGCAAACAACCCAAGGTCCATCAACAGATGAATGAACATACAAAATGCAGTATACCTGTATAATGGAATATTTTTCAGGAATAAAAAAGGAATGAAGTTCTGATACATTCTACATGGAATCTTGAAACATTATGCTAAATGAAACAAGCCTACATAAAAGAACATATATTGTACGATTCCACTTAGATATCTAGAATAGGCAAATTCATAGGTTTTGGGGTCAGGGAAAAATGGGGAGTAATTGCTTGATGGTTCAAGAGTTTCTGTTTGGAGTGATGAAAAAGTTTTGGAAACAGTATTAATGGCTGCAAAACAATGTGAATGTCATTAGTGCAATTGAACTGGACACTTAAAATGGTAGTAAATTTTACGTGATATATATATATTATTTTAAAATATAGCAATATACCTAAAACCACTGAAATGTACAATTACAAAGGATGAACTGTACGCTTTAAATGTGAATTATATGTCAATGAAGCTGATAAAGCATACATACTATAAAGTTGACAGTTCCTACAAGAAGAACCTGACAAATCTTTCCCCACAGGAGATTTTAGCAAAAATGAACTACTGATAAACCACAAAAAGAGTGAGATAAATACTGGAAACATAAACGATCAATAATTATAAGGGAAAGGGAAACAACAACAACAAAGACACAATGAAGTGATGGACAGTGGACATCCTTGTTTCCAGTGTTAGGGGAAAAATTCTAGTATTTCATTTCTAGGTATGATGTATGCCTTAGGTATCTGTAAATACCCTTCGGCAGTTTATAGAAATTCTTTTCTATTTCTAGTGCACTAAGTTTTTGTTTTTATTTTTTTTTTTAATTTTTTTTTTCAACGTTTTATTTATTTTTTGGGACAGAGAGAGACAGAGCATGAACGGGGGAGGGGCAGAGAGAGAGGGAGACACAGAATCGGAAACAGGCTCCAGGCTCCGAGCCATCAGCCCAGAGCCTGACGCGAGGCTCGAACTCACGGACCGCGAGATCGTGACCTGGCTGAAGTCGGACGCTTAACCGACTGCGCCACCCAGGCGCCCCGGTTTTTGTTTTTTTTTTTAAAACATGTTGGGGAACTGATCACATGGAATTTCTCCTTCACAGCTCACATTCTTGAAATTAACCTAACTTGGTATAAACACATTTTATGAGTACTGTGTGTATGTGCCAATATAAATTTAATTTGTTAATAATTTGTTTGAAAATTTTTCAGATCTTGTTCATTTTGTTCTACAATATTTCTTAATTTTTTTTAACGTTTACTTTATTTTTAAGAGAGACACAGTGTGAGTGGGGGAAGGGCAGAGAGAGGGGGATATATGGAATCTGAAGCAGGCTTTTGGCTCTGAGCTGTCAGCACAGAGCCCAAGCGGGGCTCAAACTCACAAACTGAGATCATGACCTGAGCCGAAGTCAGATGCTTAACCGACAGCCACCCAGGTGCCCCTACAGTATTTCTTTATATAATAATGATCTGACTAGCTATAAATATGAAGGTTATGCGGGTTTTGTAAAATGAGCTGTTAATTATTACTTCTCTTTTTATTCACTGGAAGAGATTGGTGTTATTTTTTAAATGTTGAAAAAATTCATTAGTAGAAAGTAAAACCACGATACTACAACATAAGCATCAAAACGGCTGAAATTGAAAAATACCAAGTGTTGGTGAGGATGTAGAGAGAGCACATGTCAACTCTCATAAGCTGCTGGTGGAAATGTATATGCAAATATAACCACTATGAAAAACTGTTTCATAATATCTGACCTAAGCTTTCCACTCTGAGATATTCCCCCAAAAGAAGTATGTATGTATATATATGTATACATATTTTTCCACCAATTTACATATATGAATTGTTTAAAGCTGTAGTATTCATAGTGGCCCCACAATGTAAACAAACCAAGGGTCCACAAACAATGGACTGGATAAATTTTAGTGTACTTATGCAATGATGTCTCACTATTTATTGCTTTATGGTAAACACACCAAGATGTTTTGTCTTTTTTTTAATTTTTTTTTTCAAAATTTATTTATTTTTTGGGACAGAGAGAGACAGAGCATGAACGGGGGAGGGGCAGAGAGAGAGGGAGACACAGAATCGGAAACAGGCTCCAGGCTCTGAGCCATCAGCCCAGAGCCCGACGCGGGGCTCGAACTCACGGACCGCGAGATCGTGACCTGGCTGAAGTCGGACGCTTAACCGACTGCGCCACCCAGGCGCCCTCACCAAGATGTTTTTTAAGAAGTATCAGGGGCACCTGGCTGACTCAGAAGAGCATGCGACTCTTAATCTCGGGGTCATGAATTTGAGCCCCACATTGGGTGTAGAGATTACTTAAATACATTTTTTTAAGAACTTAAAAATAAATAAAAACTATTAATATCTTTCATGCTTCCGTGGGTTGATGGGCCCACTCTGTGGTTCTTACTTGTGGTTGCAGTTAGATGGCAGCTATTAAATTCATCTGAAGTTTGACAGTACCAAGATGTACATGAGGGCTCACTCACGCGATTGGCAACTGATGCGGACTGCTGGCTGGAGTATCAGCTGGGACTGTTAAGCAGAGAGCCTACATCTATGGCCTCTCCATATGGTATAGGCTTCTCACAGCAGGATACCTGGATTCTGAGACTGTTCCGAGAGTACCAGTGTTCTAAGAGACCCAACTAGAAGGGGGACGCCTTCACATTACTGGCAGTCACAAAGAGTCTCTTTATTGCCATGGACAGAAACAAATCACATAGGCCAGGCAACACTCAGGGGTGAGGAACTCTGCAATGGTGTGAATACTAAGAGGTATGGTCCAGTGGGAGGCCATCTTTGGGGACTGGCTGCCACAAATGGAATATGACACAGAAGTGGGGAGGAAAAAGAAATATTTAGGTCGACCATATATAAAACTGCTGACATGGTGACTTACAAAAATAAGAATTTCACATTAAAAACAAACAATACTAATCTATGGTGATAGATATCAGAATGGTGACTACTTCAGGCAAGGAGTGATAAATAACAAGAAGGGGGGCGCCTGGGTGGCGCAGTCGGTTAAGCGTCCGACTTCAGCCAGGTCACGATCTCGCGGTCCGTGAGTTCGAGCCCCGCGTCGGGCTCTGGGCTGATGGCTCAGAGCCTGGAGCCTGTTTCCAATTCTGTGTCTCCCTCTCTCTCTGCCCCTCCCCCGTTCATGCTCTGTCTCTTTCTGTCCCAAAAATAAATAAACGTTGAAAAAAAAATTTTTTTTTTAAATAACAAGAAGGAAGTACAAGGAATGCTTCTAAAGTACTGGTAATATTCTGTATCTTGATCCAATGGCTATTTCACAGATGTTAGTTTGTAATTCTTATCAATCTTACATTTAAGATTTGATTTTTACTGTATGTATGTTATACTTCAACTGAAAAGTTACTTCTGCCCCACTTGCACTACCAAAACACTGAAATATCAGTTCTTATTCATTCAGACTGAGAAAATTTTGTTTTACCAAGGAAAATTAGCAAGTAAATGGCCCAGTGGGAACTCTAATGTATCACTTGCTGATACACAAAAATTGTCAAGTTTTACTCTTTACATATAAACCTCCCCACTTCAAACTTAGCCCCTGTAACATTCTACTTTTCTACTCTGCTTTCATTTAAAGCTGAACTAAAATAGATTTTTCCACAGGGAGACCACAGATCTGTACAGTGCTCTGTCTTAATTTAGTCATTCCCAGTTATCCAGTGTTATTAATATGCAAATGCACAATGCAAACAATCAACTCAAGAAGAAATGTTTGTGTATGGGGGTATGCTTAGGGACAAAACAAAATCTCTTGACTCTTAACTTTCAAAAGTATAAACAACTAACTAGTGGAAAACTGCAACTAAACATTCTTTTAAAAAATGAATTTATTCATAAAAAATCTTCATTGAACACTAACTTTAGAACACAGTTTCTCAACCAACTTTGGCACTGATGACATTTTATATTAGAGACTTCATGGAGAGGGGGACTGTCCTGTGCATTATAGGATGTTTAGCTGCATCCTTGGTTTCCACCCAGCAGATGCTAGTAGCTCCCACCCAACTGTGACAACCAGAATGTTTTGACATTGCCAAATGTCCCCTGGGGGAGGGGGAGCAGGTATAAAATCAGTCCCCTTTGAGAATCATCACTACAGAGGAACATTTACAGTTCTAGCTATGGGCTCAAAACCACTTCCTAAAGACAATTCTTATAAGACTATAGATTCGTTTCTCACTGAACTTTAGAAAAATACTAAACAGAAAGCCTACTCCACGAGGGAGGAGAATAGTAAGTATAATACATCTGGGACATGAATTTTGACTATGTCCCATTTAGTATATGCAATGAACACAACGGAAAATGTGCTCTATAAATAACAACTAATTATAGAATGTTAATGAGGCCAAGGCAGTCTCCATCCCTCCCAGCTGTGTTTTTATGACAGAGACTACATGGATCCAAATCATCTTGCGTACTTTTTAAATACAGATTCCTAAGCCCCCAAAAAGACCTACAAAACTGAGGTGTGCAGACAGCAATCCGAACTTCTAATAAGCTTTCCTTAAGAGTCCACCATTAAATTCTTATGCATACAAAAACGTAACACAAACAGCACCATGGACTACTTATCTCCAATCTTTCATAACCACAACTTTTAATTTGTGTCACTGATCAGAAGGAGATATAGAGAAGAAACAGAAGACCAGTCAACTGATAGCAGATGGTGTGGCAGATAAAAACATCAGTCTGAGGAGTCAAAGGGCCAGGATTTTTATCTCAATCTATCACTTACTTGGCCTGTAACTATGAGCAAGGCACAAACTCCCTGGGTTTGATTTCTCTATCTATGAAAAAGAGGTAATTGTCATACCACATTGTTATTGACAAAAAGAACCAAAAACATATGTGAAAGCTCTAAGGAAGTAACACAGAACTAATATGCAAGATAAGTATTATCCAACAGATACTAATACAAAGCTACAACTGAGAAGCCATACGACAGTAAAATTATCCAATAAAATATTAATTTGGATATATGAAAGAAAGAGGATTCTGTAGAAACGTATCTTAAATATTATTCAAAACAATAAAAAATAAAAGCATATTCACAGGGTACCAAGCAGGGGAATTTCTACAGATGAGAAGCTGAGACGTGAGTCATGCGTCACTTTACTGAAGCAAGTATGTAAGTAGGAAAGACACTATATACTACCAAAGAAAAACTTGATCTAGTATGACATTACTAAGAAAAGATTTATATTCGACTTCAGGTGTAGATCAACAAGAAATAAACATACTAGAAGCTACTTTTCTCACTCAAGACTCAAGATAAAAAAACAAAAAGCAATCATATGAGGAATCCAAAATGTAAATTAAAGCAGGCAGTGTAGAGAGGAAAAAATCACAATCTGAGGTAAGGTGAGCTTTCCAGGTTTTCTTTTTTTTATCCTTTCTTTAGTTTTCTTTACTTAAACCTTTGACTCAAAGATGGGTTGAACTAGGGAACTGCCAGTAGGCACAGGCAGCAAAAGAGACAAGGGAAACCCAATTTTCTTTTTAAGAGGAAGAGAGAAGGAAGCCCTGTGAACCAGAGTGTGGTGCGGGGTGGGGGTGGGGGGGGGGGAGGGTGTGCAGGCAGAGACACATTTTTTCCTCTCTAGAGCTCTGCCTCAGGGATAGCCCCGGTCATGCAATGAGATGGCCATGGTGATGATACCGTGGGGACTAAAACTCCCATCTCTGCGTAGTACAAGAAAATAGGGTTTTTTGAAGAGTAGGGAGTAATCTGTGCTTGTTTGGTTTTTATCCCTCACTTTTCTCTCAGCACCACTACACTCTAAGACAAAACTGTTCCACAAAACAGAAAAGAACCTCATCCTTCTGACCAGAGTATGAAAAGTGGCTACCGGCAACCAGAAAGTGTGCAGAAAAGCCTGCAAAGTGTAGGAGAATACACATCAGAACAAGTCCTGGGCTCATGCCAAAGCTGTGCATGTGCAGAATACACCCGAAGAACCACAGCAGTGACTAAGAACTGAACTAGAGTGTCAGCCTTGAAGTAGCTCTCGAGTGCCATGCAAACGTCACACTCCCAGATCACACCAAAGGCTTTGGAAATGAATTCATGCTGGAACCACTGCCCCCAAAATGAGAAGAATTTGAGTACCGGGTTAACCTCCCACTAAAGTAACAACAAAAACAATATTATATCATGGATTTTAATACGATACAGTCTCATAATATTCCAGAATGTCCAGGATGCAATAAAAAATCACCTGATACACTTAAGAATCTGGCAAATCTGAACTATTTTCAAGGTAAAAAGATGATCAACTGATGGACACTTTGAAATAACTCAGATGTTGGAATTATCAGGCACAGCCTTTAGCATAGTTACTATAACCATCTTCCATGAATAAAGGGGGTGAACACTCTTAAAATGAAAGAATATACAGAAATTCTCAGGAAAAAACACCCATACATATACCCATATATAAATGGAGATATTCAAACTGAAAAATACATTATCTAAAATAAAAATCTCAAATGTCCATCAACTGATGGATAAAGAAATTGTGGTTTATATACACAATGGAGTACTACATGGCAATGAGAAAGAACGAAATATGGCCCTTTGTAGCAACGTGGATGGAACTGGAGAGTGTGATGCTAAGTGAAATAAGCCATACAGAGAAAGACAGATACCATATGTTTTCACTCTTATGTGGATCCTGAGAAACTTAACAGAAACCCATGGGGGAGGGGAAGGAAAAAAAAAAAGAGGTTAGAGTGGGAGAGAGCCAAAGCATAAGAGACTCTTAAAAACTGAGAGCAAACTGAGGGTTGATGGGGGGTGGGAGGGAGGAGAGGGTGGGTGATGGGTATTGAGGAGGGCACCTTTTGGGATGAGCACTGGGTGTTGTATGGAAACCAATTTGACAATAAATTTCATATATTGAAAAAAAAATAAAAATCTCACTGAATGGGCTAAATAGCAGAATAAATATAACTGGAAAGTCAATTTTAAGGTAATGAATAACAGGTCTAATCTGAAATAAAGAGAAAGTTTATAAATGTGAACAGAGACTCAGGGACCTATGGACAAAAGTTAAAATACACATTACTAGAGTTCCTGAAACAGACCAGAAAGAGATTGATACAGAAAAAATATCTGAAGAAATAAGGACTGAAAAGTATCCAAACTTGATCAAAGCAATGGATTTAAAGATTTGAAAATTTCAGTTAAATAAAACCATGGCCAGACCCATCAAAATCAAACTGCTAAAAGATAAAATCAAATTTCTAAAAATTTTATAGGAGACCATATTTAAAAAACACATTTCATATAGAAAAACAATAATTTGAATGATTGCAGAGTTTGGATCAGAAACTATGAAGTCACAAAACAGCTAAACTACATATTTAAAGAGAAAGAGCTATCCCCCCAGAAATCCATATCCATTGAAAATATACATCACTGGGGGGGCACCTGGATGGCTCAGTTGGTTAAGCATTTGACTTTGGCTTGGGTCATGACCTCACAGGCTGGGAGTTTGAGCCCTGCATCGGGCCCTGTGCTGACAGCTCAGAGGCTGGAGCCTGCTTTGGATTCTGTGTCTCCCTCTCTGTCTCTGTCCCTTCCCCACTGGCACTCTGTCTCTCTCTCTCTCTCAAGAATAAATAAACATTAAAAAAACAAAAAGAAAGAAAGAAAATATACTTTGGGGCACCTGGGGGGCCCAGTCAGTCAAGTGTCCAACCAACTCTTCCTTTTGGCTCAGGTCATGATCTCACGGGTTTGTGAGATAGAGCCCCTCATAGAGAATCCCTACCTGGGATTCTCTCTTTCCTTCTTTCTCTCTGACCCTCCCCCTCTCGCACACACACCTCTCTCTCTACCTCTCTCTCTCTCTCTCTCTCAAAATAAAACAATATTAAAAAAATATTTTGGGATTCTCATTCTCTCTCTGCCCCTCCCCAGGTCGCTCTTGTCTCTCAAAGTAAGTAAACTTAAAAAAAAAAAAAGAAAAGAAAATATACTTTAAAAAGTATAAGGCAACTCAAAACGTCACACAAAGGAAAATTAAGAGAATTTATTGCCAGAAGACTTGGGACTAAGGGAAATACCTAGAAGTTCTTCCCTGAATTGAAATGATACCAGAGGGAAATCAAACTTAAAGCAAAAAGAATGGTAAATATATGGGTAAATATAATACACTATTTTCTCCAACTAAATTATTTAAAACGTGTTACTGTTGAAAGTAAAACAGCATGTCTGAGAAGATATCATCCTATATAAAATTAATATATATGACAACAATAACCAATAAAAGGAGAGGGAACTGAGGGAACTGGGAACTGTATGGATGGAAGTATACAGGTTTAATTGAAGTGGTAAAATGTGAAATTTAAGTGGATCATAAAAAGTTGGTATATATATAATATAAGCTAGATAGCAATCTCAAAAAAACAACAAATGAAGCAAAGAGATACACTAAAAATGAATACTAAAAATATTCAACTAATCCAAAGAAGGCAGGAAAGGAAAAAGAAACAAAAAACAGAATGGATAAACAAAAGAACTTAAAAATGGAAGCACTAAATTGAATAAATTCAATAATCTCATTAAGCTTAAATTAAAAGACATTAACTGTCAGATTATACTTTAATTTTTTTAATTAAAAAAACTTTTTAATGTTTATTTTTATTATTTTTGAGAGAGAGAGACAAAGTGAGAGCAGGGGAGGGGCAGAGAGAGAGGAAGACAGAGAATCTGAAGCAAGCTCCCGGCTCTAAGCTGCCAGCATAGACCCCAATATGGGGCTCAAACTCACAGATCACAAGATCATGACCTGAGCAGAAGTCAGATACTCAACCAACTGAGCCACCCAGGAGCCCCCAGATTGTACTTTTAAAAAGACCTATTCATGCACTGTCTACCAGATTTCCATTTTAACATAAAAATGTACACACACATTAATAAAAATAATGAAGAGATTCAGTATATAAACACGATTCAAATGGAAGATGAAGTGTACTATCTGACAAAGCAGATGTCAGAAGAAAATGACCAAGGGAAAAGATGGACATTACGTATTGATAAAAGTGTCAACTCACTAAGAAGAAATAACAGTTTTAAGTGGCTAATACAAGAGGTAATACAAACACATTAGTTTCCCATGAGGTGAAACTAATATAACTGACACACAAATGTTCAATTATACAATTATAGTTGAAGACTTCAACTTGAACAACTGATAGAGCAAAGAGAAAATCAGCAAGGATGTAAAAATGCTATGAATCAACCAAATTGACATTTATAGACCTCGCCACGCAAAAAGAGTGCACATGTACCATTCACCAAAATATGCCATAAACCTTACCAAATTTAAAATAAACCTTACAAAAGCAAACCTTACCAAATTTAAAAGAATTGATATCATACAAAGCACATTAACTAGACATAATGTAATTTAAATAGAAATTAGTAAGAGAAAGGTATCTGAAAAATCCTCACATATCTGGAATCCAGCATACATGTAAATAACCCACAGGGCAAAGAGGAAGTATTGAGGGAAATTTAAAAATATTTTTAACTGATGGGGCGCCTGGGTGGCGCAGTCGGTTAAGCGTCCGACTTCAGCCAGGTCACGATCTCATGGTCCGTGAGTTCGAGCCCCGCGTCAGGCTCTGGGCCGATGGCTCGGAGCCTGGAGCCTGTTTCCGATTCTGTGTCTCCCTCTCTCTCTGCCCCTCCCCCGTTCATGCTCTGTCTCTCTCTGTCCCAAAAATAAATAAACGTTGGAAAAAAAAAAAATTTTTTTTTAAAAAAAAAATATTTTTAACTGAATGAATATAAAAAGAAAACATATGATACTCTGCAGGATGTACAGCTGAAACGGTGCTTGGAGAGATATTTACAGCATTAAATGCTTGTAATAGAAAACATGAAATATTTCAAAATAATAATCTACATGCTTCTACCTTGAAAAATTAAAACAGTAGATTGAACCAATATGAAAGAAGGAAGAAAATAATAGAAATCAATGAAACTGAAGAGATAAACAATTGACCAAATTTAATTAAAACCAGAACTAGCGATTTTTTAAAAAACAGTAAAATTGATAACCTTTTAGCCAGAGTGAAAGAGGAAAATAAAAAGAAAACACCCAAATTATCTTTTACTTCTACTATTGATAGACATCCATACAACTCCTACAGAGAATAAAGAAACACAACAGGGGTGCCTGGGTGGCTCAGTTAGTTAAACGTCCAATTCCTGACCGGCTCAAGTCATAGCCCTAGGGTCATGAGATCAAGCCCCAAGTTGGACACCACACACTCAGCATGGAGCCTCCTTTGGATTCATTCTCTCTTCTCTTCTCTTCTCTTCTCTTCTCTTCTCTTCTCTTCTCTTCTCTTCTCTTCTCTTCTCTTCTCTTCTCTCCTCTC
>NW_024412395.1:10484232-10500980 GCF_014898765.1 Herpailurus yagouaroundi
CTCTCTCTCTCTCTCCCCCACCACTGTCCCCCCCCCAATCATGCTTCTCTCAAAAAAAAAAACAAAACAAAACAAAACAAAAAACAAAAAAAAAACACAACAAACTTTATGGTCATTAAGTTGGCAACTTAGAATAAATCAATTTCTTAAAAGACACAAATTATTAAAACTCAAGGGAAAAAAAAATGTTTAATTTGAATAGTCCTAGATCTGTTAAAGTAGTTGACTTTATAGTTTAAGATATTCCAGGGGTAAGGGGTGGCTCAGTTGGTTAAGTGTCTGACTCTTGGTTTTGGCTCAGGTCATGATCTCACACTTCATGGGATCAAGCCCTACGTTGGGCTCTGCACTGACAGCACAGATCCTGCTTGTGATTCTCTCTTTCCCTCTCTCTCTGCCGCTCCCCTGCCACATGGGTGTGCTCTCTTGCACCAAACATTTAAGGAAGAAATAAAAACAATTTTACACAATCTTTTCCAGAAAAGAGAAGGAGAAAAAACATTTCCCAACTAGACTAGTGCTAACCTGATACCAAAAACACATATAAACAAATACATGAAAAGGGGCGCCTGGGTGGTTCAGTCAGTTAAGCATCCGACTTCAGCTCAGGTCATGATCTCATGGTTCGTGGGTTCAAGCCCCACATTGGGCTCTGTGCTGACAGCTCAGAGCCTGAAGCCTGTTTCAGATTCTGCGTCTCCCTCTCTCTCTGCCCCTCCCCCACTCACACTCTGTCTCCCCGTCTCAAAAATAAATATTAAAAAAAAAATTTTTAAATACATGAAAATATTACAAGAATGTAAGAATACATATTACCACCTCCCATAAGCATAGACACAAAAATTCTCAACAACATATTAGCAAACCAAATCTAGCAATATATAAAATGGGTACGACATCACAAACAAGTGGTATTTAGCAAAGGAATTTAAGGTTGGTTCAACAATCAAAAATGCATCAGTGAAACTCACCACGTTAACAAACTAAGTAAGAAAAACCAATGATCAAAAAGAAACAATATTTGACAAAACTCAACATACAGTCATGATAAACCCTTTTGGTAAGCTAGGCATAGAAGAGAAATTCTTTGAGCTGATAAAGAGCATCTACAAAATAACTACAGTTAGCAACATATTTAATGGTAAAAGACTGAATGCTCTACACCTCAATGAGAAAAATGAAAAAATTTCCTCTTACCACTCTTATTCATTTCTTATCATAGTCAGTGCAGTAAGATAAGAAAATGAAATAAAAGGTTTACAGATTAAAAAAGAAAATTTTTAATTCAGACATGTAGAAAATTCCATGCAATCTATAAAAAGTCTCAGAACAAATGAGTTAAGTTGCAGGTTACAAGCTAAATATACAGCATCAATTCTATATTTGTATACTGGCAAATGAACTGGAAATCTTAATTTAAGAAAATATTATAGGGGCGCCTGGGTGGCTCAGTCAGTGAAGCCTCCGACTTCGGCTCAGGTCATGATCTCACGGTCTGTGAGTTCGAGCCCCGTGTCGGGCTCTATGCTGACAGCTCAGAGCCTGGAGCCTGTTTCAGATTCTGTGTCTCCCTCTCTCTCTGACCCTCCACCGTTCATGCTCTGTCTCTGTCTCAAAAATAAATAAACATTTAAAAAAAAGAAAGAAAATATTATAATATGTAACAGCACAAAAAATTAATCATTTAGGTGTAAGTCTGAGTTTCTTTTCAGGATGATGAAAAAGTTTTGGAAATGGATAGTGGCGATGGTTATATAACATAGTAAATATATTTAATACCACTAAATTGTACAATTAAAACATGTTAAAATAGTAAACTTAATCTTTTTAATCACACTAAAGATATCTTTAAAACAATTTTTTAATGGGCAAAAGGTTTGAACAGAAGTTAAAAAGGACCAAAAATGTGGGGTGCCTGGATGGCTCAGTCAGTTAAGCTTCCGACTTCAGCTCAGGTCATGATCTTGCTATTCATGAGTTCAAGCCCCACGTCAGGCTCTACGCTGACAGCTCAAAGCCTGGAGCCTGCTTTAGATTATGTGTCTCCCTCTCTCTCTCTGCCCCTCCCTACTCACTCTGTCTCTCAAAAATGAATGTTAAAAAAAAAAAGATTTTTTTAAAAAAAGGACCAAAAATGTTATGTAGCAGTGATGATGACACTAATCAAACAGAAATAACATATATCATTTGATGAGGAGATGACAATTAACTGTTTTGAATATGCTGAATGTGAAATACTATTCTGGCTATGCACTGAAGACTAACAAATCACATCAAAACAGAGGGTTAGGGATACCTGTGTGGTGCAGTCTGTTAAGCATCAGACTCTTGATTTCGGCTCAGGTCATGATCTTGTGGTTTGTGAGTTGAAGCCCCGCGCTGGGTCCTGCATTCACTGCAGAGAGCCTGCTTGGGGCTCTTTCTCTCTCTCTCTCTCTCTCTCCCCCTCCCTCCCTCCCTCCCTCTCTTTCTCTCTCTCAAAATAAATAAACATTAAAAAAAAAAAAACAGTGGGTTAAAACAGTAACATTAAGTTTATTTTACTGAGGATTCTGGGATTTCACTGGGTTCAGCTATATCAGTCTCAATGAGTCTCGTGTGCCTATAACATGTTAGGACTGGTGTCATCTCAAGAGGTGTCTTCACTCAGATGTCTAATGTCCTGCCCTGGGAGACAAACAGCTGGGAATTCCCTGGGCATCTATGTGTTCTCTCCATATGGTCTCTTCACAAAATCTCCACAAGGTCTCAGGGTAGCCGGACTTTACATGGCATCTGAAAGCTCTCCTAGAGGAGTGTACTATAAAATGCCAGCAGAAGTGAATTGGTTTTTCTAACCTCAACTGGGAAGTTATACAACATTTCTTCCAATGGATTCTATTGTGGAGGGGATCACAAAGGCCCACCAAGGTTTAACTGGAGGTAATATCAACCCCTTCTCATGGTGGGAGAGATTTCAAAAATTTTCTGGACCACAAATACCTCTAGCATCTTTAGCAGACAGAGAGTTTGCATTGAGGAAAAATAACAGGACTGGAGATAATAGGTATCACAGTCTACAGAAACCAGGAAAGAATGAAAGGGAAAGATAAAAAAAAGGGGGGGGGGACATCAATATGTACAAAACTGATTAAGATACAGAATGTGATCAGAGACAGAAAAGAGTTTTCCTTAAAAGGAGAAGGTAACAGTTCTAAAACCTGCTAGAAGTCAAACACAATAAGCCATAAGAAGCTAGTTAATTTCCCAACTAGACAGTAAGATTTGAGGAAGCAGTTTTCAGGAAGCAGAATGAGGGCTGAGGCAAGATTGTATAGTATTTCTTTTTCACCCTTTATTAAACTACAATTGACAAATAGAATTGTATATATTTAAGGAGTACAAAGAGATGGTTTGATATACATATACATTATGGAAGGATTAGGTTGTAATGTTTAGATGATTGATGACAAAGTAGGTAAAATGACTCTTGTTATTTTCTGCCAAAACACACATAAAATAGAAACGGGAAGGGGAGGTCATCTTTAAAAAATAAACACTTGATTTTAATGCAAATACAAGGATGTAACTTCAAATTTCATTGTAAACAATCATCCATCTTTGTTATTCTTATTAAGGAAAAAGAATTAGCAACCTACTGCTTAAAATGTTAAGGCAAATTAGTAACTTTCCAAAGCAGAGAGCACCAGATCCAGATGGGTTCATTGCTGAATTCTACCAAACATTTAAGAAAAAATTATATCAATTCTCTATAATCCCTTTCAGAGGGTAGAAGAAAAGGAATACATACTTCCAAAATCAGTCTATGAGGCCAGCATCACATCTTCATCAGAGCTCTTGGGTGACCAGGCACATTGTCAGTGAGCAGTAATATTTTGAACTGAATCTTCTCTGAGCAGCAGGTCTCATTAATGGGCTTAAAATATGCACTAAACAATGTTGTAAACAGATGTGCTACAATCCAAGCTTTGTTGTTCCATTCATGGAGCACACGTAGAATAGATTACCATAATTCTTAAGGGCCCTAGGATTTTCTGAATGACCGATGAGCATTGGCTTCAACTTATCAATTTAAAGTCATTAGTTGCATTAGCCCCTAACAAGAGAGTCAGTCTGTCTATTGAAGATTTGAAGTTAGGCACTGACTTCACTCTAGCTGTAAAGGTCCTAGATAGCATCTTCTTCCAATAGAAGGCTGTTTTGTCTACACTGAAAATCTGCTGCTTAGTGTAGCTATTTTCAAGGAGGAACTAGATATTCTGGAATCACTGGCTGCAGCTTCTACATCAGCACTTACTGCTTCACCTTGCACCTTTATGTTACAGAAACAGCTTTTTTCCTTAAATCTCATGAAACTACCTCTGCTAGGTTCAAACTCTTCTTCTGCAGCTTCCTCACCTCTCTCAGCATTCACAGAATTAAAAATCATTAGAGCTTTGCTCTGCATTAGGCTTTGGCTTAAGGAAATGTGGCTGGTTTCATCTATCCAGACCACTCAAACTTTCTCTGTATCAGCAATAAGGCTCTTGCACTTTCTTATCATTCATGTGTTCAGTGGAGTAGCATTTTTAATTTCCTGCAAGAACTTTTCCTTTGCACTCACACCTTGGCTAACTGGTGGAGGCCCAGCTTTCAGCCTATCTCAGCTTCCGACATGCCTTCCTTACTGAGCTTAATCAGTTCCAACTTCCGATTTAAAGTGAGAGATGTATGACCCTTCCTTTCATTTGAACACGCAGAGGCCACTGTAGGATAATTAACTGTCCTAATTTCAGTATTCTTATGTTCCAGGGAATAGTGAGGCCCAAGGAGAGGGGAAAGAGAAAGACAGGGGGACAGCTGGTCAGTGGAGCAGTCAGAACACACATACTTATCAATTAAGTTCACTGCTTTACACAGGTGTAGTTCATGGCACCCTAAAATAATTAACAGTAGTAACACCAAAGACCACTAGAACAGGGGCACCCAGCCAGCTCAGTCAGTGGAGCATGCAACTCTTGATCGCAGGGTTGTGAGTTTGAGCCCCACGCTGGGTGTAGAAATTCCTTAAAAATATTAAAATCTTTAAAAAAAAATCACAACACGTAATAATGAAAAAGTTTGAAATATTGCAAGAATTACCAAAATGTGACACGAAGTCACAAAGTGAACAAAAGGTGTTGGGAAAATGGGGCCAACAGACTTGCTCAACATAGAGGTGCAACAAACCTTCAATCTATAAAAATGCAGGATTGTGACATGCAATGAATCAAAGTGTAGTAAAATGAGGTTTGCCTACAATTTGACACACAAAAACTAAAAGCTCAAGGGAGAAAACTAAGCATATTTTCAAGAAAAGACAATGAATAATTCTAGGAAGAACAAAATACTATCCAACTACGCTGCTTGGCTTTCCAGTAAATTAACTTGCATAATGATAAAAAAAGTAAACAATGACACCAATTAAGGCAGAAACTGCCAACGGCCCACATCATAACCATTTTGTCTCATTTCATTAAAATAAAGCTTCAATATTGTTTGGGGTAGAAACGGTATGTAAAATACCAAGCCCTGGAGCACCTGGCTGGCTCAGTTGGTAGAGTGTGCTATTCTTGATCTCAGGGTCGAGAGTTCAAGTCCAATGTTGGGTATGGAGCCTACATAAAATTAAAAAAATAAATAAAATAAAAATAACAAATAAAATAAAATAAAATAAAATAAAATACCCAGCCCTTGCAGACCCAATGAGGACATGTGACTGAATTTTGGCCAATAAGATGTAACTAGAACCTACAGAGTAGAATTTATAAGTAACGTTCTTTAAGTCTGGGGAAGAAAACCGGTATGTCCCCTTTTTTGCTTCTCCATTTTCCCCTACTGTAATCAGAAAGAGTTGGGTTCCTAGAAAAAGAACAGATAGAGCTTTCTTAACATAAGAGAAGTCAATTTGGGTCCCAGCCATCTTGTGAAAGAATGTAAGAGCAGACAGCCACCATCAGGCCAGGATATAACCTAATCATATCAGGGACAGTAAATCAGTAGTAAAGCTCCCAGTACTGATTCAAAAGTTAAGATTCACCTGATGCACATCCTTGAGTTCTCTGTGCAGGATCTAAACCTGAGCATTTAGACATGGACCAACTGCCAACCTTCGTGACCGTGACCTAGACTCAGTCACCCTCAGATGACTTCTGCCCCAATTCCATGCTGTATTCCCCACTGAGCAAAGCCCCTTCATGAATATGTGTGCACTGTTAGCTTAAAACTTCCCCAATACTGTGGTTCAGGAGACACTGCTTTGGGAACGATCCCCAGTGTTCTCCTTTACTTGTTGCAAGTAAAACCCTTCCTTTTCCTATTCTTTGGCTTGGTTGTGTCTTTTGGCTCAACAACCACCAAGAGACGAACTCCATTTTGGGTAACACCACCACCTGCCTGAAAGCTGACAAGCATGTTAGAATTCTTAAAGCTTTCTTGGATCATGAAATGATCTTATGTACACAGCCATGCACCCAGGGAAGTGAAGGACAAACAGGAAACCTGACTCCTTGATAACTGTGAAGCTGCCATCCCATTATTGGACTGTCAATCGCTAGGATTCTTTTGATAGAAAAGTTAACTTTAGCTCATTTAAGTTACTGTTATTTCCAGTTTCTTTTACTAGAAGCCAAATGTAATTCTGATAGAAGATCAAAAGATAAACAGTAAAGGGACAGATAGACAGATAAACATATTTAACTAAAAATTATGACAGAAGAATTTTAGGAGGAGGATGTAAAATAGACTAAAAATATTAAATCCTCATCTTGTATAATGGGAAGTCAATATAAAAAGTGTCCAGAATAAAAAATATAAACCAGCACAGAAAAATGGAAATAAATGCCTAAAATATATCTCCAAAGGTATTTCAAAACTAGTACTAAAAGAGTGGGAGTGGCGTCCAGTCCCCCAAGCAGCACAGCACAGCCAGCTTCTTGGCCATGGCCAATCAGGAGCACATGGTCATTGCCATCAAGCTGCATGGTGTGTAGCACACCCTGGTGGGCAAGATCACCAAGCACTTTGAGCAGAAGGGATTCCATGTTGTGGCCAAAAGGCTCCCTCCTACAGGCCTCTGAGGAACTGCTAAAGCAGCACCACATTGACATAAAGGCCCACCCATTCTTCCCAGTAAAGTACCTGAGCTCTGGGCCCATTGTGGCCATGGTTTGGGAGGGTCTGATTGTGGTGAAGACGGGGTGAGTGATGTTTGGGGAGACCAAACCAGCAGATTGTAAGCCAGGCACCACTCATGAGGACTTCTGTATTCAAGTTGGCAGGAACATCATTCATGGCAACGATTCAGTAAACAGTGCAGAGAAAGAAATCAGCCTATGGTTTAAACCTAAAGAATTGGTTGACTACAAAGCCTTGTGCTTTTGACTAAAACTAGGAATGAAAGGTAGACAAAGCATCAGTCCCCTCTGGTGCCACCTGATGTGTCCCTGGACACAGCTCTTCATTCCACTGGCTTGGAAATAACAGAATCAATTTTTCTCTTCTAAAACATATTCACCAATAAAGCCTTTGGAAAGTGGGTAAATAAATAAATAAATAAGTGGGAGCATTTCATTAAGCTTTCATTATATGCTTTGTCCTGTTGGGCTTTGAAAAAATATTTAAAAGTGTATGTTACTACTTAGATAGAAATTAATAACCAGGGCATCTGGGTGGCTCAGTAGATTAAGTGTCTGACTCTTGATTTCGGCTCAGCTCATGATCTCGATGGGTTCGAACCTGGCATCAGGCTCTGCACTGATAGTGCAGAATAATTTAATCAGCTACTACAAAAATGTAGCACTACCATGAAGAAATGACCTTTTCCAAACAAAAGTCTGGTCTTTGCCCTTCACTAATGGGAGATGATCTCTAGACCCTTGGAATGTCCTGGGCTTGGCAGGTGTTTTGGTCCCATCAAGACCTCCTGCCTGGGGGTCTTGGTTACCTGACAGTCTAACAATATGATTTATGATGGGGAACATCAGTTCTGACTTCTACAGGAACGGAAAACTAAGGGTATTAGCCTGACCAGTAGGAAAGGCTAGAGATTAGGTCAGTTATGCAGGGAGTATGTGATCAAGTCCCAGTAAAAATACAAAAGGCTTGGAGGAGACTCCCTCGTTGGAAATAGTTTGTGTGTATTGTCACACATGGTGGCCAGGAGAAGGTAACATCATCTATGACTCCATGAGAAGAGGACTTGGAAGTTCTTTCTCAGTTTTAACTCCTTCTGGCATCTACCTTGGCTGATTAAAAATTTTTTTCTCATGTTTATTTATATTTGAGAGAGAGTGTGTGTGAACGGAGGATGGGCAGAGAGAGCGACAGAGACAAAATCTGAAGCAGGCTCCAGGCTCTGAGCAGGGCTTGAACATGGCTTGAACCCACATCATGACCTGAGCTGAAGTCAGGTGCTTAACCAACTGAGCCACTCAGGTACCCCAGCTTGGTTGATTTTAATCTGTATACTCTCCCTGTAATAAACTGTAACCATGAGAATGATAACTTTTAATGAGTTCTATGAGCCCTTTTTTTTTTAAATTTCTTTATTTATTTTGAGAGAGAGAGAGAGAGAGCAAGCAGGGTAGGGGCAGAAAGAGAGAGGGAGACACAGAATTCCAAGCAGTCTCCACACTGTCAGCACAAGAGCTTTATGTGGGGCTCGAACCCACAGACCGTGAGATCATGACCTCAGCCAAAATCAAGAGTCAGATGCTTAGCTAGCTGAGCCACCCAGGCGCCCCAGTTCTGTGAGCCCTTCTAACCAATTATTGAAACTCAGGGTCGTTTCAGAAATCTCCCAAACTTGCAACTGGTGTCAGAAGTGAGGGCAGTCTCGTGGACACTGTACCCTCTAACTTTTCACTCTGGCTAACTATGGGTAACTAAAGAGGAAAGAGGGAAAAGAAGATAAAGAACAAGAAGGGATGTTGTATTTCAAAAGCACCTTAATAGAATCCTTATTGGCTGCTTTATATACATTCATTTAATCCTGACAACCCTAATAGATGATATCATTTCCACCTTATATATAAAAGGAAATTATATATAAAGATCAAGCAAACAGGACAATGCCAAAGAGCAAATACTTACCAGGTACAGGTTACAAATCTAGTCTTTTGAATTCTAAGGTCCATGCACTTCTCATCATACTATGCTACCTTCCTACATCACAATACTTCCTTTATTAACCATTCATGAGTGCTTAGTCGTAATTGTGACATCACTATATGCTTAAATAATCTGTGTGGGATAGTCCAAAAGCTGCAATCCAGGTATATCCAAGATCTATGTAGTTCTTTGTAGAACTAGCCCAGTCCCATTCAAGTTATTCTTTTTTTTTAATGTTTATTCATTTTTGAGAGAGAGAAAGACAGAGTGCAAGCAGGGGAGGGGCAGAGAGAGAGGGAGACACAGAATCCAAAGCAGGCTCCAGGCTCTGAGCTGTCAACACAGAGCCCGATGCGGGGCTTGAACTCATGAACTACGAGATCATGACCTGAGCCAAAGGTGGACACTTACCCGACTGAGCCAACGAGGTGCCCCCATTCAAGTTATTCTTGATAAGGAAAAATGAAAGTCACTTCACAGTAATTCAAAGTTAAGTGATATCAAAAAATACGCAGTGAATCCAATGCTGTAAATTAACCTAGTACTAAACTTAAATGCCTATTCACCTCCAGATTTCCTTAACATGGGGGAAAAAATTAAATAACTACAAAGGGAACAGCAGAAATAATAATCACTGAAGCTTATTACAAACAAATCAAAGGAAGCATCAAAAAGAAGTGTGTGCACATTCTGAAAAATCTGAAAATTTTCTGAAAAAAATACTGTCATAACAGTATTACTGATTCATCACATATCACAGCTGCTGCTTTTCTTTGTGGACACTAAATAGTTACATTTAAAAATTATGTGTACAATTCAAAAGGTAAATGAAAAAAGTCATAAAACCAATTACTAGGAAAAGTATTTAAGAGGAAGACATATTACTATACTGAATTCATAAGCACTAGAAAAAAGAGTTTCAAGAGAAGTAAAGATTTCTGAAAGTGAGTAATTTGCTATATGTTTACATGTAATGCATGCATATATGCAAGTCCAGAGTTGTTTTATTTTTAACTTTTGGAAGTAAAATTATTTTAAAGTCTCATTTTTGAAAAGAATGTTAAGTAAAGACAAAGACTCAAATAAGACTATATGGATGCTACCTTTATTATATAACCAAATTTCTAATATATAGATAATAAACTACCTAATTTTGAGTTAGTAATAACACTCTGAATGGATACAAAGAACAAAGTAAGTTCTTTTCTATAATACTGTGATCAACAGAGTCAATCCACCAACACCAACCAACACCAACCTCTGGGCAGAGGATCATACTGGGTGGGCACCAAAGATTCCTCCTGGGGATTCTTGGTTCTATAAGGGGACTCAGAACAAAGAATTGCCCAGGGGAAGGGATAGGGAGTGGTAAATCAGAGAGAGAGAGTCACGTAGCTTACCTACATGGTAACATCCACATCTCTTTCTACAGTCACCGACACCATTCCAATGAATATTGAAAGCATGTTTGTAAGTTCTAGCAGAGAAACAGAGCTAGGACATACATCCTTTCTCAAAGAACAGGCCACATGTAGCTGAGAAGGGCATTTTATTCAACTTCAGGAAAGACATACAAAGAGCAAAAGAGAGAAAGCATACCCCAAGATAACTACCTAGTTTCATCAAATTAATCATGGTAACCTGTGGCATAGACAGACAGCCCTTATATTCAGTAGAATACAAAAAAAATAGTATGATAGGAAAAACATTTAAATGATTATTCCCTTAAAGAATATGAAATAAGGTCATATAACAGCGTGTTACCAGGTCTGTATTCCACATAACACTATAAGTATAGTAGTTAAGAGATGATCAGTGTGGGCTAAAATATTTAAGAATTGTTTTGGAGATACTGGATATATAAACAACAAATATAAAATTGTTAATTAAGTATTAAGAATTGGCCAGCCAAAGTTTCTCTGATGATAGGTGAGCCCAGACCAAGTAGGATTAAGGGGTACCTCAAATGTGGCAGATGACTTCTGAGATGAAATCTTCTAAACTAACAAACCCAGGGTGTCTGGCTGGCACAGTTGGAGGAGTGTGCAAGTCTTGATCTCAGGGTCATGAGTTCAAGCCCCACATGGGGTGTAGAGATTACTTAAATAAATCTTAATAAAATAACCAACCCAATGGTCCAGCTGCCTAGGGCTTCATCTTTGGAAAAGGGCCATTTTATCCCCTTCACCAGATCAATATATCACACTAATTTGATTTTATAGGATGCATACATTCACCATTATTAACTGAGATCTGAGTCCTTCTACTTGGCTAAACTGAATAATGGAACAAAGAACACAGCCAGCAACATGTTAAATATTTCAAATCAAAGTCCACTACTATACAATGAGATATATTTTCACATTTTAAAACAATCAGGATTTTCAGTTCTTGTCATAATGGAGTAGCTAATGTTAGAATACCCTCCTGCTATAAACATCTGTAAAAGCTGGGCCAAATATACAAAAAAAAAAACAAAAGAAAAAAAATCCTATTTTCAACCCTTAGGCAATAACCAACACAACACCATGATCCTTGATAGAAGAGAACTAGATGAGGGGCGCCTGGGTGGCGCAGTCGGTTAAGCATCCGACTTCAGCCAGGTCACGATCTCGCGGTCCGTGAGTTCGAGCCCCGCGTCAGGCTCTGGGCTGATGGCTCGGAGCCTGGAGCGTGTTTCCGATTCTGTGTCTCCCTCTCTCTCTGCCCCTCCCCCGTTCATGCTCTGTCTCTCTCTGTCCCAAAAATAAATAAACGTTAGAAGAGAACTAGATGAATCAAACCCCATATTCACACTCAAATCTCTCCCTTAAGGGCATTTTCCAAATCATGGTGTAGAGAAATAGAGCCCAAGCAGTGTGGCAGTCTTGCTGGGACGAGAAAACTACAATTAATGTCTGGGAATGCTAAGGTAGCTGGATTTGGGGGGCAGGTTATTAGAAGGGAAAGAACCAAGAAGAAAAACTTACAAAAATCTATATAAAAAATCCTCTCTGGTTCTCATCTGCCTCCTAGGCTGTGCACACACAGGGTTAGACTCCTAGAAGCCTAAGACAGAACGGCAGTTGGGGAGGCTGTTAGCTAAACAAAGATTTCAGGGCTTGCACAGTTCTGAATAAATTAAGTTCAGGCTCAGAGGAGACAGATCTTGATGAATACCCAAGGCATTTAGGTAAGACCCTGGATAATCCATGCCCTAGGAATAAAAACAAAGTTAAAATAGACTTACCTTAACAAAGCTTAAAACTAAGCCCCACAGGATCAAAGTGACCCGCTGGCAATTTAACTGCCTGCCAGAATAAAATAAAATTTTATTTAGAGGAAGATAACAATCCAGAGCTTTTACAAGAAGGGTCAGCAAACCTTTCCTGTAAAGAGCCAGAAAGTAAGTATTTTTAGGTTTTGAGGGTCATGGTCTCCACTGCAAATTGTCTTAACAACAACAACAACAACAACAACAACAACATCTTTTAAAAAGTAAAAACCATTCTTAGCTCATGGACCAAACAGTAATAACCACCAGGCTTGCATTTGGCCCCTGGGCCAACTTGCTTTCCACTATTCCATATTACACTTAAAATAGCCATCACACAATGCAAAATTAGTGGGTATGTGAAGCGGGAAAAGTGTTTGATAATCAAGACACAAGACATATATTAGTCTTATGTAAGAGCTTCAAAATAACTATGACAACGTATCAAAGCCAATTTAAGATAGAATACAGAAAACAGATTAAAATATATATTTCAACAGAGAATTCGAATCTATGAAAATGATCACATAGATAATCTAGTACTACAAAATAAGTGAAACAGAGGAATTCCTTGACTAGGTTTAATAGCAGAGTAAGCACTGGGAAAAAGAAAAACAATCAGCACATGCAAAGACAGATTAAAAGCTATTTAAAGGACAGGAAAAAAATCATAAACTAGAATGGGATGCAATCAAACTAATATATATGTTAACTGGAATACAGGAAAGAAAAGAAAATGAGTCAGAAGCAATATTTGAATCAGTAAAGGTTAAGAACTTTTCAAATGTTGTAAGATACCAACCTACAGATTCAAGAAGGTCAATGAATACCAAGCAGGATAAAACACATACATACAAAACCATATATAGCTATGTTATTGACAGGTGACTAAAAATCAAAGAGACAGAGAAAATTCTTAAAAACAGAGGAGGAAAAGGACCTCTCTCTTGCCCTTCAGGAAAACAACAGTAAGACTGAAAGATGACTTCTCAAGAGAAACTATGAAGGCCAGTGAAGTGGCATCTTTAAATCAGTGAAGGAGAAAACTATCAACACGGAATTCTATACTCTGCAAAAATATCCCCCAGAACATCAGAAATAACTAAAGACATTTTCAGACAGAAAGTTGAAAGAATCTATCATCAAGAGACCTTATTTAAAAAAAAATAAAACTGGGGCGCCTGGGTGGCTCAGTCAGTTAAGCGTCCGACTTCAGCTCAGGTCATGATCTCATGACTCATGGGTTCGAGCCCCACATCGGGCTCTGTGCTGACAGCTCAGAGCTTGGAGCCTGCTTTGGATTCTGTGTCTCCCTCTCTCTCTGCTCTTCCCCCACTTGTGCTCTGTCTCTCTCTGTCTCTCAAAAAGAAATGTTAAAAAAATTTTTTTTAAATAATGAAAGAAATTCTTTAGGATGAAAGGAGAGGATTCTAGATGGAAGCATAGATATATAAGAAATGAATAGCTGTAGAAACTATAGATATAAAGGTAAATAGAATAGTAAAATAGTAAATATAAAGGTAAATATAAAGGTAAATGATTGTTTAAAGCAATAATAACAAAGTCTTATATGGTTTATAACAACATGAGGGGGATATTAAAATACTTAACAATAGCAAAAAAGTAGGAGGCAGGTAAATGGATTTAAACTGCTTTAAGGATTTTGCATTGGGGGAGGACAACAGTAAATGTATTAAAAGGAGACTTTTATAAGTTAAGACACATTTTGTAATTTCTTTTTTTTTAATTTTTTTAATGTTTTATTATTTATTTTTGAGATAGGGAGACAGAGCATGAGTGCGGGAGGGACAGAAAGTGAGGGAGACACAGAATCTGAAACAGGCTTCAGGCTCCAAGCTGTCAGCACAGAGCCCGATGCAGGGCTTGAACTCATGAACTGTGAGATCAGGACCTGAGCCAAAGTCAGACATTCAACCGACTGAACTACCCAGGCACTCCCACATTTTGTAATTTCTAAAGTAATCACTAAAAGTCTGATATTAAAGGATTAGCCCAGGGATGACTGGGTGGCTCAGTCGGTTGAGCATCCAACTTCAGCTCCTATCATGATCTCACGGTTCACAAATTCTAGCCCTGCATCAGGCTCTGTGCTAATAGTGCAGAGCCTGTGTGGGATTCTCTCTATCTCTTCTCTCTCTGCCCTTCTCCCACTCATGCTTTTTCTCTCTCTCTCAAGATATGTAAATCAACTTAAAAAAAAAGATTAATCAAAAAAGCTAATAGAGAAAATATAATAAAATAAGAAAGAGGGCACAAGAGAATCCTTTTTTGGTGAGGGAAATAATCAATGACTTAATCTTGTGGTGGTTCCACAGATGTATACATATGCAAACACTCTTAAGTTGCTTAATGAAGATTTATGCACTATACAACACGTATCATACGTAATAAATTTTAAAAACCTATATATAACATCCAGGGTAGAGAGACTGAGCTGCAGTATCTTTCTAAATAAAATTCAACATATTTCTCAAAAATTTAATGGCTTACGTTATTTTCACCATTATTTTTTTCTATAATATATACTGGGCACTCAATAATTACTGTCATTAAATAGATGTACAAACAACCCACAATTTTATTTAATTTACCATACAACTGCCAAAATAATAAACACCTAATTCTCAAAACTGGAAACTTAACAATTATTTCCTCTTTACTTTTTAAGAATAAACTAGCATATTTACAATTTCTGTATATATGTATTTATAATTAATATCGCCAGTAAACACACTGGGTTTTGGAAATAGTACATGGACACAGTACATAGATGAAAATATTATATATACATACAAAGCAATAAGAAGATTGCTATTTTGTGGAATTTTAATAATAAAATTCTTCCAAGGAAACATATCTGGTACTACAGAATAGACAAATGGATCATAATCAATAGAAGAAATCAACCTTTCTAAATGTGTAACATAAGTCAGATACATAAATAAGCACTTCACAAATATTCTCATTTTATTCTGAGCATCCCATGCAAGACAAATATTATTCTCTCTTAACAAATGAAGAATCTAAAACACAAAAAGGTAGAGCAACTTATGTATACTCACAAAGCTAGTAAGTCTTCAAACTAAAGACTTACAAATTCATCACTGGGTAACTGTCCAGGAAGTAAACATCATTATCAGTAAAAGTTTATGCATGACAAATGTGATACAAGACCTAAGGAGTATACATACCTCATGAAACATAACAGGAGTAAAGAAAAAAACAAGAAATATGATAACCTTAACTGCACATAGCTATACAGCTGATCGATATAGTTTTCTAGTGCTCAATATGATACAGTTTAGGAAAAAACATTGTGAAATGAAGCAAAGCTTTAAACATGTATGACATACTACAATGTTTAAATTTCAGACTATGTGGTAATTGGCAAATTATCACATCTTTTTGCACTAAAGGTGACAAGTTCCATTTTAACATGTGATTTTACTAGAAAAAAAATTTGGTAAATAGTAAATTCTCCTCCAGGGTGGACATTGTTGAAAATCAATCTGAGAGGTGTGAAGGTTAAACAAGGCAGACTGGACACGAATGTTTGCTTAAGACACACTAAAATAACAGAAAAGGCAGTAAACAAAGTGAGTCTGAATAAGTAACAGGCCCCTCCATGACCATCTCTCACCCCCACCCCCTTCCCATTGCCAATTACTGTAAGAACCAGAGATTCTGGACTCAGGGACATTGGGGACAGCTGTTGATTCATCTTTACTGGATTGAAAACAGGGAAATCTACGTAAGTGCAAGTCTACTTACTGAAGAGCTAAAAGCTCTCCAGTCCATTTCTCTCGCTCAGTGCTAAGAAGACCCAGCAAGGCTCTACAAACTCCAGGCAGATGACAGGAGCATTTCTCTCTATGGAAAAGAAATACCGAACTAATCAAGTAATATTACATAACTATTTTATTTATTGAGAGGACAACAGAGAAGAAGAATTATCTGTGTATGGAGAGGGGAAGGGAGATGTAAGAGATCTGAAGTCTCATTCTTCAAAGTCAATAAAGAATATCAACAACAACAACACAAAAAAAACAAGGCAGACAAAAGCAGAAATAATATAGGCATGTTTCTTAGAACCATAGTAATAAGCATGAGAGAAAAACTAACTGTTTTGAATGTGGTTATTTCTAAGTAGTAATGGGGCAGGGAACTGCTGGCTTTTGTGACAACATTTTTAGAACTATTTGGTTGGTTTTTTTTTAACTGTATATATGAATCATATATGTAAAACAAAACACTTCTGAGGGAATCTGAGTGACACATACAGTATTTTTAAAGGAAATAACATATTGAATTTAAGTAGGGCTAGAAAATGACAATAAAATAATAG
>NW_024412395.1:10501080-10541281 GCF_014898765.1 Herpailurus yagouaroundi
CCCCCCCCCACCTCTCTCGGCTCTGCCACTGACTTAGTAAGTAACCTAATGACTCTAAACTTACTTCCTCACACATACAATATATAAAGTCAGTGCAACAATAATCAGGAAAACAATTCCCTAAAATCCTATCCTCCTTTACAGATATAGGACTATCTGTGGTTGCAAATGAGTACATCTCATTTAGCTAAATTCACCATCCTTATACTCCTTTAGCTTCCCATCTCAATCTGCACCCCACCTGCTAACCACACTGTTGTAATTAGGTTTACACTACTGATTTGGTTAACAAATTATTTCACAGACAAAAAAAGGAAAAAGTTCAGCCAACTAAATATTCATCAACCCAAATTATCACATAACAAAAATATATATTAACTGAATTTCACCTTATTTCAAGAAAAAAAAATTGATGATTTATGGCACCTTTTGTTAACAACTGAGGTACTAGTATCATTAAAAAAATTATTGGGGCACCTGGGTGGCTCAGTCTGTTGAGCGTCCGACTTCGGCTCAGGTCATGATCTCACAGCTCGTGAGTTCGAGCCCTGTGTGGGGCTATGTGCCGATAGCTTGGAGCCTGGAGCCTGCTTCGGATTCTGTGCCTCCCTCTCTCTCTGCCCCAACCCACTCGCATTCTGTCTCTGTCTCAAAAATAAACATTACAAAAAATAAATGAAAAAAAATTATTGGGGCGCCTGGGTCACTCAGTCAGTGTGACTCTTGGTTTTGGCTCACATCATGATCTCACAGTTTCCTGAGTTTGAGCCCTCTGTCACACTCTGCACCGGCAGCACAGAGCCTGCTTGAGATTCTCTCTCCCCTCTCTCTCTTCCCCTCCCTCACTCATGCTGTTTCTCTCTCTCTCAAAATAAATAAACTTTAAAAAATATATCAGTTATTCTTGAGTACATAGACATATATAACAAACAAAACAATTTAGAGAACAGCTTTAGTACTATTAGCATAATTTTATTTCCAAAAAATAAACTAAGGGAAGAGTGCCTGGCTGGTTCAGTCAGAAGAGCATACAACTTTTGATCTCAGGGTAATGAGTTCAAGCCCCATGTGCAGCATAGAGCCTACTTAACATAAAAATTTAATTAAAAAAAAAAAAAGTAAACTGGGACAAAAAGACCAAAAAAAAAAAAAAAAGGCAAAAAATTCCTCAACGCATAAGCTTTGTTCCTCGTCTTTGAACACTACTATCTATGAAGCACCTTAGAACTACACACTGAATAATGTGTGCTGAATAACTTTCTCTTCCACTGATCCTGAGTGTGACTTTGTGACAGCACTAACAGAATGTGGTGAAGTAACATTATGTGACTTCCAAAGCCAGATCAGAAAAGGCAATATGGTTGCAGCCTGGCTCCCACTCTCTCTGAGGATGCTCACCTTTGGAATGCTGTGAATATGCCCGGGGCACACAGAGAGAGCATACACAAGTGTGTAAGCCTCAGCTAAAGTCGTAGGTAATAGTCATATGAGTGAATAAGCCTTCAAATGATTGTAGCCTCCAGCCTTGAGTTTTCCAGCTGAGGTCCAACCATGGAGGAGATATAAGCCATCCCTACCTATGTGAATCCTTGACTCACAGAACCTCTGAGGATAATAAATATGCCACTAACTTTTGGGGTAATTTCTTACACAGTCCTAATAACTGGAATAGGGTGGTTTTCCCCAACCCTTCCTTGTCACACAGGCTACTCCTAAATCGCCATACTGACATAAAAAAAAAAAAAAAAAAAAGCCAAAATTTGGAAAAAGTCCGCATAGGTAGGTGAAATGAATCCACGTAGTATGGATACTATGTACTTAATGGAAACATGTTTTTAGTGACTGACAATGAATTCAAGGACACAGAAAGAAAACACACTCCATAGGCTGACTACAGTAAAGTAGTTGTGCCAAAACCATAGTGAAAATGTAACTTCAAACTGAAACAACAGTAATAGTCTTATCTCAACCCTGTGTCTACAAAGAGAAAGAAAAAAAGGAACTAATGAAGTTTTATCAGTTCCTTCATTACACCATTTTCTCCCAGGACGATATACAGAAAAGATTTTTATTTTTTTAAAAAAGCTCCCCAGATTATTTTTTTTTTAAGTTTATTTATTTATTTTGGAGAGAGAGAAAGAGACAGCACGTACGCAAGCAGGGGAGGGACAGAGAGCAAGGGAGAGAGAGAATCCCAAGCAAGCTCCGCACTGCTGGCACAGAGCCAGATGTGGAGCTAGAACTCATGAACTGTGAGATCATGACCTGTGCCAAAACCAAGAGTCAGACGCTTAACTGACTGAGCCACCACCCAGGTGCCCCCACATAGAAAAGGTTTTGATGAGATGAATACAAGATGGAAAAAAAAGCAGACTTTGGTAAAAATGAACATTTAATCTGTGGTACAGACATCTTTCAGGGAAAGGAATGATTTCAACAGCTAAAATGCTACAAATCCTTGCTTGGCAGCCTCCAGAGACTACCTGGAGAACTGAACGGTTCTTCCCAGGGAATAGAGAGGCTGGTGAAACTAGCAGCTGCCCACAGTGGGTATTTCTGAGACCTAATGGTACTTACTGGACACAGAGAATAATATCAGAAGTTTGAACTCCCCTGTTAATTTGCAGACTAGATCACATGATGCTGTACAGATTGTAAACTGCACAACTAGAAAGCCATTCACATAGATTAAAATATGCAGCATCTACACAAAAGTACTAAGTGCACTAAAAGTACACTTTGAAAGACTTGGGTCCAAATACCCTGAGGAATAAATATACTACATATCCAACAGTCAATTTCTTATACTGTTCCTCTTAAACTAAATTTGGTGATGACCTGAAGTAAAGGTAAAGTTTCCAGTACCATAATATTATCAGTCTAGTGATACTCTCAACTGTATTAAAATGGACATTTAAATACATATAACATGTATTAAAGATATATAAAAAGAGTAAATATATGTCTTTCTAAAAGAGTAATTAGCACATTGATTACTATATTGAAAAATACAACATTCCAGGGGCGCCTGAGTGGCTCAGTTGGTTAAGCACCCAACTCTTGATTTCGGCTCAGGGAGATCGAGCCCCATGATGGGGTCTGCACTGACAGCACAAAGCCTGCTAGGGATTCTCTGTCCCTCTCTCTCTGCCCCTACCTGGCTCATGCGCATGCTCTCTCTCTCTCAAAATAAATAAAATAAACATTGAAAAAATACAACATTGGATTATTAACTAAAGTGCCCAACAGAAAAAATTTTGCTAAACAGAAAATAGCAAATCCTTCTGCAATATTTTGAAACAAATACAGAATTACAAGTTAAAATTAAAAGTAAATATGAACTAAGTATAATGAATATTAAATTAAGAATTAATGGGGCGCCTGGGTGGCGCAGTCAGTTAAGCGTCCGACTTCAGCCAGGTCACGATCTCGCGGTCCGTGAGTTCGAGCCCCGCGTCGGGCTCTGGGCTGATGGCTCAGAGCCTGGACCCTGTTTCTGATTCTGTGTCTCCCTCTCTCTCTGCCCCTCCCCCGTTCATGCTCTGTCTCTCTCTGTCCCAAAAAAATAAATAAACGTTAAAAAAAAAAATTAAAAAAAAAAAAAAAAAAGAATTACTATTTAACCCCCCCAAAAGAATTTTAATGAGTCAATAACAGGAAAAGGGACTTTTCTTGTACCAAGTGCCAACACATGAATTTCCATTAACTAAAAATTTTTATGAAGTAGAATTCCGTTCACTAAATATTATTATCCTTTGTTGGCAACCTATACTATGTATTAACAGAGGACAGAATACTAAAAAAAAAGAAAAAAATTAAAGCTAACATTTCGGAAGAGCACATTAGTTGGGTATGTTAGAAAATACTCTTAAAGGTACTACTCTGCAGCCACTTTTCCAATGTGAAATGGTTCGGAGTTTGGGTAAAAAAATAAACTAGCAACAGATTAGCGATCGTGTTGTAATACGGAAAATTTTAAGTTTAAGAAACTGGTAAAGAAAGAAGATTAATATTTTATTTTTTCCAGCTTTGAGACATAACTGACATGACATTGTGTAAGTTTAAGGTGTACGACAAGATGATGTGATACACATATACATCATGAAACAATTACCATGACAAAGTTAGTACATGCATCACCTCACATATTACCCTTTTGGTGTACAGTGCAAACATTTAAGGTTCACTCCCTCACCAACTTTCAAGTATATAGTACAGTACTGTTGACCACAGTCACCATGCTGTATATCAGATCCCCAGAACTTACTCCTAACTGGAAGTTTGTACCGTTTGGCCAACATCTCATTTCCCCCACATCCTAACCCATGGAAACCACCATTTTACTCTTTCTGAGTTCAGCTTTTTTTTTTTTTTTAGCTCTCAGATATGAGTAAAGTCACACCGTATTTATTTTTCTCTATCTGGCTTATTTCACTTAGCATTATACCCATGTCCATCCAGGCTAATTTCAGAAGATTAGTATTTCATATCACTGAAAGATTTCTAAGTATAGAAAAACCCAGGTAACACAGCAAAAAACAGATGGAAGGTGCTACAGAAAGGCAGAAATGAGGAATGAGGAATCCAGTCCGAACACAGACTATACACCAGCCACTATTATTTCATAGTATTTGATTTTTGAAGGGGACAATGGTTCTGTGGTAATTTATGAGATTCCTAGGCTGAAGTACTTACATGTGAAGTGTACCACTTACTTTCAGAAGGTTCAGAAAAACACACAGAAAAAGAAAGATAAAGCAAATGTGAAAAATGTGAACAACGGATCAGTCTAGCTAAAGAATATGTGGGTATTCATTACCCTATTCTTCCTCCTCTTCTGCAGGTTTGAAATTTTTTAAATAAAAAAGAGGAATACGTCCTTGTATATATCAAGACATGTACAAGTATGCTCACAATAACGTTACTGACAAGAGCCCAAAGTGGAAAAAATCCAAATACACCAACAGTAAAGTGGACAAGTAAATGGTGACAAAGAAGTGAATAAGCAAATTGTGGCATATTCACACAACTGAGTACTACATAGCATTGACAACGAACCAATAACTGTCAACATACTGCATGGGTGAAATTCACAAATAACGTTAAACAAATAAAAATAGAAATAGGATGAACAAATATTTGTTGAATAAATATTTCAGACAAGACTCAGATAAGATCAGGGCTGTCCTTTATCTCTGTTTAACAAGCTTTATTCACGGAAAGTACAAGAAAGCTTATGAAGAAAATGTGTAAATCACTCACGGGAATAAATTCCTTTCAAGCACCTCAAGCTCGTTTATAAAAACCAGCCACAAACGGATTTGCTCCACTTATCATAATGCACTGTTGGTGTGTCAACCTTTTGAAAGACCCAGTTTAAATCAAAACTTATACTAGAAACTTACAAACCCATACTAAAAAGACTTTCTTCACTGGATAATGAATAAGGCTTTTCAAAGTATAATACAATTAAACAATTTTAGTTTTAAAATATAATCTAAATTCAGATTATGAAAAAAAAACTATATAAAATACTTACATTAACTTTGAAAGCTTGTACAGTGTTATCCAGAAGAAGGATGTTGCAAACCACCTCCGTATGCTGTCTGTCTCGGGCCAACTCTGATGCTCGTACATTGTAGGTTCTGCCAGCAGGCAATCGGAAACGTGAGGTCATTACTGTCCACACACGGTCTAAGTTGAAAAACAAATTCACTGAATAAAAGAATAGTTGAAGATACAATGTAGTTTAAAACAGCAAGGCTGTTATATATTGTTCAACTAACACTTAGGTAAAAAACAGTTATAACTTTTGAAACACCTGGATAAGAATTGTAGGCATAAATAAAGGAACCGTATATAGTTCATCATCTAAACTAAAATTCAAACTGCCTGAAGAAAAGCTTTATTTTGAACTGTTCCATTGGGAAGACAATACATGAATTGTTCAGAAAGTCATAATCCAATTCAAAATAAATAAATTTGGGAGTAGCCAAAAAAAGGGGTAGGAGCATATGCTATCTTAGGAAGCTGGAACATTTCTCACCAATGCAAGTATTAAACGACACTGTAGAATAGCAAATGGAAGGAAGATTGTGTAACTTTGAAGGGCCCTTTATTAAACTGATTCAGATTTGGGGGAAACATGGGAGTTTGCTCAATTTTTTAAAATACAATAATACCCTTCATTTTAACTATCCTCATATTCAAACTAATTCTAATAGGATTATTCTTATTATTCTCAAGAAAACAAAAACAAAATAGAAAACATAAGACTACACATCTTTGCTTCTCAATTTTTAACCTAAGAGGGAAAAACAGGGGCACCTGAGTGGCTCAGTTGGTTAAGGGGCTGACTTTGGCTCAGGTCATGATCTCGCAGTTCATGGGTTCGAGCCCTACATCAGACTCTGTGCTGACAGCTCAGAGCCTGGAGCCTGCTTCGGATTCTGTGTCCCTCTCTCTGCCCCTCCCCCACTCCTGCTCTTTCTCTCTGAAAATTAAATAAACATAAAAAAAATTAAGAGGAAAAAATAGCATTCCCAAGAAAGAAGAGACAACACATTGCTATTAGCAGTACTTGATGTTAAAAGGCAATGAAAGTTGTAGCTTTGAAGTTCTAAAAATTATATGAAACACAGAATTACATACCAAAAAAATTAGCGTTCATGTGGGAGAACAAAGCTAACGACATTTCAGACAGTCAAGGATTCAAAGTTTAAAATCCATAAAACTTTCCTCTTAAAGACAATTAGAGAAAAGAAATAAGATATATTAGAAACACAAGGTATAGAATTTTTAAATATGAATAAGCAATAAGTAGTAAGAAATCTGAATAATGAGTAAGCAAAAAATAATAAAAATAAACACCAATTCAAATCAGTGGTATCCAGTAACTGCAGTTGACATCACAGACTGTTCATGTCAAAATGATTAAAGCTAACAGTCAGTGTTACACAGGTATGAAACTATATAAGGAAAACAGCTTTAGCAGTTGACAAAGAAGGGCTAAGCCAAGTAAGGTTCACCAATTACAAGACAGTGATGGGTGGTTTCCGGTTCCATACGTAAAGAGCTTGCAAGCCCCCATGCCACTTTAACAAGTAAAAAGTAGAACAGACTGGAAAATCACCAATGCTTCTGAGATTTATGAGAAAGAGAAGATCAAGGCAAACTACTGTCCCCAAGACTGAAGAGACAGGCAAATAGGTCTCATGTAAAGAGTCACAAGCAGAAACCACCCAGGGAACCAGTAACTGTAACTGGCAAATTGCTGGGGGCTCAGTGTGGACAATTCTGAGAGTTAAAAAAAACTCCAGGGGACTTCCACAATATTGTGAGATTTATTTCCAAGAATCCAATTAGATTCCCACAGTAAGTACTGAGAAAAGTAGAGTTAAGCTTTCTGCCAGGGGTAAACATACATACACATACATATACATACTACACACACACACACACACACACACACACACACACACACACACACACACAAACTATTATTAAATACACCAAAGCACTCTGTTCTTAACAACAACTGCCCTTAGGAGAAACTAGTTAACAAGAGCCTAACAAACCTGGGGCAAGGAAAATACTCAACTCCAACTAACTCTAGCCTTCTGGTGGGAGAAGGGAAATACCCAACTCCAGCCCACTTTAGATATCCTGTCCCATCTAAAAGGGGAGGGAAAAACTGAGAAACCCTGTCCAGAGACACAGGCTCTCTAAAATACTGAGACTTAACCAGAGGATTACAGAATTCTTCTCTCCTCCCCCCACCCTTCCCCATACCCTTCCCCACACCTACTAAAGGCCTATTTACAGCATTTCCTCTTACCACTACACCATGCCTGCCTATCAAGAAAAATTTACAGGGATGTCAGGCTGCCTGGCTGGCTGGCTGTCAGCAGAGCATGTGACTCTTGATCTCAGGGTTGTAAATTTGAGCCCCATGTTGGGTGTATAGATTACTTACAAATAAAATCTTTAAAAAGAAAAAAGAAAAAGAAAAAGAAAAATTTACAAGGCACGATAAAAGGCAAACCACTATTTGAAAGGATGGAGCAAGCATCAGAACCAGACATGAAAGGGATGTTGGAATTATCACAGAGAGAATTGAGAAGAACTATCTGTGATTAATATGCCAAAGGCTCTAATGGATATTGTAGACAACATGCAGAAACAGATGGGTAACGTGAGCACAGAAATGGAAATCCTAAGAAAGAACCAGTAAGTAATGTTATAGGCAAAAAACACTAACACATATATATGAAGAATGCCTAATGATAGACATGTATCAGACACAACAGAGGAAAGACTCTCTGAGCTAGAGGATATATTAATAGAATCCTCAAAAACCAAAAAGCAAAAAGAACAAAGACTAAAAAAACAAAAACAAAAATAAAAACAGAACACCCAAATACTGTGGGACAAAAAAAAATTTTTTAGGGGCGCCTGGGTGGCGCAGTCGGTTAAGCGTCCGACTTCAGCCAGGTCACGATCTCGTGCTCCGTGAGTTTGAGCCCCGCGTCGGGCTCTGGGCTGATGGCTCGGAGCCTGGAGCCTGTTTCCGATTCTGTGTCTCCCTCTCTCTGTGCCCCTCCCCCGTTCATGCTCTGTCTCTCTCTGTCCCCAAAACAAATAAACGTTGAAAAAAAATTTTTTTTTAAATAAAAATAAAAAAAAAAATTTTTTTTTAAAGTATAACATAGATACAGTGGCTATACCAGAAAAAGGAGAAAAATAAGAAAAAATATTTATAACAGTAATGACTGAGAGTTTCCCCAAATTAATGTCAGAGATCAAAGTACAGATCCAAAAAGCCTTGACAACACTAAGAAGGAAAAATGCCCCTCCAAAAAAACAAAACAAAACCCTACAAAAACCAGCCTATACCTAAGCATATCATTTTAAAACTACAAATCAAAGATTAAAAACTCCTGGAGGCACCTGGGTGGCTCAGTTGGTTGAGTATCCATCCAACTTTTGGTTTCATATTGGGTCACAATCTCACAGTTTGTGACTTTGAGTCCTACATTGAGCTCCATGCTGATGTTGTGGGGGCTGCTTGGGATTCTCTCTTTCCCCTCTCTCGCTGCCCCTCAACATGTCTCTCTCTCCCTCCCTCTCTCTCAAAACAAATAAACTTTAAAAACTTCTTAAAAATGGGGCACCTGGGTGGCTCAGTCAGTTAAGTGTCTGACTTCGGCTCAGGTCATGATGTCTCAGTCTGTGAGTTCAGGCCCCCCGTCAGGCTCTGTGCTGACAGCTCAGAGCCTGGAGCCTGCTTTGGATTCTGTGTCTCCCCGTCTCTCAGCCCCTCCCATGCTCATGCTCTGTCTCTCTCTGCCTCTCAATAATAAATGTTTTTAAAAAAAAAAATTTTTTTTAATTCTTTAAAAAAAACAAATCCTGAAGGAAGTCACAGGAAAAAAACACTGAGGAGCCAATATAAGAATTACATCTGACTACTTAAGCCTGCAAACAAGAAGAAAGTAGAGTGGAATGTTTAAAATGTTAAGGGAAAAAAACCCACCAACCGAGAATTCTATATCCTGCAAAATTACCTTTCAAAAGAGAAAGAGAAACATACAATTTCTCAGACAAAAAAAAAAGGGCGGGGGATGGATTTGTTGCCAGTGCACCAGTCTAGAAAGATACTTTTTAAAAAGTTATTTAGATGGAAGCAAAATAATATAGGTCAAAACTCAGATTTACATAAAGAAGAGTTTCAAAGAAGGAGTAAGTGAATGTAAACTAAAAACTTTTATTTTTATTACTCTTAATTAATCAGATAACAGTACAATGCCCTCCACTTGAATATGGCAAAGACAAGAAATTTGATGAGATTTTCCTTCCACAATTAGGTGAAGGGTAAGAAAGATATTGCAGATGTGATTTAAGTCCCAAATCAAAAGAAAAGAATGCCTTTGGTGGGCCACACTGAGGTGCAAAATTCTTTTACTTCCTGAAGTGAAAGAAATTCTCCTGCTGGCTTTAAATACATGGTCTGCCAGGGTGCCTTGGTGGCTCAGTTGGTGAAGCATTCGACTCTTGATTTCAGCTCAAGTCATGATTTCACGGTTCGTGAGTTCGAGCCCTGCACTGGGCTCTGCACTGGCGGCACGGAGCCTGCTTGAAATTCTCTCTCTCTGCTCCTCCCCAGCTCATGTTCTTTCTCAAAAAATAAAACAAAATAAACATTTAAAGATATGGTCTGCCATATTGTAAGAGGACCTGTGTCAGGAGCCTCTAGATGCTGATAGCCAGCAAAAAAACTAAAGACCTGAGCCCTACTTTTGATTGTATTAATCAACAATCACATGACCTTGGAAAAGAACCCAGGATCCCCAAGTCTAGTCAACATCTAGAGAGCAACTTTCCAAGAGCCAACCAAGCTACACCCATACACCCAACCCACAGAAACTGGAAGAAAATAAATGTGTATCGTTTTAAACTACATTTAGGGTAATTCATTACACATTAATAGAAAATATGAAGCAACACACACAACGATCTCTTTGTGTATGTTAAACTCTTGCCTATAACAGATATATATTTTCCCTTCTCCCCAGCCCTGCCTTCGCTTCAACTGGGGTGAGTGGTCCAACTGAAGAAAGTGGGCAAAGACCTAAGGAAATTCATAAGGAACAGAGAATCAGCAAATTAGGTTTAACAGTAGGGGGAGCTACCAAAAAAAAAAGAGCACTGGACAATGTTATAAAGATATTCCAATGTCAAAGAATGGTATAGGAATGACAGGATCAAAAGATATCAGTGTATTCTGCCAACACCAGTCTTCCCCATTTATTGGCACACTTACTTTTGACATTTGCACCTGAACCCAGATTACAAGTTTCCCTGAAATTTCTTTTTTTGGTTGTTTCAATGAAATTTCTATGTAACTCACCCAGATACGTCCATATTTGAGATTCTTCCATAGTCTTGAAAATTATCTACATTTACGATACATACCACTTGACAAGTGACACAATTATGGCAGTGACAACCTAACTGCCCACAGGTGATAAGAAATAAGATAACAATAAGCCAAATAAGCTAATAAGCCAAATAAGCTAATTCTGACAAATAAGTCGTCAGAATTTCCATTACATTTTGAAAACACACTCCCAAAAGTTACGAGCATCTTAATATATGACATCCAGCTGACAGATGAGTGCTTTTCTCAGAAGAGACACCTTTTCCTCGTACCTCAAACTTTTTCTATTCACTTATGAAAGTAAGATGTTCTTTTGGAGATGCTAAGAGAACATAATTGTTTCAAGTCTCAGTTGAGCAAAATATCAAATGCTTCTAGGGGGCTCTTCTGATCATCCTCTATGCTACATATAAATTTTCAAGAAATCATTGAAGGAGACTATATGAACAAAGAAATCTATCCATTTTAAGAACTCTTTAATTACATATGTCCTTGATTACTACTCACCATAGTCTAGTTTATGTTATCTCATACAATTTTCTAACTGATGTTTAGGGAGTGCTAATATCATGCTTTTTTTAAAATTTTTTAATATTTATTTATTTTTGAGAGAGAGAGAGAGAGAGAGAGAGAGCGCGAGCGCGAGCAGGGGAGCGGCAGAGACAGAGAGAGTCACAGAATACGAAGCAGGCTCCAGGCTCCAAGCTGTCAGCACAGAGTACCACAAGGGGCTTGAACTCACAAACCGTGAGATCATGACCTGAGCTGAAGTCAAACGCTTAACCAACTGAGATACCCAGATGCTCCAACTAATACTATGCTTTAAATATATAGTTTTATCGGGTTCAGCTTATGATCTCATGGCTCATGAGTTCAGGCCCCACGTCGGGCTCTGTGCTGACAGCTCGGAGCCTGGAGCCTGCTTCAGATTCTGTGTCTCCCTCTCTGTCTGCCCCTCCCCATTCATACTCTTTCTCTCTCTCTCAAAAATAAATGAATATTAAAAAATTAAAAAAACTATATATATATATATAGTTTTATTATGACTATTATTTACAAAGTGAAGTGCAAACAGCAGATTATTTTGAAAACCAATTATTAACATTAAGCAAATATTGTATTGGGTATTACTTCCATTTTTGGCAAAAACAAAGAAAACACTGAGTAGCATTTCCACAGATATGTAATTATTTAGAAAACTAAGTCACATGTTTTTAGAGACTACCCAAATCTACTCTTAGACAACATATTTAGAGATAAATGTTTCCTGAAAGAAACCCATCTATTGGCTCCATGTTTAAACAGGTTTAGTAGATTATAAATAAGGTTAAAGCCACTGTTCTTTACAGACCAAAGAAATCTAAACTTGGGTACCCTAAATAGATAATATTCAAACAAGAAGAACTAACAATAGGACAGCAGGACATTATAATTAACATATGTAAATGTTCTTAAATTAGAACAAAATGTATCTACCCTCTATCCTCAAAATCTCATGTTCCTTAGATTTATGCTTATAAATAAAAATATTTTCCAGACAGTGGTTGTACTTACATATTTTTTAAATTACACGATAAAACTTTAAACACAAGCTCAAGTAGCTATTATTACCAAAACACTCCTCTCAACCTCAAGTCACTAACAATAATGGGCAGAAAGTATTTAAGACAATGCAAATTAACTTTAAAAGAATAAATTTGCACTGCTAAGCCCAACTACAGAAATGCACAATCTATTCTAAACATTCAATGCTCTTAAATGTGGATTGTCACAAGATGTTGGCCACCTATAATTTGCAATAAAACCTTACTAGTTTACACCCTGCTGAGAGTTTTAAATAATTTTATTTGATTATGTGGTTTGATGTTATCCTCTAACCTTTGAGAAAAAAATTCATTAATAGTAATCTTCAAATTTTAAAAAATATTTCTTGAAGAGAACAGACATTTCTCCAAAGAAAACATACAGATGGCCAACAGACACATGAAAAGATGCTCACCATCACTCACCATAAGAGAAATGCAAATCAAAACTCATTGCGATGTCACCACACATCTGTCAGAATGGCTAAAATCAACAACACAAGAGACAACAGGTATTGGAAAGAATGTGGAGAAAAAGGAACACTTATGCACTGTTGGTGGGAAAGCAAACTGGTGTAGCCACTATGGAAAACAGTATGGAGGTTCCTCAAAAAGTTAAAAATACCCTACATGCCAGCAATCACATCACTGGGTATTTACCCAAAAAATACAAAAACACTAATTCAAAGGGATATATGCACCCCTATGTTTATAGCAGCATTATTTACAATAGCCAAATTATGGAAGCAGTCCAGGTGTCCATCCGTTGCTGAATGGATAAAAAGGAGGTAATATTTATACAACGGAATATTATTCAGCCATAAAAAAAGAATGAAATCTTGCCATGTGCAACAACATGAATGGAACCAGAGTATAATGCTAAGTCAGACAGAATAAGTCAGTCAGGAAAAGACAAATACCATATGATTTCACTCATATAAGGAACTTAAGAAACAAAACAAAACAAACAAGCAAAGGGAAAAAAAGAGAAAGACAAACCAAGAAACAGACTCTTAAATTTTAGAGAACAAAACAATGGTTACCAGCAGGGAGGTGGTGGGGTATGAGGGAAATAGGTGATGAGGAATAAGGAGTGCACTTATTGCAACGAGCTCTGGGTGATGTATGGAATTGCTGAATCACTATATTGTACACCTGAACTAATATAACACTGTATGTTAGCTAATTGGAATTAAAATTAATAAAACAATTATTTCTTGAAGGGGGAAAAAAAACCCTAAAAGGAGGGACTCTGAGTTTTAAACTCATATTCATGAAAAATATCCTTTCCATTAAAAAAAATTAGAATAATTTCTTTTTTTAAAAACAAACAGTAATTTTAAGTAATCTCTCTGCCCAGGGGCGCCTGGGTGGCTCAGCTGCTTAAGCATCTGACTCTTTGAATGAGGCTCAGGTCATGATCCCAGGGTAGTGGGATCGAGCCCCATGTCAGGATCCCCGCTGATTCCCTGGCCCTCAGCCCCTTCTTCCCCTCACTTGCACATACAGGCATTCTTTCTTTAAAATAAACAAAAACAAAAACTTTAATCTCTCTGCCCAATGTGGGGCTTGAACTCACAACCCCAAGACCAAAAGTCACATGCTCTACCAACTGAGCCAGCCATGTACCCCAGGAATAATTTCTAAGTAGACTAAATATTCAGCGAATATTTGCTAAACTGTGCCAGGCACTGATCTAGGCCCTCAGCATACATCAATTGGGGGGGGAGGGGGGATCACAAGTTCCTATTCTTATGGAACTTATGTTCTAGCATAAAATATTTTATTTTCCTCTAGCCCTCTTGCAAGCATCCTTCAAAAGAAGCTGTAAGTGCCAAGTAGGCAGAGACTGGTTCTAACATAATTACCATTATACTTCCTTTTATAACTTTCAACCCCAAACCTTATTAAGATGCTGGGCACAGAGTAAGTATTCCTTAAGTAACCAAATGAAAAGTATAATAAATTAAGTATATTTTCCAGACTATTCTGTCTTGTACATTTTAGAATCTTAGCTGTGAAATACAGTCTTATTAGCACTGCTCCCACTACTCAGTATCTTTAGTGCTAAGTTACTTTCTTGGGAAACACTACTTAAAGACTTCAGACCTAAAGCAAAAATGAACTGTCTAATCCACTCTTGAGACTTCTCCATAAAATGAAATCTTCACTTCAGTTACGAAGATTTAGTTACCAATATACTAAGTATATTCACACTTTTTGCCACATTTACTTTCCTCTCATAAAGCAATAATTCTGTTTGATTTCTGGGAAATTTTATTACTTGAAAATTCTAACTGTGAAAAAAATTATGCCAAATCTTCAGGGTGCTTTAGAAAAAAAAGGTCAATTAAAATTCTCCATCACATCTTTCTTTATCTGAAAAGTGTTTTCAGTAAAACTGATATACATGTATACATAACTGCTTTCAGTGGAAACGAGCCCTCTCTTTTTAAAAGAATATGAATTCTGGGGTGCCTGGGTGGCTCAGTCAGTTAAGCATCCAACTTCGGCTCAGGTCAGGATCTCACCACTCGTGAGTTCGAGCCCCGTGACAGGGTCTGTGCTGACAGGTTAGAGCCTGGAGCCTGCTTTGGATTCTGTGTCTCCCTCTCTCTCTGCCCCTCCCCTGATTAAACTCTGTCTCTCTCTCTCTCAAAAACAAATAAACAGAGGCGCCTGGTTGGCTCAGTCGGTTAAGCGTCCGACTTCAGCTCAGGTCATGATCTCACGGTTTGTGAGTTTGAGCCCCGCATTGGGCTCTGTGCTGACAGCTCGGAGCCCGGAGCCTGTTTCAGATTCTGTGCCTCCCTCTCTCTCTGGCCCTTCCTCTCTCTCTCTCTCTCAAAAGTAAATAAACATTAAAAAAATGTTTTAAATAAAAAAATAAATAAATAAAAATAAATTTAAAAAATAAAAAATAAACATTAAAAAATAATAAAAAATAAAAATAAAAGAATATGAATTGTGATCTATAAAAATGTTCAGTCATTTTATACTCAATGTACTAATAAAATTTTAAATATTCTTAAAAGACCTAAAATTATGATAAATCTTTTTGTCTATAGACATTAAAAATTTATGCATATTAAGTCAAAAGAGCTGAGCATAAATGATGATATTCAAACTACATAAATTACGGGCAAATATAATAAGAGACAGAAAAAGCATTCAGGCATACTCATATAGTGGTGAATTAAAATTCTGAGATAAAATTCTTTCATATTTAGAATTCTAATGTTAATACAATGTTTTCTGTTCAGTAAAAAGCACATTCTTTCTGAATTTCTTTTAACTTCAAAGGACAAAATGATAGTTTATTTTCAATCATCACAAATACAGATTAAAAGGTTTAGGCTGTCACAAAAAAGAAACAAATGACATGGCTTGGCAGTAGCAAGAAAGTACAAGAAAGATGAAACGGGTGGTAGAGAATAAAACAGGGGACACGCAAATCTTCCTTGACATGACAGAGGACATCTGTGGAAAACATTCTTAACATCATACTTCACACTGAAAAATGGAATGGCTTCCAGCTAATAGTAGGAACAAAACGAGGAAATCCAATCAGCTCTCATCACTGTTATTCAGAACTGCAGTGGAGGGGTGAGGAGTAGCAATTAAGCAAGAAAAAGAAATACAAGTCATTGAGGTTACAAAGGAAGAAGAAAAACCATCAATATTTGCAGATGGCATAATTAGCTACATAGAGAATCTGAAGATTTACAAAAAAAAAAAAGCTGCTGCTAGAATAACTTGAGTTTAGCAAAGCAAAATACCACGCCAAAGGTAAAAATTAATTGTATTTCTAATAAACTAGCAACCAAAAAATAATATTTTAAAAATAATATAATTTACAATAGCATTAAAACTGAAAACTTCAAAACCAAGGAAGAAATATTAATTACTAAGGAAGAAATAAAATCTATGAGGGGATATGTTGTGTTCACAGGTTAGACGATCTATAGATTCAAGGCAATCTCACTAAAAATCACAGCAGGCTTCTTACAGAAATTGACAAACCATTCTAAAACTTATATGAAAATGAAAGAGACTTAAATAGGTCATAAAAAGATTTGAATTGAAAATAGATGAAAACAACTTCAAAAAAGAAAGAAAATGGGAGACTAAATCTACTATTTTAAAACTCATTCATTATAAGCTACAGAAACGAAGGCACTATTGTATTGACATTAAGATAAATAAAGGAATGAAACAAAATAAGAGTCCAAAATGAGATCTACACATATATGGACAACTAAATTTTGACCAAGATATACAGACACACCTCATTTTACTGTACTTCACAGATACTGAATTTTGACAAATTGAAGGTTTGTGGCAATCCGGCATCAAACAAGGTTATGGCATCATGCTTCCAACAGCATTTGTTTACTTCAAGTCTCTGTGTCACATTTCAGTTAATTCTCTCAATATTCACACTTATTGGGGCGCCTGGGTGGCGCAGTCGGTTAAGCGTCCGACTTCAGCCAGGTCACGATCTTGCGGTCCGGGAGTTCGAGCCCCGCGTCGGGCTCTGGGCTGATGGCTCAGAGCCTGGAGCCTGTTTCTGATTCTGTGTCTCCCTCTCTCTCTGTCCCTCCCCCGTTCATGCTCTGTCTCTCTCTGTCCCAAAAATAAACAAACATTGAAAAAATATTCACACTTATTGTCATTATTATTATAATTGTTATGATGATCTGTGACCAGTAATTACAACTCATGTATAGCATTTTTTAGCAATGAAGTATTAAAAAAAATTTTTTTAACATTTATTTATTTTTGAGAGACAGAGACAGGGAGGGGCAGAGCGAGAGGGAGATGCAGAATCTGAGCAGGCTCCAGGCTAAGAGCTGTCAGCACAGAGCCTGACATGGGACTCAAACCCACAAACCACGACATCATGACCTGAGCCAAAGCCAGACGCTTAACTGACTGAGCCACCCAGGCGCCCCAACAATGAAGTATTTTTTAATTAAGATACGTACTTTTTGGGATCCCTGGGTGGCTCAGTACATTAAGTTGTCCAGCTCTTGATTTTGGCTCAGGTCAGGATCTCACTCACAGTTCACGGTTCAAGCCCTGCATCAGGCTTCGTGCAGAGCCTGCTTGGGATTCTCTCTCTCTCTCTCTCTCTCTCTCTCTCTCTCTCTCTCTCCCCCTCAAAAATAAGTATTTTTTTTAAATAAAGTGAAAAGAAAAGTATATATATTTTAACAGTATTTTTAGAATTTTTAAATTTATTTATTTAATGTTTATTTTTGAGAGAGAGACAGACAGAGCATGAGCAGGAGAGGGGCAGAGAGGGAGACACAGAATCCAAAGCAGGCTCCAAGCTCTGAGCTGTCAGCACAGAGCCCAATGCAGGGATTACCCACACATAAAAAGATGCTCAACATCATCAGACATTGCAAATTAAAACCATAACACAAGATCACTACTACCCATCAGGATAGAACAACACTAAATGCTGGCAAAGAGCAGGAAAAAATGGATCTCTCATTCATTGCTGGTGGGAATACAAAGTGTCACAACGGCACTAGAAAACAGCCTGGCCCTTTCTTACAAATTTGAACTTACTCCCAACTCTATAAGCCATCCATTCCATTTCCAGGTAATAAATGCATATGTCCATATGAAGACTTGTATTTGTTTAGGTAAACACTGGAAACAAAACAAATGTCTATTAACAGGTAAATGAATTTATTCACATGTGGTACATACCTATTCACCTGTGGTTTGTTAATAAAATGGAATACTAGTACATAATAAAAACAGAACTATTGATATACACAACAAGATGTACAAATCTCAAGATAATTATGCTCAAAGAAGCTAGATCAAAAAAAAGAGTACAGGGAGGGGCAACTGGATGGCTTAGTCAGTTAAGGGTCCGACTCTTGATTTCAACTCAGGCCATGATCTCTTCAGTTTGTGAGTTCTAGCCCCACTTCGGGCTCTGTGCTGATGGTGCAGAGCCTGCTTGAGATTCTCTCTCTCCCTCTCTCTCTCTGCCCCATGCACGCTCTCTCTCACAATAAATAAACTTAAAAAAAAAGAAAATAGAGTACATGCTATATGATTCCATTTATATAAAATTCTAAAAAATACCAAGTAATATTTGGTGACAGCAGAGCAGCAGTTCCCTCAGGTGCAGCAGTGTGGAGGAAGGGATCACACTGGGGCACAAGGAAACTTTTGGGAGTAAAGCGCATGTTCATTATATTGATTGTGGTGATGAGAAGTTTTATGGATGTATAAATATGTCAAAACTGATCAAATACTAAACTTCAAATATATACAGTTAATTATATGCTATTTTATTTCAATAAAACTGTTAAAAGGGGTGCCTGGGTGGCGCAGTAGGTTAGTCTGACTTTTGATTTCAGCTCAGGTCATGATCTCACAGTTTGTGAGATGGAACCCTGTGCTGCTCTCAGCCCAGAGCCAGCTTGGGATTCTTCTTCTTCCTCTCCCTCTCTCTCTCTCTCTCTCACCCTACCCCACTTGCTCTCTCTCTCTCAAATAAATAACTTTTTAAAAAAAACTGTTAAAAAGCATACAGTCAAACCACTTAAGAGGGACAATATGTAGAGAATTCTGACATTATGATTCATAGTCTCCTGATTATATAAGAAAATTCAATTTAATTTAACATAATGCACATTTTGGCCACTTCATCGTGTTAATATGGCTGATTTCTTCTACTAGTGGCAAATGCTGACAATGTAAATTTAAATTTTTAATACTCAGTTTGAACCTTAGATGTCACAAGAATTCAGATGTAGAGACTGTTCTATATGCTATTACAATAAGGCCTATTATTAAGAATATAGATGATCACCAGATGTATGTTTATTCTATTTAACCTACATCTACCTCATTTGCTTCATCTATAAAATGGTCAAAGTAATAGCACTCACCTCAAAGGGTTATTTTAGGGACCATGATATAACCACGTGATGTACTCTAAGCTGAAAAACAAACTGACTAATCTTCAAGTGATCAATTTACTCTCAAAGAATAATCTATACAATGATATTAAATGGTTCTAAACACAGGATAGTCCAAATATGAAGGAAACAACTTTTTGTTTTCAATTCAAGAGAATTTTTTTCTCTTTCAAGAGAAAAAAGAATTTGTGAACTTGAAAATAAGTCAATTGAAAACAGACAATTTGAGGACCAGAAAGAATAAAGAATGGGGAAAAAAAAAAAAAAGAGTCTGAGACCTGAGAGACACCATAATCAACTACACTAACATATTTATAATGGAAGTCTCAGAACAGTCAACTAAAAAGGAGGCAGAGAAAATATTTGAAGAAAATGGCAAATGGCAGATTAAGTCCCCAAATTTGATGTTTAAAAATTTAAGCCACCCATCAGAAAAATCCATTGACTTCCAAAAAAGATAAACTCAACCAGATCCTAGACATATCCTACTTAAACTATTAAAGCACAAAGAAAAAAAAAATCTTGAAAGTAGCAAGAGAAAAGTGACTCATTGCCTACAAGTGATCCTCAATAACATTTACAGACTAATATCTAATAGGAACCATGTAGGTCAAAGGGCAATAAATGACACAAAGTGCTAACAGAAAAAGACTATCTACAAGAATTCAATATCCAGCAAAACAATACGTCATAAATGAAGAATTTAAGAGAGGTCCAAAAAACAAAACAAAACAAAACAAAACAAAACAAAACAAAACCTAAAGGAATCTGTCACTAGCAGATCTGCCCTAAGGGAAAAAAAAACACTAAAAGATGAAATAAAAGGACATTTAGAGAGCAACTAAAATCCACAGGAAGAGGGGCACTTTGGTGGCTAAGTCAGTTAAATGTCTGACTTCAGCTAAGGTCATGATCTCATGGTTCACAAGTTCGAGCCCTGTGTTGGGCTCTGTGCTGACAGCTCAGAGCCTGGAGTCTGCTTCGGATTCTGTGTCTCCCTCTCTCTCTGCTCCTCCCCTGCTCACACTCTGTCTCTGTCTCTGTCTCAAAAATAAACATTAAAAAAAAAAAACAGTAAAAAATAAAATAAAATCCAAGGAAAAAATGAAAACCACCAGTAAGGGTAACTATGTGGCTAAATATAAACAACCCTATGAACATATTTTTTATTTGTAACTTTTTTCCTCCTGATTTAAAACACAAATGCATAAAGCAACACTTAGAAACTGTTGATGGAATTATACTTTATAAAAATGTAATCTATATGGCAATACTACAAAAAGGAAAGGGAAGGTGAGCTATATAGGAGCAAAATTCCTATATTTGAGATTAATCTGCTATCATCCCCAACTAAACAGTTAGAAGTAAATTCCCAGGGAAACCACTAAGAAATAAGCTGAAAATAATACAGAAAATAAATGACATAATTAAAATGACAGGTTGGGAAATATCAACTTAAAAGAAAGCTATAATACAGATTACAGTGGAAAAGGGACAAAGACTAACAAAACTAGTAAAACAGCACTACCTTATCAATAACAACATTAAATGTAAATGATATAAACACTCAAATCAAAAGGCAAAGATTCACACAATAGATTTTTTTTTTTTTTTTTTTTTTTTTTTTTTTTTACAATAGATCTTTTTTTAAAGCCCTGCTCCAGGGGCACCTGGGTGGCTCAGTCGGTTGAGCATCCGACTTCGGCTCAGGTCATGATCTCGCAGTTCGTGAGTTCAAGCCCCACGTCAGGCTCTGTGCTGACAGCTCAGAGCCTGGAGCCTGTTTCAGATTCTGTGTCTTCCTCTCTCTCTGACCCTCCCCCGTTCATGCTCTGTCTCTCTCTGTCTCAAAAATAAATAAACGTTAAAAAAAAAGAAATTAAAAAAAAAAAAAATAAAGCCCTGCTCCAATTATATAATCTCTACAAAAGACACAATTTAGATTCGAGTCCTGGATGGAAACTGAAGATTCAATTTACATTCAAATGTAAAACAATGTAAAAATATATATACCAGAAAAACAGTAACCACAACAGAGACAGAGTAACTGTATTAATATCAGACTGAAACTAATAAATTTAGCAAAGTGGTAGGATACAAATCCAACCTGTAAAAATCAGTTGGGTTTCTACACCTTCATAATCAATGATCCAAAAAAGGAAATTAAAAAAACAACTTTCATACAATAACATCAAAAATAATAAAATATTTAGAAGTAAATTAGACTAAGGAGGCAAAAGACCTGTATACCGAAAATGACAAAACACTGAGGCAAGGAAATTGAAGAAGATAAAGATGGAAATCCTCTGTTCATGGATTGGAAGAAAATATTAAGATGTCAAAACTACCCAAAGCCATCTACCACATTTAATGTAAAACTATCAAAACCCTGGCATTTTTTGTAGAAATAGAAAAATCCATCCTAAAACTCATATGGAATCTCCAAGGATTGTGAATAGCCAAAACAAATCTTGAAAAGAACAAAGCTGGAGGTGTCACATTCTCAATTCAAAACTTATTACAAAGCTACACTAATCAAAACAATGTAGTACTGGCATAAAGGCCAATGGAATAGAATGGAGAGCCCAAAAATAAACCCTTGCTATACATGTTCAAATGATTTTCTATAAGGGTGCCAAGGCCATTCAATGAGGAAAGTACAGTCTTTTCAATAAATGGTAATGGGAAAAACGGAAACCCACATGCAAAGGTATGAAACTGGGCCAATCAACACATGAAAAGTTGCTCAATATCACTGATCAGGGAATTAATTGCACATTAAATTCATAATGAGATCCTACATCACACCCATTAGGTTGGCTACTGTCAAAAACAAAGAAACAAACAAACACAGAAAATAACAAGGATAGGGAGATACTGGAAGCCTTGAAAAGAAGAACAAGTTAGAAGTGTCACACTTTCTCATTTCAAAACTTTTTACAAAGCTACAGTAATCAAAACAATGTAGTATTGGTGGAGAGTAAAATGGTGTGCTGCTATGAAAAGCAGCATGTGGTTCCTCAAAAAATTAAAAATAAAATTATCACATGATCCAACAATTCCACTTCTAGGTATATAACCAAAAGAATTGAAAAGCTTTGTCCTGAAGGGATATTAATACACCCAAGTTCACAGCAGCTTTATTCACATTAGCCAAAAGGTTGGAGGAAGCAAGCCAAGTGTCCATCAGTGGATGAATGGGAAAACAAATGTGGCACAACCATAAAATGGAATATTATTCAGCCTTAACAAGGAAGGAAACTCTGACACATGCTACATACCATGTGGATGAACCTTGAAGACCATGCTAAGTGAAATAAGCCAGTCACAAAATGGCAAATACTGGTTGATTCCACCTAATAAGGTATCTATAGTAGTCAATTTCATAGAAAGCAGAATGGTGGTTGCCAAGGGAAAGTAGGAGGGAATGAGAAGTTGTTTAATGTATACAGCATTTCAGTTTTTTTTTTTTAATTTTTTTTTCAACGTTTTTATTTATTTTTGGGACAGAGAGAGACAGAGCATGAACGGGGGAGGGGCAGAGAGAGAGGGAGACACAGAATCGGAAACAGGCTCCAGGCTCTGAGCCCAGAGCCTGACGCGGGGCTCGAACTCACGGACCGCGAGATCGTGACCTGGCTGAAGTCGGACGCTTAACCGACTGCACCACCCAGGTGCCCCTACAGCATTTCAGTTTTGAAAGATGAAAAGCATTCTGGGGATAGATGACAGTGATGGTTCCACAACAATATGAATATACTTAATACCACTAACTACATACTTAAAAATAATTAAGATGCTAAATTTCATTATGCATACTTTACACAAGTAAAAATAATTTTTTACGGTGCCTGGGTGGCTCAGTCAGTTAAGTGGTCAACTTCAGCTCAGGTCATGATCTCACAGTTCATGAGTTCAAGTCCCACATCAGGCGCTCTGCTGTCAGCACAGAGCTGGCTTCAGGTCCTCTGTCCCCCTCTCTCTCTGCTCCTTCCCCACTCACATGTGCCCTCTATGTCTTACAAAAATAAACATTAAAAGATTTTTTTTAAACATATAAAAATAACTTTTTAAAAACTTAGTTATATGAAGAGGTGATCTAAGTTTCTATAATCAACAAATGTTACTTTACAGGTGTGACAGCCCATTAATTAGTGAAAGTAATGTATTTTTTAATTTTGTGAAATTTGTGTTGTCACTTTTCATCATCTGTGATCTCTTTGCTTATTCTAAATATGCTCTATTGGAGTTCTTACACGACCATTAAAAAAAAAAGAAGAAGAAGAATATGTATTTTTAAGAGCCCTGGCAAAAAGAATGACCCAACAAGTTAATTTGGGGGGGGGGGGGAAGGATATCCTAAGTTTTCTTATGAGTTCATGTAAATAAAAGTACAGGAGAGCCTGAGTGGCTCAGCCGGTTGAGTTTCTGACTGTTGGTTTCAGCTCAGGTCATGATCTTGCAGTTTCATGAGCTCAAGTCCCATGTCAAGCTCTGCACTGGCAGCCTGAAGCCTGCTTAGGATTCTTTCTCTCCCTCTGTCTCTCTGCCCCTCCCCCACTCACTCTGTCTCTCTCAAAATAAATAAATAAACTTTAAAAAATTGAAAAGAAAAAAAGTATTTTTTTGCTACTACAAAAGGGTGAAAATTAAAACAAGCCAAACTAAACTTATATTCTGCTTAATGTATCAGATTCATTTCAAATATAAATTTATGTAGAATAAAGAAATACAAAAAATTCAACAGTTAAACTAATATTGTACTAGAGGCAGTACAACATTAAGATTTTAAAACTCATTATCTAAAATTTCTAATTTTAGTTTTCAACACCAGTAATTTTTTTCTACTTATCATCATGTACACTGGGTTTTAAAACGAGAGGTGGAGAACACATACACCATCTTAGGAGCTCATACCCAATGCTCTCAAGCTATTTTTACAGGGTACATAAGGAGATACTAACTTTATTTCTACAGATGAAGACAGACTGATCAAGATTATGCAACCTCAATGTGACACTGCTAGAAAGTACAAGACCTAGTGTGCCAGACACCAGAGACTACAATCATTTTATTATTCCTCAAAGATTCATTTGTTCACTTAATCAAATATTTATTAAGCATCCACTGTGTTCCAGGCACTATGCTAAAAACTGAGGAGTAGAGCTCAAATATTAGCTAAAGTAGTAATTACCTGAAAATAACTTGTAATTTTTAAGTGCTACATAAATGTCAGTTGATATTACTTCTAGTATTAGTAGCAGTAGTAATACACAGATCTTGAATATGAACAATACTACTAATCAAGCATTCAAGTCTACCAAGTATAGATGTTCTTTTTAAGACTGAAGATCCTCAAAGGCAGAAGTCCTATTTACCTTTGTACTTCTCTTAGCACCTAGGACTGAACTTTGTACTCAGTAGTATTCAAACAGTATGTGTTAATTATACAGAAGCATCATGGGGTGCCTGGGTGGCTCAGTTTGTTAAATGTCCGACTTCGGCTCAGGTCATGATCTCACAATTTGTGGATTCAAGTCCCACATCGGGCTCTGTGCTGTCAGCTCAGAGCCTGGACCCTGCTTTGGATTCTGTGTCTCCCTCTCTCTCTCTCTGCCCTTCCCCTGCTCCCTCTCTGTCTCTCAAAAATAAAAACACTAAAGAGAAAAAAAAATTTTTTTAAAGATTTTACAGAAGCATCAGGATTACTAGAGCCACTCTTTCCCTTGCTCTCTTTCCACACTGGGTTGCCTAGAACACTAACAGCCAGTTTTTGCCCAGGCACAACACTGGGAATCTCTTTCAGAAAACTATCCCCCAGGTCAGGAAAAAGACATAAATCCTAAAGTCTACAGGCCAAAAAAACCACCAAATACACACAAACTCATGGATTATGAGTCTCCTATCAGCCGTTTGGACTCCCTCTTAAATATAAAAAGGACTAAATCATCCTTTGGGGAAAGAAAGAGTTAAATGACTAACAGCACTCAGCTGGGGTTATGATGGAGGAAAGGCCAAACACTAAGCTACCAATGCACCATACTACGTCTACCATATTAATTTATAAAAAGGTATCCCTCAAATGTGTGTTAAACTAGTATGCTGATAAAAGTGCCCGATAGAACTGTCATCTAGTAATGCTTCTCAAAGCTATCTTTGTGGGAAGCTTGGTGAAGGCCGTTTTTTTTCCAATTTCTAATCCATCATGGACTGTGGTAGATTGTATTTCCCAAAAATGGCAGCAACATTTCTAGAATTTTGCCACTCCATCAAAACGTGGAGTCTATGTCCCTTACCCCACGAGTCTGGAAACACCTTTGTGTCTGCTTCGGTGAGTAACAGTAAGCAGAAAAGACACACTGACTGCTGAGGCCAGGTCATAAAAGCAGACACAGCTTTCACCTGACTTTGTGTAAGGACATGTACCCTGAGAATCCAGCCACCAATATCTGAGGAAGGCCAGGCCACACGTGGAAAGGAAGCCAAGCCCCCAACTCTCAGCCCCGGCAGAGCTCCCACTGACAGTACCAATTTGCCAGCTCAGCAAGTGAACCAACTTCAGTCAAGCCACCACAGCTCCCTCTGCATGGAGTAGAGACAAATCTTCTCTGCCAAGCGCTGACCAAATTAGATTTGTGAGCAAAATAAATGACTATTGTTTTAAAACACTAAGTTTTGAGATGGTATGTTTCCCACAGTATAACACAGTTTTTGTAAATACAATAAAAGTGACTAGAAAATAAAAATTTTAAAGATTCACAGAATACATGCTCCAATGTTTTCTTATTAGATTTAACAGAAATCGAACTCTCAGTCAATTATTATGAAAGTTACTTACTCTCAGTTACTATACTCATCTCCTCCCAGCCATGGACTAATCCACAATCATTTGAGTAGCACTACTACATTAAGGGAAGAGAAGAGTAACTTAACCAGAGTAATAGTAAAATATGTAAGAAATATGGCAAGGAAAGAAAGTGCTCAACTAAGCAAGTAGTTAAAAAACTGCAACCTGGTGCACCTGGGTGGCTCAGTTGGTTGAGTACCCAACTTCAGCTCAGGTCATGATCTCACAGTTTGTGAATTTTTGCCCTGCACTGAGCCCTCTTGTGGAACCCACTTTGGGGCTCGTTAATTGGGGTTCATTATCCTACTTTGGGGGCTACATTAATTTCCCTAAGAGTAAAGGTGTCCTGATTAAACACCATGAGGGTGAAGCACCTGGCTGGCTCACTCCATGGAGCATGCAACCCTTGATCTCAGGGTTGTAGGTTCAAGCCCATATTAGGCACAGAAATTCCTTAAAAATAAAATCTTTGAAAACAGTAAAATAAAATAAATAAATAAAAAGTAAACACCATGAAGGTGGATGAATCAGTCTATCAAAATGGGAGTCATTATGCTTCATAACACTCCATCTCTCTTACTTTGATATCACACTCACATGAAAGCTTCTCATCTCTCTCATTTTCTCTCTCCCTCCCTCCCTGTCCACACACAGAGCAAATATGACAAAATTCTAACAACTTTTTCCCAAGCTTTATTGAAATGTAATTGACATATAATATTCTGTAAGTTTAAGGTGTACAACAGAATTTTATACACGAATATATTGTGAAATAATTACCATGACAAGGTTAGTTAATATATGCGTCACTTCACCTAATTACAACTTTTTGTGTGTGGTAAGAACACACAAAATTTAAGATCTACTCCCTTAGCAACTTTCAAGTATATAATACAGGACTATTAACTATAATCATCACGCTAAATATTGGAACACCCAAATTTACTTACCCTATAACTAGAAGTTTGTACTCTTTGACCAACCTTTCATTTCCCCTAACTACCCTCAACCCCTGGCAACCACAACTCTACTCTCTGTTTCTATGACTTCGGCTTTTTTAAGATTCTGCATATGAGTAAGATCATATAGTTATTTGTTTCTCTTGTCTCACTTATTTCACTTGGCATAATGCCCTCAAAGTCCATCCATGCTGTCACAAACAGCAGGAGTACCTTCTTCCTGATGGCTGAATAATACTCCATTGTGTGTATGTATTGGTGTGTACACACACACATCTTTACCCATTCATCCATCCATGACACTTAGGTTGTTTCTATGTCTTAGATATTATGAACAATGCTGCAATGAACTTGGCAGTACAGCTATCTCTTTGAAATAGTAATTTCATTCCCTTCATATATGTATCCAGAAGTAGGACTGGTGGCTCATAAGGTAGCTCTATTTTTAATTTTTTGAAAAGCCTCTATTCTGTTTTCCATAGTGGTTGCATCAATGTACATTCCCACTGCTGGTGCATGAGGGCTCCCTTTCTTCACATTCCTGCCAACATTTATCTCTTCTTTTTTCGGAAATAGTCATTCCTACAGATGGGAGGTAATATCTCATTGTGATTTTGATTTCCATTTCCCTGATGGTTGGTGATGTTGAGCATCTTTCCATACACCTGTTGCCCATTTGTATGTCTTCTTTGGAAAAATGTCTATTTTGGTCCTCTGTCCATTTTTAAAATGGATTTTTTTGCTATTAAGTTCCTTATATATTTCGGATATTAACCCCTTTATCTGACAGTTTGGAAATATTTTCTCCCATTCTGTAGGTTAACTCTTCATTCTATTGATTGCTTCTTTTGCTATGCAGAACCTTTTTAGTTTTATGTGGTACTGCTTATTTATGTTTGCTCTTGTTGCTTGCACTTTTGGCATCAAAACCAAAAACTTGTTGCCAGGACAAACATCAAAGGAGGTTTTCCCCTAGGTTTTCTTCCAGAAGTTATGGCTTCAGTCCTTACAATTAAGTCTGTAATCCATTTATATATATATATATATATATATATATATATGTGTATATATATATATATATTTTTTTTTTTTTAACGTTTATTCATTTTGAGAGACCGTAACAGAGCGTGAGTGGGCAAGGGGCAGAGAAAGAGGGAGACACAGAATCTGAAACAGGCTTCATGCTCCAAGCTGTCAGCACAGAGCCCGACACAGGGCTCAAACCCATGGAACATGAGATCATGACATGGGCCGAAGTCAGACGCTTAACTGACTGAGCCACCCAGGCGCCCCACGTCTGTAATCCATTTAAAGTTAATTTTTGTGGGTGGTATAAAACAGGGTTCAAGTTCTTTCTTTTGCATGTGAATATCCAGTTTATCAAACAGTATTGAAAAAAATAACAGAAACTATCTTTTCCCCACTGAGTATTCTCGACTCCCCTGTCAAATATTAGTTGACTGTATATGCATGGGCTTATTTCTGGGCTCCCTATTCTATTCCATTGGTCTATGTGTTTGTTTTTATGCCAATATCAGACTGTTTTGATCACTACAGCTTTGCAGTATAGTTTGAAAACAGGAAATGTAATGTCTCCCACTTAGTTATTCTTTCTCAAGATTGTTTTGCTATTTCGGGTCTTCTGTGATACCAAAAATTTTAAGATTTTTGCTATTTCTGTGAAAAATGACATTGGAATTTTGATAGGGATTGCACTAAATCTACAGTATGGACATTTTATAACAATATTAATTCCTCTGATCCATGAAAACAAAATATTTTTCCATTTATTTGTGTCCTCTTTGATTTCTTTCATCAACTCTTAAGTTTTCAGTGGATATATCCTTCACCTCCTTGACTAAATTTATTTTAAGAATTTTATCTATTCCTAAGTTTTTGATGCTACTGTAAACGGGAATGTTTCCTATTTCTTCTTCAGATATTTCATTGTCAGTATAGAGAAATGCAACTAATTTTGTTATTAATTTGTGTACTGTTTATTTTTGAGAGAGAGACTCAGCACAAGCAGGGGAGGGGCAGAGAGAGAGAGAGAGAGAGAGAGAGAGAGAAAGAGAGAGAGAGAGACAGAATCTGAAGCAAGTTCCAGGCTCTAAGCTGTCAGCACAGAGCCAGACACACAGGGTTGAACTTGTGAACCGCGAGATCATAACCTAAGCCGAAGTTGGATGCTTAAACCGACTGAGCCACCCAGGCACCCCAAGAAATGCAACTAATTTTTGCATGTTGATTTTATATCCTGAATTACAAGTTGACTGAGAATCAATAGCAGAATTTCATTGCTTTATTTTGCTTAATTAGCATAACTTATTCTTTCTAACCTCTCCCAATAGCTTCCCAAGTCAAGTTCATAAATCAATATACAAATGGAACCTTATTGCAAAAAAATGAATGAATAGAAATTAGTGCAAATGAATGGCAAAGCAGCATCTAGCCAATTATTTAGCCAATTTTTTTTGAGAGCACACCCACATGCACTCAAGCAGGGGAAAGGCAGAGAAAGAGAGAAAGAGAATCCCAGGGAGGCTCCACGCTGTCAGCACAGAGCCCAACAAGGGGCTCAAACTCACAAACCACAAAATCATGACCTGAGCCAAAATCAAGAGTAGGATACTTAACCAGCTGAGCCATCCACGCACTCTGTATTTAGCTATTATTAAGCTCTCAAAACACAAAATATTCTGTTACTATGCTGCACTCAAATGGAATTTAGCAAGAAAAGCTTTCACAGCCAAAAGCAAAAAAGGTCTCCTTTTCTATCAACAACTGCCGTTACACTAGTAAACCTGATAAACCACTGTTTCACTGTAAACTTTAACATTCTAATTCTGTTGCTTTCTCGTTCGGATCTACCTTGGAACAGTCACTTCATCTTTCTGAGCTCCAATTTCTTCATCTGTAAAATGGTAAAACCTGTGTGATCTACAATCTGCACTGTCCTATACAGCAACCATGCTACACAGAAGTGAGCGCTTGAAATGTGGTTCATGTGACTAACAATTTTTTTAATTAAATTAAACTTAAATGGCCACAGTTGGCTAGTGGTTAACCTATTGGGCAGTGCAGGACTAAATCATCTCTAAGTTCCCTTCTAGTTCTAAAATGCAATCATTGTTAAAAGTTGCCTTTCTCCTTAAAATGGAATAAACAATGAACTGTAAATCAAATAGATAACACAACCACGAAGGGGGGGGAGGGGTATCCTAATAACATCGGAACACAGTATTCCTGACTAGGATTGACAAAATTTTTCTATAAGAAGCCAAAGAGAAAACATTTTAGGCATTACAGGCCATATAATCTCAGTCACAACTATTGAATTCTGCCTTTGTAGTGTGAAAGAAGCCATAAATATGTAAACAAATTGAGTATAGCTGTGTTCCAATAAAACTATGGACACTTCAGTTCAAATTTCATATAATTTTTAAAATTTAATAATGTTATGAAATATTATTCTTTTGATTTTTTTCCCAAACATTTAAAAATGTGAAAATCAGCCTTAGTTCAACAGCCATACAAAAACAGGTGGGAGGTCAGATTTGACCAGGAGACCACAGTCTGCTGACACCTGCTCATGACCGTATACCCATAACATCATATAATCTGAGGACAAATCAAAAGAAATATATTTGCAGGGTGCCTGGGTGGCTCAGTTAGACGTCTGACTCTTGATTTCGGCTCAGGTCATGATCTCACAGTTTGTGTGTTCGAGCCCCGTGCTGGGCTCTACATTGACAGTGCAGAGCCTGCTTGGGATTCTCTCTCCCTCTCTCCCTGCCCCTCCCTCCCTCTCTGTCCCTCTCTCTTTCAAAATAAATAAATAAATAATTATATATATATATATATACACATATATATATATATATGCTATCTCTGTCCACTATTGGAACCTAGATGCAAAAATACTTCAATTAACACTGAACATATATAATGCCCTATATATTTTTCACACTAAAAGGAAATTTTCAGGATTCCTTGGGAAAAATAATTGGTTCCAGAGCTGGGTCAAGAAAAATACAAGGTCAGGCTAAACGTCTTGTGTTAGTAAGTGAAGAAATCCTCAAAATCTGATGGAAACAAGTCAAAGAACATAAGAGGCAGTTTAAAGGGGCTCCCACCAGCCAAATGAGACCATTTAAGTTTAAAAACAAATAATAAAACAAGAATCCTCAGATTTAACCTGATACTAATTTTTTTAAGTGAAGGAGAGAAATAACTAACTTCTTTATAGAATAATGTCAAATGATAAATGTAGAAGGAATGAGAGAAACAGAAAACTGCCATTTTACAACTACCACAACTGACTCAGGCAAAAGTCATCAATGAATTCTAAAATCAATGGATGAAAGTTTGTTGGGGAACAATGTATACACATAATTTCAAGGTATCATCCCACAGATACTATTAATTATGAAGGGGGAAAGGTATCTCTACGGTGGAGAAATCTGTCAAATCCACCTTAACCAAATGATAATCTTTAACATCACCAAAACTGATGTCATAAGTACCATAATGTTATACACTAAGAACACAACACCTATGTAATATTCCTGCCAAAAATGTTTAATCCGAACCTAATTATGAAAAAATTATATTAAAACAACCAGACAAATCCAAATTGAGAGACATTCTACAAAACAACTGGCCTGGATTCTCCAAAAGAAAGAAAGGAGGAAGAGGAGGAGATGTAAAAGGCTGGGCAAGTGGTATAGATTAAAAGAGACTTAACCAAATGCAATGTGCAGTCCTTAACCCAATCGTGGATCAGGAGGAAAAAAAGTATAAAGCATTTGTTTGGATAACTGGAGCAATCTAGATATAAACTATATTTCAGATTACAGTACCGTGTCAAAGCTAAATTTCCTGTGTGATCATGTGATTATGTAGGAGAATGTGCCTTTTCCCCTAGAAGATGCATGTCTACATGCTGAATCATTTAGGGTACAGTGTTATGATCGTGATGACTGCAATATTCAAATAGCTCAGAAATTTTAAAAGTGTCTACAGAGAAATAACCAAAGTAGCAAAACGTTAGCAATTGGTGAATTTATATGAAAGGTACATGGGGATGTTCAATATGCCACTCTTGCTACTTTTCTAAAGGCTTGAAAATTTTTTTTAATAAAAACCTGTTGGGAAAGAATATCTCTTTCAAATGCTGTTTTAAAAGCAAATACAATAAAACCTCTGTTATAAAAAAATCAACCAATTAACTACTCACATAAAGTTTCCTGGATAAGTGACAATTTTTTACAGTTATTTTAAATGGAATGCTCTGAAATGAACCATCTGCTTAGCTATAATCTTCATTTGTAATACAATGCTTTGAATGTAACTGTAAACTGTAATGCTGGTAGTGTAAAATACTGAATTGAGTAACTTGGCTTGTTGCTACAACACTATATTCAAGGGTCCCTCAACCCTTCAGAACTGAACTAGCAATATAAAACTGAATGGGCCAGATTCTCTTAGGACAGAACTATGAAAACTATGAACTATAAAAATGATACGCCATAGAAGGGGAAAATAAAAAAAAACACAAATGTAGCAACAGTTTTGCTCTAAAATTTAGCTCTCTGTATTTAATACACCAAATACTATTCGTACAGTAATTATTATGCAATAATTTACACAAGAATCTTCTTAAGAAATAGTATACAACAACAAAAAAGTATCCCAGATAATCACAAGCAAATCAATCACTTGAGACATGAATGCATAGCACTGGGCCCACACACTGATTCACTGATGTACAGGCAGCATTTTCCAAATGTCCTCCATGGTTATGGACCCACTAAAAATGCTGGATTACAATGTCAATATAAATTTAAAATTCATTCTAAACTATAAATCCTGGAATATAATTTAAACCATTTCTTGTGTCAAATTTATTTACCTGAGGCTTTTCCTTTTTTCACTATTTAATCTTTTATATCTCATTATTTCCTATTTATACGTTACAGCATTTTAAGTGCCATGTGACTGTGTGTGTGTGTGTGTGTGTGTGTGTGTGTGTGTGAGAGAGAGAGAGAGAGAGAGAGAGAGAGAGACAAAGAGAGAGAGAGAGCACACACAAGAGAGAGATACAGACACCTAGCCTCACTAAAGCCCACAAAGAGGTCCCTAATCCTGTACCTTCAATATACCTGTTTATTCATGTAAACATGTCAACAGCTCCTAGTTGCCACACACAGTATTAGATGCTAGAGATATAAATATATATTCATCTAGATCTCCACCCTCAGTGAGCTCACAGTCTAGTTGAAGAAAGAGACTTTAAATAATCCAGTAAAACAATATACTAAAAAAGACATAAACAAACGGTTTTAGGGAGTCAAAAAACTACTGTTTCTTTCTCCTGACTGTAGCTCATTACCTAAGCACTAGAAACAATTTCAGCAGCCACCAGGTCTTCCCCTCTCTCCCATCCTACTTCCTAAATTTCTATTCTTTAGTCATCTCCATGTAAGACACCAACAATAAAGTCCATCTTTCATAAGTACCATCAGCCAATGAAAATATTCTTGTTTTTCCTTGTCCAAAAAGGGCCAGCCATTAGTGTATATAGTATCATCATCTTTCAGGGTTTGATGCTCCTTTCTTCTTCAACAAAAATTCTCTTAGGGGCACCTGGTTGGCTTAGTCAGTTGAGCATCAGACTTGATTTCGGCTTGGGTCATTTTCCTAGGGTCATGGGATTGAGCCCTGTGCCAGGCTCCACACTGAGCATGGAGCCTGCTTGGGATGCTCTCTCCCTCTCTCTCTCTCCCTCTGACACTCTCTAAAATAAAATATAAATAAATAAATAAATAAATAAATAAATAAATAAGTAAAAATTAATTATTTAACTATATAATATAGTCATATTATATTACATTACATTATTATTTAGTGTAGAGCATTTTTAGGTGGGGGGAAAAAAAGGAATGCTAGCCTCCAGAATTCTTACCCTTCATTTAGAAAGCAAGTGTTTCATATAAGCAATTTCCTTTGTAACTGAACACAAACAATAAGAGTTCACAGTACCTAAATGTTTAATGAAATGTTTCAAACTGTAGGTTGAGATTCACTGGCTATGAAATCGACTTAGTGAGCCAAAACCAGTATTTTTTTCAACAAACAAGAATACAGCTGAGTCTTAACACAGGGTTGAACTGCGTGGGTCTACTCACATGCAGATTTTTTTTGATACAGCACAGTACGATAAATGTATTTTCTCTTCCTTACGATTTTTTAAATAACATCTTCTTTTCTCTAGCTTATTGTAAAAATACAGCATATAATACACAGAACATACAAATTATGTGTTAACTGTTTATCGGTAAGGCTTCTGGTCAACAGCAGACTACTAGCAGTTAATAAGTTTTTGGGGAGACAAAAGTTATACATAAATTTTTGACTGTGTGGGGGTCAGCACTTCCTAACTTCCACGTTGTTCAAGTGTCAACTGTAGAATGAAATAGAAGTTATCATGAGAATGATGTAAAAAGTACCTCTTAATGTGGAGTAAAGTCTAAGTAGTGGGAAAGCCCCTGACTTTGTATGTAATCATAATACCATCTTATTACCTCATATGTTCTCATGAGTCCTTGTCTGTTGAAAATAACTGTCAGTCCTTCACAAATAAAGTTAGATTAAAAGAGAGGGAATTCAGGGCACCTGGGTGGCGCAGTCGGTTAAGTGTCCGACTTCAGCCAGGTCACGATCTCGCGGTCCGTGAGTTCGAGCCCCGCGTCAGGCTCTGGGCTGATGGCTCAGAGCCTGGAGCCTGTTTCCGATTCTGTGTCTCCCTCTCTCTCTGCCCCTCCCCCGTTCATGCTCTGTCTCTCTCTGTCCCAAAAATAAATAAAAAAACGTTGAAAAAAAAAAAAGAAATCTTTAAAAAAAAAAAAAAAGAAAGAAAAAAAGAAAAGAGAGGGAATTCTGCAAAGGGGCCCAAACTGTAAGAATACAAACTATTAGCATACATGGGAAGTAATACTTCTTAGTAGTTAAGAATGTGGGTTCAGTGAGGCAGCTGGGTGGCTCACTCGGTTAAGCGTACGACTTCGGCTCAGGTCATGATCGCATGGTCCAGGTTCAAGCCCCCTCTCTCTCAACAATAAACATTAAAGAGAAAATTTAAAAAAAAAAATGTGAGCTCAGTAATCAGGCTGTTTTAAGGTTCAAATCCTTACTACCTCTATACCTTGGAATTACTAAACCACTCTGTGCCTCAGTTTCCTCACAAAGGAGCTGCTAAGAGCATTAAATGAGGTGATACATAAATCCTTAGCATAGTGCCTGACACTTAAAAGTACCTAATAAATGTTGGCCATTATTATTACCATCATCATCACTGGGTACTACCTGTCTTAACACTCAAAACTGACTTTAGGAAAAAATTGGAAATACTACGCTTTTATCAAAATATTGTAGTTACACTAGAATTATTATTTTTTTTTTAAATTTTTTTAACGTTTTATTTATTTTTGAGACAGAGAGAGACAGAGCATGAACGGGGGAGGGGCAGAGAGAGAGGGAGACACGGAATCGGCAACAGGCTCCAGGCTCTGAGCCATCAGCCCAGAGCCCGACGCGGGGCTCGAACTCACGGACCGCGAGATCTGACCTGAGCTGAAGTCGGACGCTTAACCGACTGAGCCACCCAGGCGCCCCAGTTACACTAGAATTAAATCAGAGTACTGGTTACTAAAAGCCTCACAAACCAGTAACTATCCAAGAAACACCAGTAATGCAGTTGGATGCAAGACAACTCATCAGGAAAACAAAACCTGGAAAGATGAGCACCTGGGTGGCTCAGGTGGTTAAACGTCCAGCTCTTAATCTCAGCGCGGGTCATGATCTCACAGTTCATGAGTTCAAGCCCCGCATCAGTCTCAGTGATGACACTGTGGATTCTGTCTCTCCTTCTTTCTGCCTCTCTCCCCACTTGTGCTCTCTCTGTCAAAAATAAATAAATTTATTTAAACTTAAAAACAAACAAACAAAAAAACCTGGAAAGATACTTGGGCCTGTGCTGCAGATGAGTTTGCACCAATTTGGGCGATAGTGGCATAGTCCAGGGGTCAGCAAACTATGGCCAATGGCCAAATCTGTTTGCTTTTGGGCCATGAATTAAGAATGGTTTTTACAGGGGCACCTGGTTCAGTCAACAGAGCATTCGACTCTTGATCTCAGGGCTGTGAGTTTGAGCCCCACAACGTGTAGAGATTACCCTAATTAAGTGAAATGTTATCCTATAAAAAGGAGTTACACTCTTCTCATTACTAAACCAATACAATGAAAAAATTATATTCTACCATTACTATTATATTTTGATTTCATTAAAAATCTGTAAAAAAAAAATTTTAGAAGCCTCAGTTGTTTATATGTTTGACAATTAGATAAATGTTCCTCCTTATTCTCCTCTAACCCTTTCCTTGTTCAACATTATCTACCAAATGTCTCAAAATGTGCCAGATCGAGAGAAGCAACACAAATATATCAACAAACTAAACAAGATAGAAGCCCCTGTCCTTATGGAGCTTCCACATTCTAATAAGTAAAAATAAAATTATATAGTATAAGGTAGTAAAGCATGGAATGTGCAAATAGGGATACAATTTTATTTTTTTACTTTTATTTTTTTTAATGTTTTGTTTATTTATTTTCAGAGAGCGAGCGAGAGAGAACATGAGGGGGTAGGATCAGGGAGAGAGAGTCCCAGGCAAGCTCCGTGCTGTCAGCACAGAGACCAACGCAGGGCTCAAACCCACGAATCATGAGATCATGACCTGAGCCAAAGTCGGAAGCTCAACCACCTGAGCCAACCATGTGCCCCTTGATGTTTACTTTTAAGAGAGAGGGAAAGGGGAGGAGCAGAGAGAGGAGGGCAGAGGATCCAAAGCGGGCTCTGCACTGACAGCAGAGAGCCCAATGTGGGGCTCGAACCCATGGACCGTGAGATTGTGACCTGAGCTGAAGTCAGATGCTTAACCAACTGAGCCACCCAGGTGCCCCCAGGGATACAATTTTAAATAGGATATTCAGGAAAAGTATGACTGAGAAATTCATTTTTAAGCAGACTTGAAGTAAGGGTGAGTCATGTGGATACTCTGCCTGGAACACTTGGGAAAAAAGGTGTTCTAGGCAGAGGGAAGAACAACCAAGAAAGACTCAAGTGTGAGCATGTCTGGCATGTTCCAGGAACAGCAAAGAGGCCAGTGCACCTTGAAAAAAGTGAACAAGAGTGGTCAGAGAGGTCAGACAGAGCAGCACCCACAGATCATGTAAGGGCTTGCAGGCCATGGTAAAAGCTTCTGCTTTCAAAATAAGACCAGATGCCATTAAGGCACTTTGAGCATAGGAGCACAGTCATCTCCCTTATACTATAAGTAGATGAGTGTTCAACTCACAGCATTTCCTATTGATTTGTTAGAGACAAAGAACTTAAAATATGTCACAAGTGGTTCTGTGCTAACAGAAACCCAGTCAGTATCTACAATATTATAAATTGGTAAGAAAAAACATTAAAATCCTAGCAGAAAAATGAACAAAAAATTTGAATGCAACAAGAAATGAAATACACATGAATACACATGAAATACACATGAATACACATGAAAAAAGTTCAACTACATTATCATCAAAAAGAAATTCAAAATAAAACAGAGTACTATTTATCACCCACTGCTAAGGAAACTGGAAGTAGTGAAAACTGGTTCAGATCTAAAATCCTGTATCTGAAACTACTGGTTTCAAAACACTTCTGAATTTCAGAATATTTTGATTATAGAGAGGTGATAATGCATAAATACCTCATATTAAATAACATTCACAGTTGGGTCTAGGGTAATACCCAGTATTAACCATACATTATTTAAAATTTCCTTAGAGTACCCTAGGAATGTTCAATGCAAGTGAAATAAATAAAGTCTCAGTAGCCTTGGGGCACCTGAGTGGCTCAGTCACCAAAGTGGTTAAGCATCCAATTTTGGTTCAGGTCATGATCTCACAGTTCATGAGTTCAATCCCCGCATCAGGCTCTGTGCTGACAGCTCAGAGCCTGGAGCCTGCTTCAGACTCTGTGTCTCCCTCTCTCTCTGCCCCTCCCCTGCTCATGCTCTGTCTTTGTCTCAAAAATGAAAATAAATAAAATAAAAACATTAAAGTCTCAGTAGCCTCACATCAGTTTAGGTGAAGTCTGGCTGTCAAATTAGTTCTAAAAAGTTTTGTTTTTCAGGGCCTTGGGGATCTCAGAATTGCATATAAGGAACTGTTGATCTATACAATTGCTTTGTAAATAATTATGCTAACACAGATCAAAATCTATAAAAATATCTACATGCAAGGTAGGTGATAATATCACAATCACCTAGAATAACTTTTCCAAATCACAAAACCCCTCCCAATGAAGATTCCTCATTTCCCTATGTAGCTTCTGCAGCAAGCACAGTAACTGATCACAGTCTGGACTGGGCTAGAAAGTTGGAAGTGTAAATAAACCAAATATAGAGATTTTTTAAATTCCAATGTAAACAAAACAATTTGGGAATCCTTGGAGTTTGTAAAAATATTTTATCTCCATGCTATAAGAAATAACTAAAAAAGAAAACATGAATTTAAAAATATTCTAAAATATTTCCTAAATAATTTTAATCTCCTTGGAAAATTCATTCATTCTACTCACTTGAAGTATAGTCCGTATTAATTAGCACGTATTACAGGCAAGGCACTGTGAATACTGGGAATATGGGAGTGAAGCTTGGAGAGGCAGACAAGGGCTGACCATGAGTTTAGCTTGTATCTTACAGGCAGAGAGAGCCAATACAAAATTCTGAGCAGCGTGTAACGTGATAGGATATGCATGTCAGATTACTCGGGCTACAGTGCCGAGGAGGATTAAAAAGGGCAAAACCAATGGCAGAATGCACTTTAAGGAGACTATTTTACAAGTCCAAACAAGACATGATGAGTTTTTAAAAATATCATCCACCAAAATTTCAGAAGTTTTGCCCAAGGTTCATATTGCCAAACAGAAGCTCAAATGGTAACAGGGATACAGTAGAAAAAAATTAAAGGAGAAAAGGAAACTCAGGGATAAGGAGAGGCAATCTAGACAGAGAGCTAAAAAACAGTATCCACATCTTATACTAGTGGGCAATAGTCAGCAATTCAGGCAAGCAGGGCCTTAGTGGTAGAGATCAGATAAGCAGGTGCTATCCCAGCAATCAGGAAAAACATAATAGGGAAAGATGCCTAATTTTATGGTTCTTGATGAAAGGCTTATGAGATAGCAGAGAGCTCCAGTTATAAGACTAGAATTCAGGAATTCAAAAATAGGAGACAGAAAATAGGACAGCAGCAGAAAAGATACAGATTCTGGACTCAAATTAACCTACTTTCAAAACCTAAATCTGCCATTTTCTAGCTGTGAAAGTCTAAAGAAACTCAACTTTTTGACCTTCAACTTCTTCACCTATAAAAAAGGGGATAACATTACCTATTCTACAGGGTTGTGTGAGAGAATTAAATGAAATACCATATTTTAAAACACATATTTTATTCACCCCTTTCTCTTTTTCTTTTTCTTCCATTTTTCATCTAAGCTACTACAAAAAGGAAGTCCTTTGCTTGGCCACAAAGTCTAAAATGCTTCTCCAACTAGGCATTCATTAGATGACTTTAAGTGAAGAAAGTAACACAGATCACTGATGTAAAATGCCTCATGGGGGGCACCTGGGTTGGCTCTGTCAGTTAAGCATCCGACTCTTGATCTCAGCTCAGGTCTTGATCACTGGGTCGTGAGTTTGAGCCCCACATTGGGCTCCACACTGGGTGTGAGGCCTACTTGAAGAAGAAGAAGAAGAAGAAAAGAAGAAGAAGAAGAAGAAGAAGAAGAAGAAGAAGAAGAAGAAGAA
>NW_024412395.1:10541291-10608045 GCF_014898765.1 Herpailurus yagouaroundi
AAGAAGAAGAAGAAGAAGAAGAAGAAGAAGAAGAAGAAGAAGAAGAAGAAGAAGAAGAAGAAGAAGAAGAAAAGAAGAAGAAGAAGAAGAAGAAGAAGAAGAAGAAAATAAAATGCCTCATGGGAGCACTAGTTCATACAGAAGAGGTGAAAGTAAATGAGCTGCACAAGTAAAAGGGCCTAAAAAAGTAGAGCAAAGTTCAAATAATTTTAATCAGTTAGCCTAATAGCATATCCACACAATTGAACATGTCACTATACCAAAAAAAAAAAAAAAAAAAGAAAGAAAAAAGAAAAAAGGGAAGAGTTCCCTTATACTGAAGTTAAGGGATCTCCAACATATATTTTAAATGAAAAAACTATGATATAAAACATTAATATAATATGCTGTCTTCTACATAGAAAGGTAGGGGGAAACAGGGATTTATATTTATTATTTCTTTTCTATTTGCAAAAATACTGGTAAAATATACAAAAAATCAAAGTGGCTACCTATAGAGAGCAGGGAAGGGAGAGACAGAACAGTATTAAGACTTCTTGGGGCACCTGGGTGGCTCAGTCAGTTGAGCTACTGACTTTGGCCCAGGGCATTATCTTACGGTTCCTGGGTTGGAGCCTCATGTTGGGCTCGGTGCTGACAACTCAGAGCCTGGGGCCTGCTTCAGATTTTCTGTCTCTCTCTCTCTGCCCCCTCTGGCTCATGCTCTGTCTGACTCTCAAAAATAAATAATGAACATTAAAAAATAAATAAAGACTTCTCAATACATACCTTTTTACATTATTTTAAAATTTGAACCAAACAGACATACTACCAATTAAAAAAGGAAATAAAATTTAATTTTTTAAATATTTGAGAAGTCTGAGTTTGGTAATATATTGTGCTACACTTATTAATTATGACTTATCTGTACATACTTTAGCTATATACTAACATAACTATGATTTATCTGTATATATTTCTAGCACTATAATAAATTTTAAGTTCCTCCAAAGAAAGTATAATCTCCTTGAAAATAAAGATCATGTCTTATTCATTCTGTAACCCCACTGCCACATCCCACAGTGGATGAAATAACCACTATAGTTTCTTTCTCTTAATCCCCCCAAATGTTAAGCTGTCTGTAACCTTAAAAACAAACAAACAAACAGACAAAAAAAACACAAGCACAAAAAACCTTTTTCTTGGTTCTGGCCCCTATTCCACCATGAATAGGGGACAAGAGATCTTCCTTCTTCCATGTGCTCAAATTTCTTGGAGCTATTCAGTCTACATTCATTGTACGTCTAATTTCTCAATTTAGTTTTCCATTACACCCCTCTATTTTAACTCTTCTGCTAAGACAATAATACTCAAACTTTAGTGTTTCTCAGAACAATTATAGTAGCATTTAAGCAGATTTCCTACACCAGCACCTCCCCATTCTTCACTTCGCCTTTTAATAATCTATAAAGTCTGAAATGAAACCTGGGGAATTGATGTTTTTAATCAGTATCTCATTTAATTCTTTTTTTAAATTTTTTTAATGTTTATTTATTTTTGAGAGAGAGAGAGACAGAGCATGAGTGGGGAGGGGCAGAGACAGAGAGGGAGACACAGAATCCAAAACAGGCTCCAGGCTCCGAGCTGTCAGCACAGAGCCTGACACAGGGCTTGAACCCACAAACGGAGAGATCATGACCTGAGCCAAAGTCAGAAGCTTAATCGACTGAGCCAACGAGGCACCCCAGTATCTCATTTAATTCTGTTACAAGTGGCCTGCCTGAACATGTTAGAAAAAGAATCAGCTGGGGCGCCTGGGTGGCGCAGTCGGTTAAGCGTCCGGCTTCAGCCAGGTCACGATCTCGCGGTCCGTGAGTTCGAGCCCCGCGTCGGGCTCTGGGCTGATGGCTCAGAGCCTGGAGCCTGTTTCCGATTCTGTGTCTCCCTCTCTCTCTCTCTGCCCCTCCCCTGTTCATGCTCTGTCTCTCTCTGTCCCAAAAATAAATAAACGTTGAAAAAAAAAATTAAAAAAAAAAAAAAAAAGAATCAGCTAAGGTCATCAGTAACTTTCCAATAGCCAAATTCAAAGCATTTTGCTGCTCTCTCTCAGCAGTATTTGACACCTCCCTGGAACTCCTTCCTTCATCACACTCTACCACACAACTAGACTCCTCTCTCACCATTTAGTCTTCTTTGCTTCTAAGAGACACACGCTTCGTAAGGAGTCATACCCACTGCTTCAACTACCACCTATACAATCCTAAATCCTGACATTTTGAATTCCAGAGGCTACAAAGCATAGGAGGAAAAAAAATAAAAAAGATGCTTTAGCAACACGCAAATCTGAATTCAAAATATTTGCTCTATTTACGTGGTAACATGCCTAAAGTTACATACTTTTCTGAATTTCCCTTTTGTTCTCCTTTAAAACTGAGAACACCTTTCTAACAAGTTTTTGTTCAGATTAAATGAAAAAAATAGAAAGATTAAATGAGAAGTTTCTTTCACTTCCTAGCATGCCCAGAGGACCCCATGCCATGGGCCTCAGAGGTGTCAGGCAGGAGACAGCTGGCCTGTGGTTAGAAGACTGGCACATAAGGGGACTGAGAAAATGAGTAAATATACTGAGAATAATGAGAGCCAATTTCATACTTTGGAGAAGGATTTCCAAATACAGAATGTGGGAAGACCAGAAAGAACCATGAGGTATTGAATTGGAACTGGATGTAGCAGTGTAAACTTTGTAAATATATATACGTCATTAGATATAGAAATAGACTGAGATGTGTACATACATATACCTATACTTCCTAGCTGTGCCCACTCTAGAAGTGATTATACCCCAGTAGAAATGAGCTTATTAAGCATACAAATCTTGGTTTCTACTCTACTAAAAGAACTTGCAATTCCTTGGGAAAATATATGATTCCAGAGCTGAGACAGAAAAAGTATGAGTCTGGAACATCCTGTGCCAGAAAGTAAGGAAAGACTTAAAGGATGGGGACATATCAAAAAGACTCAGGAGCCATCCTGAAAGGGGGGGGGGGCAGTGCCACTAGCCAAATCTAGGACAATTTCAACAATAACAACAAAAAAATTAAAAATAACAATACAACCCACCGAATAGGAATAGAAATCCTTGAGTACATATTGATATAAATAAATGAATGAATAAATAAATGCATGGGGAAGAAGGGAGACGTGTTTTCAGCAGAACATCAAACAGTAAATGCAGACAGCAACCTTCATAGTGGTAGCTGATTCAGGCAGAATGCAGAAGTCATCAGTGGTCCCATAGACTGATGGATGGAGGTTTGAGGAAGAATCAAATACTTGGAGCCTTGGAGCTCTTCTCACAAAAGACATACCAATTACAAAAGTAAAAATGATGACTTTACAGTATAGAAACTCAGTAAACATGAACATAACAATGTGTTCAGAGTAAACATCACAGTGGCGGGACAACACTGTATGCATCCTAGTGACAGACTAAGAACAGCACATCATTTCTATGGTATTCCTGCCAACAACGCATTTAGTCTACACATGAGCAAACCAACAGATGAACCGAAGTGAAGGGATATCTTTCAGAATAAGAAAGGTCAAGGTCATACAAGACAGAAATATTGAGGAAATGTTTCAAACTGAAGAGACTAAAGAGACATTATAATTAAATGTAATGTAAGATCCTAAGTTGGATCCTAAACCAAAAAGAAAAGAGAAAAACTGCTGGGACAACTAGAAAATTCTGAATGGCATCTGGCAATCTGAAGGCACTGTTATATCAATGTTAACTGTCTGATTTGGTAATTATATAAGAGACTATCCAGGTTTTGGTAAAGACACACTGATTATTTAGGAGTGATGGGCATCATGTGTGCTACTTGCTCTCAAATGGTTCAGAAACAGTCCAATGAAATAAAAAATGGTACATTCCTCTGAAATGGCTGGAAGTAGGGATGAAAATGAGAGACCAGAAATGAGGTAACTAGGTAGTCTCACTAAAATTTGAGAATCCACTAAGATATCGCAGAGAGAAAGGGTCAAAGACAAAAGTTCCTTCTTTGGGCATCTGGAAGAAAAGGCCACACTTGGGCCCACTACCGCAAGCCACGCACAAAGATGTTGCATGCTTAACTTGTGTACACACACAGTATACACACTATATACAGAGTATATACCACATATGGCATATATATGGTATATACTGTGTGTGTGTGTAAAATTATTCAAGGAAAATATTTTTAGTAAGAATAATTCAAGGAAAAAACTGGTTGAAGGAGATTCAAGAGCTCTTTGTGCTGTTCTTGCAACTTTTCTATAGGTTTGAAATTATTTCAAAATAAATTAATTTTTAAAATTCAGTAAGAATTCATGACAACCTTGTGCCTAGCAAAATGCATGGCCCACTGTATGTACTCAATAAAAATTATTTGGCCTTAGAGCTGCCCAAAGGAGAAATCTTGGTATCATCATCAACTCTTTTCCTCTTTCCCTTATATCCAAATGGGCACTCAGTTCTAGTGAAACTACCTAATCAGTTTTCGGTTCTAGTCCCACATCCTCATTTTCATCTCCCCGTTTCCAGCTATAATCTCTCACCTGGACCACTGCAAGAGCATCCTAAGTGGTCTCTCTAACCTCATGTTTGCACCATCCTTACACCCTTGCATCATTATCTACAAGTCAGGAGTTACCTTTCAAAACCCACATCTAATCTTATTCCATTATTTAAATATGGATAATTGCTCCCTAATGCAAATTCTGATTTCCTAAGAGGCAGACTAAACATTTGTGTAGGGCACTAGCAAAAAGTACACCTAAAAGGAGTACCAAAAAGATATTTCACACACACACACAAAACAATGAAGTAGTAATTACTGGGGGGGGGGGGAGAAGAAGGGCAGGTTAAAAAGGGGACTTTGATTTGATCTCCTTTGTGTTTATTTTAGGATTTGATATTGGTTATACTTTTTATTACATGTAGGAATGCCAGGGGTGAGTGGGTACCATAAACTTGCCAATACTTAGAGCCTCTAGAACACAGTACCTTTCCCAATCTTTTCCCAACTTGGCACCAAAGAAAATAATTTTCAGCACACTGGAATAAGCCAACACTATAGGAGGTCAAAAGAAGCCATCTAGGGGTTCCAATATGCCCAGGACCGACAGCCTGATGGGTACCTTGCTCTCTGGCACACATGTGAACCATTCATGGCACACCAGTTGGGAAGTTCTAAAGTTCTTACTATAATTCCACTCAAAGCCCAAATAAGGACCCTCAGAAGGTTTCATCCACATAGTCGACACACACATATAGGAACACAGATTCCACACAAAATCAGACACCAAGAGCCAGCCCACAAAGACACACATATACAAGACAACTTGTATTTTTCCAAATACACTATGCACCCTTCATACTTCTGACATTTTGTACATGCTGTTCTCTCTACCCAGATCACTTCCAACCCGTCCTCCAAGACACTGCTCAAATGCCACATCTCATTTCCCCCAGATCTTATTACACTTGTCACTATGAATTGTAATTGTTTGTTGACATGTGTTACCATCCTAGAATTAGAGCTCAAGGACAACAATCATGTCCTATTTACCTGTATACCACTGATCCCTATAACAGACATTCAAATATTTGTTTAATTCACATATAAATGAGTGTTTACTACGTCATTCCCCCAATAAGCCAAAATTTCCAAAATACATTAATTAAAACCATAAGGTAAAATTTTACAATCAAATTAGCATTTTTTTTTCCAAAACAAGATTGCCCATTTCTCTGAGAGAAACCTGGCATAGAAAAATTCATACCACTGGACCATTATCCTAGTTTTAAACTGAGGAAATAAACAAGCTATGAGCACAGAGATACTCACTGTAGATTACAGGAGTAGAAATTTCAGAAACAGCAAAATGTTTAACAAAAAGTAAATGACTAAATCAATCACCTGATTGATAAATCATCTGAACTGCTAAGCAATTGTTTAAGTTACACTCATGATGGGAATGGGAAAATGAGAAAAATATGATCACCTACCATTTATTGACCATCTTTTCTATTTAAAGAGTACTACATGCTTTATACTTATTATCCTAATCATTACAACAATTCAAGGACAAGAATTCTTATCCTAATTTCACAGACAAGGAAGTAGGCTTGAAGGTTATATAATTGTCCAAAGTTTTTGAGATCAGATTCCAACCTACATCAATGTGACTTCAAAGTCTATCATCTTTTTCCTACATTGCAATGCTTCTACTATATGTTTCAAATATATTAAACTCAAAACTGTATCTCTACCATACAACTTAATTTTAAAAGTATGGACAATTGCCTGGAAAAAAAACAAAAATATCTATTAAATGGTAATTAAGGGTGAATGTTGTGACAGTATCATTTTTTTATATTAGCGACTCTTTGAAGCCGAATTGCTAGGCAATGAACTGAACTCCTGAGGCAGTAAAAAAGAACTCCCATTTTAATTTTTTTTATATATTTTTATTAAGGACACAGAACAGGTAACATTGTAAAAACTTAAGAAGGATGTACGCAACTAACAATATTTAAAAATCATATATTAAGCCCAGGGTGCTTATTACTAGGATTGAAAACCTGTCGATCATGACTGGATTAAGCAGCATTCTTCCAGGGAAAAAAGACTGAATTTTGAGGAAGACTTAAAGAGGAGGCACATGAATTGGAGACAGGAATGTTTCAACTGAGGAAACAAGGGCAGTGGAAAACACAAGAGTATTTTCTTTTTAAGCAAGAATGAGAAACAAAGTTGGTGAGATGAAGTGGGTAGAAAGCCTTCAAGGCCAAGTTGATATGTTTGGAATTAATTTGATAAGTAACAGGGAACTGTAACAGACACGTTCTTAAATGGGAAGGTGGCATGCTAAATAAAAATTTAAAAATTCAAAAAAAATATTTAAAAATTCAAACTTCAGGGGTGCCTGCGTGGCTCAGTTGGTGGGGCATCTGACTTCAGCTCAGGTCATGATCTCATGGTTCATGGATTCAAGCCCTGTGTCAGGCTCTGTGCTAACAACTCAGAGCCAGGAGCCTGCTTTGGATTCTCTGTCTCCCTCTCTCTCTGTCTCTCTCTCTCTGACCCTCTCCCACTCACGCTGTCTCTCTCTCTCTCTCTCTCTCAAAAATAAACATTAAAAAAAAAAATTCAAACTTTGTTCCAAGGAAAGCACTGCCTTGAATTTAAACAATACTTAATAACTGGAGGGGAGGGGGAAGGCAGGAGGGGGGAATCCATTATCCATTATGTGTGCTTTATACATATTACCCTTCTGAAAAAGAAAAACTAACTAAAGAAAAAAGTTTAAATAATGGGTAAATATATTGGTAAGAGGAATCCTTTCAGATACAATGCTTTCAAATATTAAGTGCCACTGTATATTTTAGTAAGAATCACAGAACTCTAGAGCAAGAAGGGACGCTGGAGATAATCTTTTCAGTGACAACCTCTTCATTTTCCCAATGGATTAAATTGAGGCTCAAAATCAAATAATTTGCTTAATGTCATATATAAACTAGTGGAAAATTCAATACTAAAACTCAGATTTTCTAGGCAGCAAGATCTAAAGCTGTGCTATCCAATATTATAGCCACTAGCAACATCTGGTTATTTAAATTTAAACTGGTTAAAATTAAATACAATTTTAAATTCAGTTCCTCAGGCAGGACAGTCACATTCAAGTGCTCCATGCCACATATGATTAACGGCTACCATACCTGACAGTGCAGAAAAAGAGTATTTCCATCACTGTAGAAAGTTTAATTGGACAGCTTATTCTTCAGAATAAGCTTCAGAGTCAGACAGACCTAGTTTCAATTCTACTTATTGCAGTGTGGTCCTAGTTATTTAATTGCTCTTTGACCCCATTTGGGGGAGGGAGGAAGCAGGGAATTCATAATACCTACCTCACAAACTGTACTTGATGACTACGTAAGACAACACAAAATGCTCCTTTACATTATCTGGCGCGTAAAGGACATTAAACATTTCCCTTGTGTATCCTTTTATCTTTCTACTCCTCTATATAACTTCTTGGTTAAAAGATACAAACACAAGAATGCCCAAATTAGTATCTTCCCCTCAAGATAACCCACAGCACCTACTTTTCAATCTGTTCCTACCAATTTTTTCAAATACTTACACCTTTCTTCTAGCACTGCTACTTAGGAGTAACAAAATGAAGAACGAAGGTGGGGGAGGGAGATGCCTCTAACAAAGTTTAGAGAATGTAATAAATATCCCCTCTTATTTCCCACCCTGTTGTATATATGACTATACTGACTGACCATGCAAAGGAAAAGAAATATACTACACTGTTCCTAGATCCTGAACTTCCACACCAATAAAGACGATTCTACAGTACTTCTACATTATATTCCTTATCACCATCTGTACGACTAGTTGAATATTAAATGAAGAAATAACACCTTCATCTTACAATACTTTCCAGGTAAACAGGAATAAAAAAGGATTTCCAGCGTGTTAAACTAACCTTCAAGGCTTCACAGCTTCATCTACTAAACTGACAAATTTAACAAATCTAGACTACAGCATATAAAAAATTTTACATCATGCATGCGTTTACCCAGAAAAACAACAAAATTCAACTCAGTTTGTAGCCAGTGAATTTCCACCAATACTAAATTTCACGTAGGGACAACAATTCATATTTAGCCACATAGTTAAACAGACTTGCCATTTCGCATGAGGTCACCAATTTTACACTCCTAAAAACTAACACAAAAAAATTAAAGAACTTTTAAACAGTCATGTTTAAACATCCACAAAACAAGATTTCTACATATTTTTTAAAGCTTTCTTATTGCTTAAAACGGACCATATCAACTCACAAAAGGGGGGGCAGGGGAGTGTCTCCCAGTGTCTCCTTGAAATTTATCTGGCATTCTCTTACCTCAGTCCTTAAAGATAATTTACTCAAAAACATGACCAATGCTCCCCCATAAAGGGTTCAGAATAAGTCAAATAAATGCCAAAGAGATAACACTGCACCTTGTACTGTCACTTTACAACTCAAATAATTTTTTTAGACAAAACTAAAATATTTTGAATATACAAATCATAAAGACTAACAATATTCAATGGGGGGAGTCACATAAAATTTTTTTTGATGAAAAAAGTCTTTATTACTATGCTACATAAAGTACTTTATACATTGAAAACAGTTAGGCTTCTATGCCTGAACCGATGAAACCTAATTTGTGACAGTCGGTAATTTTTTAAAGTCCTTCAATAATAATGAAGTGTACGTTGGTCACATTAGAATAGGTCAAATGAATTTTCCTGAGGCTGCATTCTAAGTACATCTGACCCAGAAAGTATTTTTAGCAAGTGTGTTCAATCAATGCTGGTTTTATGCCTAGCCTAAATTAGAAATTGGGTGTCACAAATTTGAAGTAACAAAGTTAGTAGGGACGTTTTAAAAGATATTCAGTTAGAACATAAAAAACCAAGTATGAAACAATTCTATACCCACAGCCCAGAAGCTAAGCAGGTTAGAAAGCAGGCAATAAGAAAGTTACATCCTCTCCATTACCACTTTTGAAGAACGTGTGATTTTCCAACTTAATAAACTGTAGCCTACTCAACATTAATAAATACGACAAAATAGTCATGGCTCCTTGTGTTTAGCTCCTGGCCAAATGTTTAAAACAGATTAGCTAAATCATAAATATCTCCATGTACTAAGAGACTATGATTTTCTTCTTATAAACCAAACCACTCAAGAACATGAGAATATGGGACCACACATGTTTCAGTGAAAAACGGTAACAAAGATATGTGTGTCATTAAAAACAAACAAACAAAACAGAGACATAAAAACAGCTTTGTGGTAACTGGAGCATAAATTTATTCTGACAAAAAATGGTGGGATCGACAAAAGACCGCACTCTTTTATTATGAGTCAGTAAAGAAGTTCTATACAATACACAAACTTCTGCTTATGAAAAATCTTTTTTGAAAAAAATCTATAGGTTGAATTTATATTCATCAAATTCAAGATCTAACTGATACATCTAGCTCTACTCCAGTAAGCAAGCACACCTTGGACTGAGCAATCATTTATTTTAAGGTCAGTTCCTCCTCCCTTAAAAAAAAAATGAAAAATAATTTTTTTTCTTTGACATGTTAAGATTCAAAAATTAGGGTAAAAAAACTGGGCTTTTACTGTTCCATGATCTTTTCCCTTAAATCATCTTTTATAAGTCGGATATGTTGGCTTTTGGGTTAGGTTCCCCCCCGCCCCCATAAACACGTTTTAAGCTGTACTGTTTCAGCTAGACCCACGATCTGGTCACATAAACCTAACATTACTCCAACTCTGATTTAAAAGCAGTTAGTACATTGCAGATATACAGGTTCCCCCGAACAAGCGCTTGAAAATCCTACAATTCGTTGTCTGTACTGGTGTCACAATATAAGGTAACCCTACACATAAAAGCCTCCCATTTCAAATTTCGCAGAAACACCGATACATGTATCTTTGCAACTGTAAACTGTTCCATCCTAAGGAAACCTTGGGAAATGCATCGTTATCGTCTACTTAGCTACATCTCAACTTTTTTTTTTTTTTTTTTGGCCCAACTACAGATTCCTAAACACAAGTATATACCGGTAGAATCACAAGAGGCTTAAAACTTCAACGGTAGAGACAGTTTGCCCATGCAGCAGAAGCAAGAAGCACTCACATGAGCCCATTAAAAAACAGAAACAAAACCAAAAAGGAAGCCTACCAACGATGGAAAACTCAGAAGATTCCAAAACCTTACCTAGAGTTTAGGTACTGTGGAACATTCCATCTCCGCACCGATTCCATCCCCTTCTCCCTTCGCTCACCCGTAACAGATTCCAACACTAACCCCAGGAGCTGCGGGAGCAGAGGTCCCGAGAAGAAAGGGGGGCGGGGGTACAAGCATCATTTTTCCCCTTCTCTGAAATCAACCTAGAGCCTCCGGCTTGCCCTACCTGGCTCGCCTCCCACACCCAGGTAACAGCCTCGCGCGCCTCGCAGGGCCGAGACGCCGGCCGGAACCCCAGAGCCTCTTACCTTCGGTGCACAGCCGCGTCCTCTCGGCTGGAGAAGAAAAGCCTCGAGGCCCGGGCGCGCCGGGGCGAAGCGCGTCCGCCGCGCGGCTCCCGGGGGCTCCCTCAGCGCCCCCCCAGCAGCCGCCGCCGCAGCGGCCGCGCCACGGCCCCGAGCTGCCAGCACCACCTCATACTGCGGGGCTGCAGCGGGCCGGCGCCGCCGGGGAGGCGGGAGGGAGGCGGGCGGCCGGCGCGCTCTCCCACCTCCCTGCGGGGATGAGATAATCCACACACCCCCAAAGTGCCGTGGGGGAGGGGAGCCCCGGGGCGGGGGGCCTGGCCCCAAACCTCGGACCCTTCGGCCAAAGCCAAGTCTCTCCTGTCCCCGACTCAGGCCCGGAATTCAGCCCCCGGGGACCCAGGAGTCCTGAGAGAACAATGTGGGGGGGGCCGCGAGGAGCGGAAAAGCGCGCAGCGCGGTGTGAGCGGGCGGGTAATCCGGGGCAGCGTTTGTGTGTGAGAGTGCAAGAGGAGCTCAACCTCCCCCCTCCTTCTCCTCCTCCTCTTCCTCCTCCTCCTCCTCCTCCTCCTCCTCCTCCTCCGTCTCCTCCTCCTCCCTCAAGCACACCCCGTCTCCCAGGCCACAGCATAGCAACCGAACATGGCGGCTGCGCAGACGCCGCCACTCAGCGGCCAGGAGCGGCGGCGGCCGCAACTGGAGGCGTTCTCGCGAGAGGGGAGGCCAAAAACCCTCCCAGCTAGAGCCGACAGGAGAGGTTGCACCCGCGCGCGAGCGGGGGGACACGCAGGTGCGAAGGAGGCCGGACCTGGGTAGGTTGGGGAGGGAGGGCTGGGAGGAGGGGGCGGGGCGCTGTGGCCCCGCCCCATGCCCCAGCAGCGATTGGTTACTTGAACTGCGACCCCTGCTGGACCTCCTGACCTAAGGGACCGGCCGAGGAGCAGAAACCTAAGTTTTAAAGGGGAAAACCGGACCTCTGGGCCCCAAATGTCCCAACTTCAGTGCTGATAGAGGATACAGGTTTTAGGATGTAGTTTTGAATCATTTCCTCTCCTAAATATAGACTCTAAAACAAAGAACAAACAATGTTCTTTTACGAAACAAACGTCTGGGTGCCTTCTGTGTGCCAGGAGCGGTGTGCTTTTAAAAATTGAATTAATTCATCACGATAGCACATATGAATTTGGTGTTATCACACCAGGGGATTTAGCCACGTGCATTCATATTTTACTGATGGTACAAACTTATTTGTGATAAGACAGATGCCTACGGGCTGGGTGATCTCAGCTGAAATGATGAGAGGGGGGATTTGGGGACCGTCGCACTTTCTTTTTGCAATCATTTTTGTCCCTGTCCTTTCCTGTAGCCTGGTGCCTTCTTGCTCTTCCTTGCTCTTAGCTTCAGTACCCCACCAGAGCCGAGGTCACACAAGCCTTCTCTCAAGTAGCGCTTTGTCTCCAAGCCAACAAAATGCCTCTTTATTAATCAGGACAGGTTTTTACAAGATGAAATCTTGTAAATTTATACAGATCTGTGAAAGACAGCGATTTCTATTGACTCTCTTCTCCTTCGCATGCCTGCATTTTAAAAAGACAGCTTGTCAGTCCGTATTTTTCCTGCTTTACCTCTTCTACTGACTGTCCTTCTCAGAGCTTAGTTCCAGCAAGTGTTCATTCATCCTCCCCCAAATATGCTTTCCTGCCTCTAGCTCTTTTTCCATGCCTTTGTTCATACTATTCCCCCTACTAAAATGCTCTTCACTTCATCTCCACCTACCAACATCCAGTCATCCTTCCGACCTAAGGTCATGTGGGACTTCCACCAGAAGTAAGAATTCCTTCCTCCTTTGACATTTGTAGTTCTTGGTTTATACCTCCCTTCTGTTTTTAATAGGATACTTATGCTTGTGTGCGCCTTATCGCCACTACTACCTGATAACCCATTGAGGGCAATCATCTTTGTATCAAGCTTGTAATATAAATACAGCTGGATGGGGCGCCTGGGTGGCGCAGTCGGTTAAGCGTCCGACTTCAGCCAGTTCACAATCTCACGGTCCGTGAGTTTGAGCCCTGCGTCGGGCTCTGGGCTGATGGCTCAGAGCCTGGAGCCTGTTTCCGATTCTGTGTCTCCCTCTCTCTCTCTGCCCCTCCCCTGTTCATGCTCTGTCTCTCTCTGTCCCAAAAATAAAATAAACGTTGAAAAAAAAAATTTTTTTTAAATAAATGCAGCTGGAGTCTCCATGTTGGAGGGTTTGAAGGAGACATTTTTTTGTTGTGGGAACCTCCATAGAATGAGACCTTTAAATAAACAAATGTAAGACTCATATCCATCTACTGTTCTTTGGGAAAATTATGAAGTCATTCTTTAAAAACTTGATATATATGGGGCACTTGGGTGGCTTAGTCAGTTAAGCATCTGACTTCAGCTCAGATTATGATCTCACGGTTTGTGGGTTCGAGCCCTGCATCTCTCTGCTGTCAGTGCAGAGCCCGCTTAGGGTTCTCTGTCTCCTTCTCTTTCTGCCCCTCCCCTGCACATGTGCACTCTGTCTCTCTCCCTCTCCCTCTCTTTCTCAAAAATAAACATTTTTAAAAATTGATATATAATTCACATACCATAACATTCATCCTTTTAAAGTGTACAGGAGCACCTGGGTGGCTCAGTGGGTTAGGCGGCCAACTTGGGCTCAGGTCATGGTCTCGCGGTTCGTGGGTTTGAGCCCCGTGTTGGGCTCTGTGCTGACAGCCCCTCCCCTGCACATGCTCTGTGTGTGTGTGTGTGTGTGTGTGTGTGTGTGTGTGTGTGTCAAAACTAAATGAACACTTAAAAAATAATAATAATAAAGTGGGCAGTTTAGTGCTTTGTAGTATATTTGCAGAGTTGTGCAACCATCACCACTATCTACTTCTGCAACATCATCACCCCCAAAAACCTCTCATACCCATTAGCAGCCACTCTTCACTCCCTCCTCTACCAGCCCCTGACAACCATTAATCTACTTTCTGCCTGTATAGGTTTGCCTACTCTGGACATGTCATATAAATGAAATCATACATACTGTAAATTCTCTACAAAAATATGTAAATTTTTGCTCATCTTTAAGTTACAATCTCTAAAAATTAATATATGCCTATTCTAGATCATTTTGATGACCACTTTGTAACCAAACACTGCCACCTGATTTCATATTTGGCACCGAGAACTGTAACTTTAATTTTCTTGGGCAAATGAGAAAAAAGTAGAGTACTTCTTGGGGCGCCTGGGTGGCTCAGTCGGATAAGTGCCTGACTCTTGGTTTCAACTCAGGTCATGATCTCACTGTTCATGGGTTTAAGCCCTACATTGGGCTCTGTGCCAACAGCACAGAGCCTGCTTGGATTCTGTTTCTCTCTCTCTCTCTCTGCCTCCCCCCCCCCTTGCTGGTGATCTCTCCAAATAAATAAATAAACAAACAAAAAAAGTAGAGTACTTCTTGCGGAGATGACAACGTTCTGCCTAAGTGAAGATCAAGCATCCTCATGGCACAACATACAAAAGTTTCACAAAAATTCAAACAGAGAAGAATATAGGGATAATTCAGTTGATTATAAGCATGCCTTTAAAAACCCATGCCATAGCAGTGAGTTCCATTTTCTCATCACAAGGGACACTTTAATTTCAGCAAAACAACATCATCTACTACACTACATGCATGATATTAATTGAATTTTTAATTTTGTTGATTTAATTTGCAAAATTGTTTAGTTTATAGGTGTAAAAAACCTCACAGCTGTGAGAATAAGGACTTTATACCTAATCTTATGTTTATCCATGATTAAGAAACATAATTTAAGTTTAATTTAATTTTACATTTGAGTTAGCAAGATCTTTCTTTGCATTTCAGAGTGGCCCCAAACATTGCTAGATATTGGCAGACACTGCTATTGACTGTGATTTTTTTTTTCCCTTGTCTGCAGCCTGCCCTTGGCTGTGCTTTGGGAGAGTGAGAGCAAGTGTTGTGTCCACACTTGAAGGGTGTTGGCAGGGGAGGACTGGCCTTTTTGCACTGTGTAGTTGACGTTAGGACCTCTTCTAACCCTGGGTAGCCACAGCCAAGAAGGAATGGGCATTTGTTCTAGCCTGTGCAGCCAAGCCATGCGCCTGGACCGTGGCAGTGACCTCTGGCAGCCATAAGGCAACAGAGAATGAAAGACACAAGGACTGGGCGCTGTGGCTCAGCCACCCTGCCATCAGCAACCTGGGAGGATCCCTTTGGAAGAAATAAGTGATCCTTAGGTCAGTGGAGATACCTAGGAAGGAGAACCCCAAGGGAAATCTGGACTAGGCTTGCTAGGTAGACCTCAGGGTACTGACTGTGAATTTTAACATTAAAGAACACATGACTTGAAGTGACTTGATTTTGTTGCCTAAGCTGATGAAGTGGAACATACAAGGTATACAAGCTTTCAAATACCTGCTTTCTGACATGTGACCTTAATTGGATATCTAGGGGCTCAGTCTGTTGAGCATCCGACTTCTACTCAGGTCGTGATCTCACGGTTTGTGGGTTCAAGCCCCGTGTCAGGCTTGCTGCTGTCGGCACAGAGCCGAGAGCCTGCTTCGGATGCTCTGTCCTCCACGGTCTCTCTGCCTCTCTCCCACTCACACACACTCTCTCTCTCTCTCTCTCTGTCTCAAAAAATAAATAAAATATTTAAAAAAATTTTTTTAATTGGATTTCTACCTGCCTTCGACTGACAACTTAAAGTGGGGCGCCTGGGTGGCTCAATCAGTTAAGGGTCTGACTCTTAATTTCGACTCAGGTCATGATCTTGCAGTCATGAGATGGAGCCCTGAGTTGGCCCCCCACCCTGCACTGGGTGTGGAGCCTGCTTAAGATTCTCTTTCTCCCTTTCCCTCTGCTCCTCCCCCTCTCCCTCTGCCCCCTCTTTCAAAAAAAAAAAAAAAAAAGAGGAATAACAAACTGAAACAAAATAATTTATAGAGTTTAAACCTTCAAGGAGGCATCATATATTTTTCCAACAAGTTCAGAGTTCTGTGCCTTGGGCTTCTTTTAATCATGGAGCTGCTTTAAATATGCTTTAAAAAAAACTTATTTTTGAAAATTAGATACCATGTATCTCTGAAGCAGTTGGCCCAGATTTGATCACTCTGTCAAAATGACCTTCTTCTCTTCACTTGCTAGCAATTCTTTCTTCCTTCCTTCTTTCCTTTCTAAAGCAGCAGAAGAACCATGTTGACGATCCCTGGGATCAAGAACTATATAGAAAAATGTAAAACTTTAAAAAAAAGACTTCCTCCTGCTTTCACACTCTCTAAAGGTAAGTACTACTAATAGTTTCTTGTGTATACTTCTAGAATTTTCTCCACATCTGTAAGCTAAATGTATATCTTTCCCCCTACGTATAAGGGATTATGCTATACATACAATATTTCACTTATAAATGTACCTAATAAAACATCTAGATATATGTCACTCTAAAGGCTGCGCCATAGTGTATTTAATCTTGTCTAATAAATGGGCATTTAGGTCATTTCCAGTTCTTTGCTATTGCATACAATGCTATAAAGAACACTTTCATTTCATGTACAAGAAAACTTTGTACATATAACAAAGTATTTTTTAATGTTAATTTACTTTTGAGAGAGACAGAGACAGAGACAGAGACATAGAGACAGAGTTTGAGTTGGGCTGGGGAAGAGACAGCATGAGACACAGAATCTGAAGTAGGCTCTGGGCTCTGAGCTGTCAGCACAGAGCCCAACGTGGGGCTCGAACTCATGAACTGTGAGATCATGACCAACAGAGTAGGCCGCCCAACCGACTGAGCCACCCCGGAGCCCCACAAAGTATTCCTTTATTTTATTATTATTATTTTTTTAAGTTTATTTAGGGGTGCCTGGGTGGCTCAGTCAGATAAGCATCCAACTTTGGCTCAGGCCATGATTTCATGGTTCTTGGGTTCCAGCCCTGCGTCGGGCTCTGCACTGACAGCTTGGAGCCTGCTTCAGATTTTGTGTCTCCCTCTCTCTCTCTGCCCCTCCCCAACTTGTGCTCTCTCTTTCAAAAATAAATACCCAGGGGCACCTGGGTGGCTCAGTCGGTTAAGCGGCCGACTTCAGCTCAAGTCATGATCTCGCGGTCCCTGGGTTCGAACCCCGTGTCAGGCTCTGTGCTGACAGCTCAGAGCCTGGAGCCTGTTTCAGATTCTGTGTCTCCCTCTCTGTGACCCTCCCCCGTTCATGCTCTGTCTCTCTCTGTCTCAAAAATAAATAAACGTTAAAAAATAAATAAATAAAATAAATAAATAAACATTTAAATAAATAAATAAAAATAAAATTTGTTTATTTATTTTGAGAGAGAGAGCAGGAGAGGGGCAGAAGAAGGGGGAGGAGAATCCCAAGCAGGGTCTGTGTTGTCAATGCAGATCCTGACACGGGGTTTGACCCCATGAAACTTGAGATCATGACCTGAGCCAAAATCCAGAGTCAGATGCTTAATCAACCAAGCCACCCAGGTGCCCCAAAGTATTTCTTTAAGACAGAAATGCAATTGCTGGGTTGAATTGTATGGGCATGTTTAATTTTGATAAATGTTGCCAAGTTGCGCCCACCAACTGCGCGTAAGTTGCGCCCACCAACTGCGCGTGAGTTGCTGTTTTCAACCTGTTATTGTTCCTGGGTTTTGTAGTTTCATCAATACAAAAACAAAAACATATTTTCTTCCAATACTTACGGTTGTTTTTCCTCTTTTTTAAAATACTTAAATCTATGACCCTCTGGAAATAATGCTAGTGGAAAGAAATAGGGATCCCGCTTCATTTTTTTTCATAGCTATCCACTTGTCCCAAAAGCAATCTTCTTGAAGAATCCATTAACAAATTACCACAACTTTGGCGGCTTACAACAACACACACTTACTATGTCACACTTCTGGGCATATGAAGTCCAAGATGGATCGATAGACTATGTTATTTCTGGAGGAAAAATCTCTTGTCTTTTCCAGCTCCTTGAGGCTGAAGCGCTCCTTGGCTCATGGCCCTTCCCTCCATCTTCAGACCCAGGAGCTCGCATCTTCACATCTCTGTCTCCTCATCCCTGCGTCTTCCATGACACCTGTACCCCCCCCCTTGGATGAGGACCCTTGTGATTATGCTGGACACATCCACACAGTTCAGGATCACCTCCCCATTTCAAGATCCTTAGTTTAACCACATCTCCAAAGTCCCTTTTGCTATGCAAGCTACCGTATTCACATTATCATTCTGTGCAGATGGTGTGAACATCTTTGGAGGCCACTATCCTGCGTGCCATGATGTGGAGAACAAAAGCAAAAGAAATGTAGAAAAAATTAAATTTCCTTACAACTTGCAGCCCGCCTACAAGTACCTGAGATAGAGTGACCTTCTTCAAGGAGCTCAGCTGCCTCAATATTAATACTTTGCTAAGGGCAAAAGGCAACCTTAACCTGACATTGGCCGGATCTCCAGGATCCTTGTAAATCTTCTTTAACGTATAGAAATTCCTTTGGAAACTTCTTTTATCTCTACCTGCCCCCCAAGATATATGTTAGCAATCATCCTCCAATCATATGGCCCACTGTTATACATCTGAAGGGACTCGTGACTAATGTTTTACTAGACAGTAGTAAATGACCTTTTCCTAACAACAGCCAGCCCCTCAAAGTCCTCACAACCTTGCTTCCAAATTCCTTAGAGACTTAAACTATCCCTCACCCCCTCCCAACTTAAAAGTATATACAGTCACTCCTCACAACACCAGGGCAGCTATTTCTGCCCACAGGTACTGTCCCCGTGCTTTAATAAAACCACTCTTCTTGCACCAAAAACGTCTCAAGAATTCTTTTTTTTATTAAAAAAATTTTTTTTAATGTTTATTTATTTTTGAGAGAGACAGAGCGTGAGCGGGAGAACAGCAGAGAGAGAGGGAGACACAGAATCCAAAGCAGGCTCCAAGCTCTGAGCTGTCAGCACAGAGCCCGACACAGGGCTCAAACCCAGGAACTGTGAGATCATGACCTGAGCCGAAGTCAGAAGCTTAACCAGCTGAGGCACCCGGGTGCCCCAAGAATTTTTTCTTGACCATTCCCTCCCAGACCCCAGAACATATCACATCATGCCATGGTCTCTAATGCCACGCTTTTTAGCCATTAAAAATCAGTTTTAATACCTGGAAAAAAAAGTTAATTTCACCTCATGACTTCTTTTTCCAAGATGAACATGTTTTAAACTATATGAATGTAAAATACGTGAGCCAGGGGCACCTGGCTGGCTCAGTCGGTGGAGCGTGCAACTCTCGATCTCCAGGTTGTAAGTTTGACCCCCACATTGGGTATAGAGATTACTTAAAAATAAAATCTTAAAACAAAAATAAACAAAATAAAATGCATGAATCTTAGATTATAACCACAATATTAAATTACATTGACAGTACATATGGTGTGCTTAGTGTATAATTTGTATATTGTCATAAAAATATTATTTGTAGTTATATGTGAATATAATCTGTATATATAAGTACATTCTTTGGACATTATCCATATAAGGCACTTAACCTGTATCTAAGTTTTCTTGATTTATTTTTATTTGTTTTCTTAACTTAAATATTAATGCAAATTTGTTCTCATAATTTTCATTCATAAAAAAACCAACAATCGTGTATTGCTCACCTACTATTTGTTAGGCATCTAGAATATAGGTAAGAGGTGGCCCGTGCCCTCAAGGCAAGTGTTTTTCATTCTTGGGTTGTGACTTATAAATGAGTTGTGAAATCAGGGTGGTAGACCATAACTAGAATCTTGAAAAAAGGAAATGAATTAGGCTAGAAAATAGAGCGCATCACACAAAGTGAAGGTAAACACAATACTGTGAAACTTTAACTTTAGTTGCATGTTTGTGTGTTTTGTGTGTATGTAGGTTGCGATGTAAGATGTCTTTCTTCCTTTAGGTGTGTGGCCAAAAAGTTTGAGTGCCTCTGGTCTGCGGGAGAATTAAGAAGTAAATAAAACAGGGGCGCCTGGGTGGCGCAGTCGGTTAAGCGTCCGACTTCAGCCAGGTCACGATCTCGCGCTCCGTGAGTTCGAGCCCCGCGTCGGGCTCTGGACTGATGGCTCGGAGCCTGTTTCCGATTCTGTGTCTCCCTCTCTCTCTGCCCCTCCCCCGTTCATGCTCTGTCTCTCTCTGTCCCAAAAATAATAAACGTTAAAAAAATTTTTTTTTTAAAAGAAGTAAATAAAACAGTACAAATTCATAGAAGTGCTTTCATAGATTAAACTCCATGAGGGCAGGAACCATGGCTCACCATTATTTCCTCACAGACTGGTCTGGTTTGGTAACGTCTGGTCTATAATCAGCCCTCAGTTGTTATTCTCCAATAAAGGAAGGGATGAGATGGGCCCAGGAGGCTAGGGAAATCAGTGAAAGGAGACCAGATGACTAGACACATTGTGCCTTAGGTTTTGCCTGGCTTCCACTGGGAACGTGGACTGCAGGGACAAGATTTGGAGACGAAATGATCTGGTGGAGAATTGAAGGCTGGGCAGAGCCTCGAGAGGGAAGCCTGAGGGACCTTGAGTGACATCTAGTGGCTTCTGTGACCAAATGGGAGGAACTAGCCTGAGGAATCTCCCATCAGGAGGAATATTATTGGATGTGCTGTATGTTTAAGGAAGAAGAAGAAGAAGAAGAAGAAGAAGAAGAAGAAGAAGAAGAAGAAGAAGAAAAAGAAGAAGAAGGAGAAAAGAAAAAGGAAAAGATGGGCTCATCCCCATAATGTATAAATGTTCCTTTATTTGTAGATGAATACTGCAGTTTTAATGGTCTATACTCTTTTTTTATGTGTTGGCTTTATCCATAGGAGCTTTAACAACAGATTAGAAAATCTTGATTAATCTTAATGCCTTTGTAGCATGCACCTGGCACAGCATTTTTAGATGTGCTGTTGACTGGCTGACATGTCTTGGTCATTCATTCAACCTGTGGTCATTGATTGGTTACCACCCACATTAAGGATTCTCCTCCCTGGCCTCACATTAGAAGCACTAAGGAAGTTTTTAATAAATACAGAGGAGTTGGGGCACCTGAGGCTCCACCGTTTAAGCGTCTGACTTCGGCCTCAGGTCATGATCTCACGGTTTGTGGGTTCAAGCCCTGCATTGGGCTCTGTGCTGACAGCTGGGAGCCTGGAGCTTGCTTTAGATTCTGTGTCTCCCTCACTCTCTGCCCCTCCCCCGCTTGCACTCTATCTCTCAAAAATAAGTAAACGTTAAGAGAAATTAAAAAAAAAAGTACAGAAGACTTTGCCCCACTCTGATCCCACTCTATTCTCACTTAATTGGTCAGAGTGGAGCCCAGGGTCCTCTTACAGATGTGGATATAAAGATTTTTTTCAGCTGCCAAGGTGATTCTACTGTGCAGTAGGGTTGAGACCCACAGCTCCCATTTGGACAGGCACCAAAGGTAATACAGCATCCATGCAAAACAGGGATCTCTGCCATCTCCATCCACACTTTTTTTTAATGTTTGTTTATTTATTTTGAGAGACAGAGGGCACCAACAGGGGAGGGTCAGAGAGGGACAGAGAGAATCCCAAGCAAGCTCCACAATGTCAGCACAGCCCCACACGGGGCTCAATCTCGGGAACTGTGAGATCATGACCTGTGCCTAAATCAAGAGTCTGACACGCTTAACTGACAGAGCCACCCAGGCGCCCCCACATTAGCGCTTCTCAAACTGCCTAGGGTGAAGAACTAATCTGTCATGGCCGAATATTTTGCAAAATATAAATAAAAATAAATTACTAGAAAGTAAAATGGAAAACGAACACATAATAATAGAATACAAATGCCAATTTTTTTGTTAGATTCCAATAGAAATTAATTTCTCTTAAATTTCTCTAAAAGATTCTACCTACTTAATCGCATTTTTGTATTTATCTTACTATGAACTGGTGACAAACCGTCTTCAGGGTAGCACTTGACTCCTACCGTTCTAGGTTGTATTCTAGATGAGGGTGGAGGTAAGGACAAGACAGCAGACATGCAAGACATACGACGGTAGCAGGACACGCAGGTCATACTTACTGCTTTTGAGGAGGAGGCCCACTGACTCCTCAGAGCCCCCAAGGCATCAGAGCCCTATAGGGCCACCAGGCCTGAGGGCCTTATGCTCAGCTTTGAAGAGCCAACTTTACCCTTATCAGAACACCCACATGATGGGGCACTTAGCGCTGTCCGTATGCTCAAAATTTTTTAGAAACTGATTATAAAAGGGCGCCTGGGTGGCTCAGTCGGTTGAGCGTCCAACTTCGGCTCAGGTCATGATCTCACAGTTTGTGAGTTTGAGTCCCACCTCGGGCTCTGCACTGACAGCTCAGAGCCTGGAGCCTGCTTCGGATTCTGTGTCTCCCTCTCTCTGCCCCTCTCATGCTCATGCTCTTTCTCTCTCTCTCAATAATAAATAAACATTAAAAAAAATTCAAAAAAAAAAACAAAACAAGAAACTGATTATGAAGCAAAAGTTACTCTTTTTAAAGGAAATACACCTTCCAGGGACCAGACACTGATGTGTGCTCTAAGAATACCCTCTTCCCAGTATGAAGGTCCTCAAGCATAAGAAAATTATTTGGGAAACGGAGAATGAGGATCTCTCCCTACAACAGAGCACTCCTCTCTGGTGACGCAATATTCATGCCCACTCCATGATGCATCTCTCCCTTGGACAATGCTTAATAAACACGGACAGACTCTTGACAGCCTCTCACACTGCTAGGAGGTGCCCTCCATCCGTCACCACTTCCAGCAGGCAGGTTCAATAGGCCGGATTAAGTTCCTACTTTCTCTGGTTTTTACACCACTTCTGAGACACCTTGATTGGACTTGCATAATCCCTGGTTTTCATTGGTGACATATTTATTAACTATCTCCAGCACGTTTTACCCACAGATGACTCATCTATCATAAGGCAATTACTCCTTCTCATCTTATTATGTGCAGTGTTTCCCTTCTGTCTATCATGCTCTGCCTTTCCTTTCTTTGCCAAAATCCTACTCACCTTTTAGATTTCAGCTCTCAGGCTGACTCCTCTGAGAAGCCTTCCTTGATCTTCCCCTCACCCAGGGCTCAACTCTTTGTGTCCCCAGGAAAGCACATAGCCCATGACGTTGCAATGGGCCAGCTCCTCTCTTTTCCCCAGTTGATTTTTAAGCTTCTTAGAACATCGATCTTGGCTTTCATTTATTTCTGGACCCCCCAAATCCACACACAGTAAAGACCCCTCCCCCCCAAAAATGGTTGGTGAAATAAACTAATTTTCTAGTTCCATTCTCAGAGGATGGTATTATGGCAAGGGGCAATAGGATAGAGGATTAACTTCAAATCTTATTAAAGCCTTGGCAATGGGGAGTGGTGGGAAAATTGTTTCTTGAAAGTCAAGCTGGAGAGTATGAACATAAAGAGTGGCAGATGATAAAAGAGTGTAAGGAGTATGATGATGTAATCAGCAATTTAGGAAAAATTAATTTCGTGCTTCTGAGGAAGGAGAGATCAGGATTGGGCAAAGACTGAATCTGGAAGACCAATTAAAACAGTGACAATACTACCCCATGAGTCAGTACTGACACTCACCCCTACCTTCCCCCCACCCAATTCTGAGAAGTCACCCACAGCTTTCCCAGGCCCCATCCCTGATCAATAATCTCAGCCATGGAGAACTTTGGTGTTGAAGGGAGTCTATCCTATGCCTCAGATGCAAGGGAAGAAAATTCAGAAGTGTGTTGTAATAGTCTGGATGTCAAGTACTGGAAACTTTATGTATAATCATTATATATTTAATCATTTTAAATAATGATTCCACAAATTTTTTTAAATTTTTTTAATGTTTATTTTTGAGAGAAAGAGAGACAGAGACAGAGTGTGAGCAAGGGAGGAACAGAGAGAGGGAAACACAGAATCCGAAGCAGGTTCCAGGCTCTGAGCTGTCAGCGCAGAGCCTGACTTGGGGCTCGAACTCACAAGCCGTGGATCATGACCTGGGCTGAAGTCGGGCACTTAACTGACCAAGCCAGGAGCCCCTGATTCCAGAAGTTTTTTTTAAGTGTATTTATTTATTTTGAGAGAGAGAGAGAGAGGGAAAGAACGAGTTGGGGAGGGGCAGAGAGAGAGGGAGAGAAAGAATCCCAGGCAGGCTCTGAGCTGTCAGTGGAGAGCCCTATGTGGGGCTCAATCTCACCCACTGTGAGATGACCTGAGCCAAGATCAAAAGTCAGACACTTAACCAACTGAACCACCCAGGCACCCCGATAATGATTCCAATTTTTTTTACCTTGGATATAAACTTTTGCTGGTGACAAAGCAAAACATCTAATGGAAGGTAACAAATGGTTTTCTTAGCACTCATTACTAGTCACCTAAGTTTGTATGAATTTCTAGTAAGGGCAGCAAGCCCCTGGATTGGATTTATTATGTACGGTGATCTTTTATGGAATGTTTGATAAATAACACAGCATGTTCTTAATGGTCTGATAAGTTTCATTGGAAAAACCATCTATACTGTTCTTATAGGAATTTGGCAAGTTATACTTTTTTTTTCCTTCAATCTCAACATCCAGTAATATATTAAACCCAAAATTAGGTCATGCTTCCTTCTCTTCAACTCTCTTTAGGCTGAACTCAGAAATGAAGGCAACTACCCACTGTGAGTGAGACAAACAATGTTTCTCTGACCAAAATCAGTCAGTTACAAAATCCTAGGGACGCCTGGGTGGCTCGGTCGGTTAAGTGTCCAACTTGGCTTAGGTCGTGACCTCGCAGTTTGTGAGTTCAAGCCCTGCGTCAGGCTCTATGCCAACAGCTCAGAGCCTGGAGCCGGCTCTGGATTCTGTATCTCCCTCTATCTCTTCCCTTCCCTCTCTCTCTCTCTCTCTCTCTCAAAATTAAAATAAAATATTTTTTAAAAATTAAAAAAAAATTAAAGCCTATAATTACCAATCCAGTGTACCATTCTAGTTCTTAACTTCTTTAGATTCTTCTAGTACCAGTAGCTGTTCTGAGGATCATCAAAATCACACAATCTAGAATACTCTTCTTCCTGTGTGGGTATCAGACTTAAGAGAGAGAGAGAGAGAGAGAGGACAGCAAGCTTTAAACTTAAGGCTTAAATTTTTGTGCATCATCTCTTTTTTTTTAATGGCAATCTAACTAATGGACCAGTCCAAGCAGGTCTGTGTATCTTCCTTAAATACAGATGTAGGTGTCCTCTGGTGTGTAAAAGAGACACTCTAGTAAGAAGAAAACCACATGCAAGGGGAATTGGCAATTAGAGACATTTGAAAGTTGTGATGAGCCATAAAGATTAATCTAATAGGAGTCTATAGTCTGTTAAAATCAAATTTAAAATTAAATGAAGGAATTTGGAAATGGGCAAAAGTAATACAGACCATTTGACAAATCAGTCTCAGAGGGTATCATCTGCCTTGAGTGGGCCTCTGGAAAGACATCAGTAGTATCAGCCTGCGTCTGACGCAGGAAGTAGGGTGTGAAGAAAAGTTTGTGAGCATTTTCTATTTGCAATGATTCATTTTTGGAGAACCGAGGAAAAGTCATTCTAAAAGCCACGTTGGGAGTTGGGGGTTGGGGAGAACACGGGTCGGGGAGGAAGAACAAGTGTACCCACAGCCTAGAAATAACTCACAGAGTCAAGAGTTTCCAAGTTTCTAACGGAGAATGTTAAAAATCACAGCTGTTGTACCTACTTGAGGAAGTTCACACACATCCTTGGATAAATGCACCCTTATATTAAGGATGCTGGGTTGAGTTTCAAGAGTCCCTCACCCCCATCCCAAGACTTAAAAAAACCGGGCTTCATGCCCAACAACAGGGGATAGGTTACAGTTCATCCATGCACACATAGAATATTATCCAAGCATTAAAAATTGTGCTTATAAACAAAATGTGTTTATAAATAAGTTTTACTGACATGGAAAAATGCTTCTTATGTAATATTAATTGAAAAAAACAGGATTGCAAGGGGGCCTGGGTGGCTCAGTCAGTTGAGCGTCCAACTTTGGCTCAAGTCGTGATCTCCCAGGTCATAAGTTCGAGCCCCACATAGGGCTTGCTGCTGGCAGCGTGGAGCCTGCTTCGGATTATCTGTCTCCCTCTCTCTCTCTGCCCCTCCCTTGCTCATGCTCTCTCTCTCTCTCTCTCTCTCTCTGTCTCAAAACTAAATAAACATTTAAAAAAAGAAAAAAACAGGGTACAAAATTAATATATGTAGTATGAGCTCTGCCTAAGAATGATGTGCATCAGGAAGGATGAACGGATGGAGCACAGGGGCATAGTAGGGCCAAGGAAGCTATTCTTTATGATAGTGTAATGCTGGATATGTGTCAGTATACATTTGTCAAAACCCATTGAACATACTATGTTTCCATTGGATATACTGTATTTTTCTGTAAGCCTAAAACTGCTCTAGAAAACAAAGCCTGTTAATTAAAAGAAATAGATGCATAGAAAAAAGACAAATTCTGTCTCCTTCACATTTTGCTTAGGCAAGTTTACTTTCACTCCCTGTATTTCCCTATCCGTTAGAATGGGGATTAGAGCATCACTTACCTCATAAGATTTGTTGCCGGCATTAAATCAATGAACATGCATATTGTGCTTAAAACATAGCATTACCATCTCTAGGGGGGACAGGTGGAATTGTGCTGATTTTAATTGACTAATTTATATTTACTAATATTTTTCCAATAAATATATATTATCTTGACACTATGGAAAGCGATATATTTTGTGTATAGGATATATATATATATATGGAGGTGCACCTGGTTAAGTGTCTGACTCTTGATTTCGGCTCAGGTCATGATCTCACGGTTCATAGATCAAGCCCCACATCAGGCTCTGCATTGACAGCAGAGAGCCTCCTTGGGATTCTCTTTCTCCCTCACGTTCTACCCCTCCCCCCAGCTTTCACACAGCATGCCCTCTCTGTTTCTCTCTCAAAATAAATAGAATAATCATTTTTTAAAAGATACATATGTGGAAATTATGCATTTATTTTGTATTAGTTCTCTATTGTTGCTTGACATAAAACAATACACATTATCTCACAGCTTCCATGGGTCAGGCATCTGAGAGTAAGCTGCTGTCATCTGAAGCTGAAGGCTTGGTGGGGCAGGAGGATCTATTTCCAAGCTGGTTTGTTCACATGGCTGGCCGGCCGGCATGAACTGTTGACAGGAGGCCTCAGTTCCTCACCGTGTAAAACTCTCCAGTGTCTTCATGACATGAGAGCTGTCTTCCCCCAGAATGAGTGATCTCAGAGACAGAAATGCAGAAGCCTCCACGATTTTTATGGCCAAGTCTTTGGGCAGTATCCTATTGGTTGCCCAGATCAGCTCTGTTTGGTGTAGGAGGGAACAACATAAGGGTATATACACCAACGGACAAGGATTGGGGACCATGTTGGAGGCTGGCTATCATATATATGTGTATGCATATGTCTGTATATGTATGTGTGTCTGTATGTGTGTGCCTGTGTGTGTGTGTCTGTGTATTTTTCTGTCGGCTGAAGCATTACCCCAGTGCCCCTGCATGTATGTTCTTGTTTTGTGTATTTTATTGAAGCAACCCCTGACTCTCAGCTCCTTTTTGGCTGCCTATTACTTGGTCTTAGCAATCTCTTCCTTCCTTCCTTTCTTCCTTCCCTTCTTTCCTTCTCCCTTCTTCCTCCTCCTTCTTTCTTGCCCTATCTCCCTCCACTCTTCCTTTTCTTCAGGAGATACTTATAGTATACCTATTAAGTGTCAGTGAATCACCTCTGTCCACCCCTCTGACCCTATATTCCTCTCCTGCTCCTTGCTTTCCTTCAAGGTCCCCAACACCAGACCATGTGGACCAGGCCAGCTCCTCTTTCAAAGAGTATCTAAAGCTTCCATTTCCAGGGGCGCCTGGGTGGCTACGTCAGTTTAGCGTCCAACTTTGGCTCAGGTCATGATCTCGCAGTTTGTGAGTTCGAGCCCCGCGTTGGGCTCTGTGCTGACAGTTCAGAGCCTGGAATCTGCTTCAGATTCTGTGTCTTCCTCTCTGTCCCTCCCCTGCTCATGATCTCTCGCTCTCTCGCTCTCTCTAAAAAATAAATAAACGTTAAAAAAATTTTTAATAGAGTTTCCATTTCCAAGGCTGCCTGTTCTGAGATGTCCCTAAGCTCTGGTCCTTATCACTCTCCTCCCCATCACCAAATCTACCCCATATCTGGGCTGGCCCCTGTAGTACTGGTTAAAGCCTAGATTTCATGCAGGTTCCTTGTCATGCTAATGACAGTCCTCCTTGTCCCACTTAACAGGCAGCTGAATCTGAGGTGGTGCTCAGAATAATAGCTGGAAAATCAGAGAAAAACACACACAGAACAGTTCAAGAGGGACCAATTAGCTTCCTGAAAATCCAACATGGACCAAAGAGCCTCATATTTTATTCTGAGGTTTTCACTTCTTTGTAACTATGAATCTCTAAAGATTAATACAAACTCAGCTTAGATAGCTTACCATGGTCATTAACAACAGACCACTAATAAATACCTGGTCTGTAAGACACTTAGGGGGCTCACAAAGCGGAACAACTGAGACAATGACTCAGCTTCAGCCCCCTTGGCTTAGCAGAGGGTCTCCTAAGAGACCTAATGCATTGGCAGAGAGGAAGCAGAAATAACAACAACAACAACAACAACAACAAAACCAAAAAAAAAAAAACCAAGAGAGACCGAGATGGTCTCTCTCTGTGCTTCCATGGTCCATGTGATCTATCGCTCTTGTAGTCATTTTAACACCACACTGCAATTGTCATGTAACTTGTCACTGCCCCCCTCTGGATTATCGGCAACATGTGGATAGAGAGTATAGTATCTGCACAATACTATGCTCAGTGTAGAGTTGTAGGTTCTGGGAAGGCGTCCCCAGGTTTGCTGTTGTTGGTTATTTGTCTGTTTTTTGTTTTTTGTTTTTTTTTGAGATAATGTGTATGATTGTTGTTTGGTAGTGGGGGAGGAAGGAAGGAGTAAATTGCTGCTGCTCTAAAAATATTTGAGGGGGGGCGCCTGGGTGGCGCAGTCGGTTAAGTGTCCGACTTCAACCAGGTCACGATCTCACGGTCCGTGAGTTCGAGCCCCGCGTCGGGCTCTGGGCTGATGGCTCGGAGCCTGGAGCCTGTTTCCGAGTCTGTGTCTCCCTCTCTCTCTGCCCCTCGCCCGTTCATGCTCTGTCTCTCTCTGTCCCAAAAATAAATAAACGTTGAAAAAAAAATTTTAAAAAAAATAAAAATATTTGAGGGGCGCCTTGGTGGATCCTTCGGTTAAGTGTCTGACTCTTGATTTCGGCTGAGGGCATGATCTCATGGTTCAGGAGTTCGAGACATGCATGACGCTCTGTGTTGACAGTGCAGGGCCTGCTTGGGATTCTCTCTCTCACTCTTTGCCCCTCCCTTGCGAGCACACACGCACCACACACGCTCTCTCTTTCTCTCAAAAATAAATATAAGTAAATATTTTAAAAAATATTTGAAACCACTGATGGAGATGTTGGCTTAGGTTTCTTCTGAATTTAACCTAGAATCTATAGGAGGGAGATAGGTTTGAGAGGGTTAAGTGGCACTGACATGTGAGAGTATTCAGTAGGATGTCTGGCACACACTAGGCCCTCAGGAGGGTGAACTTGGACCTAAAAGGGAGAAATTAAAGGGATACGCTTGACAGAAAAATCAAACTACAGTGGCTTATACAAGAAGGGGCTCATCTCCCCCTCCTGTGAAAGATGGAAGGGAGTCTGGCAGTCCTGGGGTGACGTGGTAGCCCAGGTCCGTTAGGTCCTCAGGGATGCAGGCTCTTTCCAGCTCCCTGGTTGGCGGTCCCGAAGATGTGGCTCTCATCTTTATGGTCTAAATTGTTCACTGGAGCTCCAACATATCCATATTTCAGGTACCCATTGAAGAAAGAGAGAAAGAAAAGGGGGCAAAGCCAGTTACCTGCCATTTGAGGGAGGTTTCCTGAAGCTGGCACACAGTCCTTCACCACTTAGTTTCGTGGCCACACCTAGGTGCAAGGGAGCCTGGGAAATGGGGTCTTTATTCCACGGCTGCCATGTTCCCAGCTAAAATGTGGGGCTCCTTCCATTCTCAACTGAGGGAGAAGGAGAGAATGGGAACCGGAAGTTACATAATGGCACCTGCCACTGTGGAGAATCACAGTTTGCCTGTAACACGGGCTTCGGGACCACTCTCTCTCCTGCGCTTCCCTTTATCTGTCAAGTATATTTACACGCTGTGTCGCACTTGACAAACGACTCACATGAGCGTGGTCCGTTTTTTATTCATTGCACTCTGGTTACACCAGTGTTTAAATAATATATGGTCCTTGTTTAAAAAAACAAAGAACAGGGGCTCCTGGGTGGCGCAGTCGGTTAAGCGTCCGACTTCAGCCAGGTCACGATCTCGCAGTCAGTGAGTTCGAGCCCCGCGTCGGGCTCTGGGCTGATGGCTCAGAGCCTGGAGCCTGTTTCCGATTCTGTGTCTCCCTCTCTCTCTGCCCCTCCCCCGCTCATGCTCTGTCTCTCTCTGTCCCAAAAATAAATAAACGTTGAAAAAAAAAAAAAAAACCAAAGAACAAACAACAACAAAAACTGTGGTGCGTGTAAGGCATACATCTCCATTGCTGACCAGGCCCAAGTTTTGGCCTTCCCCGTCTCATCTCTCAAGACTTGAGTACTGTCATCAGTTTAATGTGCGTTCCGCCAAGTCTCCTTCTGGCAGCGATACCTTGAAGAGCTGCCACTCGCTTTGGGAGGACGCCTGCAGTCCCTATAAAAGGGGCTCTATATCTTGGGGTGTTTGGGTGGCTCAGTCGGTTGGGTGCCTGACCTCATTTTGGCTCAGGTCACCATCTCATGGTTTGTGAGATCGAGCCCTGTGTCTGGCTCCATGCTGAGCGTGAAGCCTGCTCGGGATCTCTCTCTCCCCGCCTCTCTCTGCACCTCCCTACTCACGCATCTGTGCATGCTCTGTCTCTCTCAAAATGAATAAATGAAAAAGGGGGGCTCTATATTTTTGAATGTGCCTGGCATTCAAAGACAGTTACTTAAACCATTAGACAACATTCCCCCCACACCTGCTCCTTGTTGCCTTCTCCCAACCCTCCTGGTCTTCATCAAATCTCCTTGTGGCCCCACCAGTCTCCACTGCATCCCCCCCCGCCCCCCACCAGTTCCAAGATCTAGACCAGTTGTTCCAGTTGAAGCAGGTTTTTATTTCTCCTTCCTGGATCAAGTCTTTGTTCAGACAACTGTCAGAACAGCACATGCCTCGTGGCCCCATATTAACCCGTGTTCTGGACCTCCTTTTCTGAGCACTGCACTCACCGTGGGACAAACTGTCCTCCTTGAGATGAACAGGGTCTGCAAACGGCAGCAACAGTTCTTGAGTGCCTGACATGGTGCTCTGCAAAAGTCTTCAAAAGTCTGGAGGCCTACGCTCTCCCCCATGCCGTAGCTAATGAGCAGGGCTTTCCTGACAATGCCGAGCCCTCGTCCAGTCTGGGAAATACTGGTTCTGTGGAAGGAAGCTGGGCTTTGGATAGGGCAGACGTATCTGTTGTGTGTACTTGGGTAAATCACTCAAGCTCCAAGAGGATTGTGGACCCCTACAGAATAGTGAACATGAAAAGGGGTGATGCATACAAAGCATTCGGCCTAGTGCCTGGAACATGGTGCTATCAATTAATGGTAATGCTCCCTATGTAGACACGACATCAGCTATGTCTGACTGAGAGTAGGTTATTTTAAGGCCCTGTCCAATGTTCAAACAAGCAGTTGCCAAGTGACTGGAGTGGGGAGGAGCTACCCCCCCATCCCCCCCCCTGCTTATTTATTTGTTTGTTTGTTTTTTTTTTTTTTATGTTTTAAGATATCCCTGATTTAATTGTGGCAGTCAACTGAGAATTTTTCCAAGGCTGTGCCTTGCTTCTGTTTGGGGCTTGCAATATTTGGAATCGTACATATCAGAATCTTTCCACATGTGGATGTTTTATACGTTTCGGTAGGAAAGAAGAATCACAGATCTAGTCTTAGTGGGAAAAAAGTAGGACAAACATCAACCAAAAGAGGAGAGAATTAGAATGTACCTTCATTTGGCTTATAGGGAGGGGCAGCATGTGTTAGTATAAGCTCTGTGCGTGGTTACTGTAAAACATATCTTTCCTCTTTAAACAACCATGTCAGCACCTACACATTGAATTTCCAGTCCTTCAGCTTAGTCATTTTGGGAAGCTATATGTTTTTCCAACAACTTGACTGTTTCTCAAATACTGTCAACCCCCATCTAATTTCATCTCTACCACTCAGGTTCTTATATGGTAGGATGCTATCTGTCCCTTGTTAGTACTCTGCTATGCCAACCCCTGTTCTGAACCAGTCCCAGTTGAGGCAGGAGATAAACTAGGACCTCTAACCCTGGCAGCAGGATTAAGTGTTTGGCTTGATGGAGTGCTGTCTCTGTGCCCAGCACCATGCTAGGATCTGCGTTTGCAGGGATGAATACGATATAGCACCTGCTCCAAAAGACTTTGTGGACCAGTGGAGAAGTGGTTGATCTAAAAGCCGAAGCCAACATTCTCCCTCTCTTTACAAGGGTTAGAACTGTTAAGTGTTCATAGAGTTGAAGCCAAGCACTAGGACACCTGTTTGTATTGGCCTAGGGCACATACTCCAGTTCCTGTGATAAAGCATTAAAGTCATTCTGGAGCACCTCTGTTGAAGGTTTGGCTAAAATCCAACCCAAGAAAAACTAGGTAAATACTGTGAGTGTGGGGCACTTTGCTCCAGCTCAAGGTCAAGTTTATCCAAATGGGAAGGCACAAGTGCTCTTGTTTTAAACCTCTTGCAAAACATAGAATGTGAAATGACAGTTTTGAAAAGAGCGAAAATGTCAAAGTCTCTTTGAGGCAATTTCCAAATGACTTTATTTACGGAATAATAGATTTTAACTTAGGTCTGAATTATTTTGGTGTCGATGACATCAAACGAATTAGTTATTCAATCCAGCGGAGAAAAAGCTTTCAAATTATTGAGAAGTTCTTTGTAGTTGAGAACATCCCATTGGCTTTATGCTAACATTCTAAAAATTAGCCCTTAGATTTGTGTGTTCTTCCTCAGATAATTTATAACACGCTTATTAGGAATTCCAGAGCGTATAGCAAGAGCCAATGGATTAATTTAAGTGGTCTCCAAACGGGGAGTCTGGGTGGCTCCGTTGGTTAAGTATCCGACTTGGACTCAGGTCATGATCTCACAGTTCGTGGGTTTGAGCCCCACATGAGGCTCTCTGCTGTCAGCACAGAGCCTGCTTCGGATCCTCTGTCCCCATCTCTCTCTGCCCCTTTCCTGCTTGCACTCTCTCTCAAAAATAAAAAAATAGGTAAAAAATAAATAAATCAGCTCTGTGTGATTCCACAGCATTTGAAAAAAATAAATAAGTGGTCTCCAATCATGAAGAGGTAGGGTTGCATAATGGTAAAAATGGCAGAGTCGGGCTGCTCCATGAGTAGGAGCTGTTAGCAGTGACTAGACCCTTACTATGAGCCATGCCTATTAGACGCACTCCTTGCTGAATTTGTACCTCCAGCTCCTCTCTGAGCAAGTATCAACAGTAGAAACTAGACTGGGGGTAGGGTAGGCATAAAGGTGGGGAAATAAGCTTTAGACCCGCGTGATAACCCAGAGGGCTATGGTTAGATCAAGGTGGAAATTGTGGATATAAAAAAGAACAGAGATACTTAGAGATATTCACTAAGTAGAAACAAGAGCACCTGATCATTTATCATCTGATCCAGGTGGGATCCAGGTTTCTGGTTGGCCAAGTGGCTGGATGGGTCGTTGTGCCAGTCACCAAGATCAGGAGTGCAAGATAAAAAGGAGTCAGTTTGAAAGATATGATGGTGACTCCAGTTTAAATGAAATTGAACTTGAGGTACTTATGAGATTCTAGGTAGAACCATCCAGTCAGTTAAACTTCAGGTCTGCAAGCTCAAGTCTCCAGCCTGCACTGGAGTTAGATATTGGATATGGTAGTGCGTGTCCTAAGGACAGTGTCAGGAGAAAGAAGAGGAGGAAAGGAAAGAATGCTATGGAGTGAGCCCCAACATTTGGGAATATGCCCCCGTAGTAAACCAGTCAGGGCGAGAAGGACTGGGTAGGGTCCCAGGCCTCAGAGGAGGAGAGCTTGTCGAGGCTGTCAGAAGGGTTAACTGTGCCATGTGCCACGAGCTGAGTAAGCTGTGGGTGGGAAAGTGTGTCAGGGATTGGGAGTTGAATATTCATTCATGACCGTTGACTGACAATCTCCAGGAAGAGACGGGGGTGGAAGGCAGATGACAATGAGTCGGAGAGGGAGTGGGAAGTAGACAGAGTGAAGACAGGTCACAAGGAGTTTAGTTGATTAAGGAAAGTGAGAGAAATAAAGACAGGCCGTGGTGCAGGGGAAGCTTTCGTTAGAGCACAGTACTAACAATACTATGTCGTGGGATTCAAGTCTTCACGAGGGTCCATTAATACTCCCTTTTTAAAAGTGATAGTTGATAAACCCTAACTCAAGGCAGCCATTTGGTACATGAATTGTTCATGCTTCACAAGCTCCCCAGTGATCCCAGAGCGTCCTGAAGTCTTGTGATAGCTCCACTGATTGCGTACTCAACCGCCCTTGTCCCCTTCTTGCTGACGGAACCCAATTCTATGGTGTGGCCATTTGCCCAGCCCCATAGTATAAGTTGTGATTATTCTAAGACAATTAATGCAGTTCTGGTTCCTTTTGCCAGTAACTGTTCTAGGGTATGTTCTAGGGTATGTCCTAGCCAAAAAGATGCTGGAGAGAATTTGCTGAAGGCTTCTAGAAAAGCTTTCCTCCTCTCCCCATGCCCCTAAAAAGGAGAGGAAAATGGGGAGAAAGCCATTTTTCCACCCTCCCCCTTCTGCTCTCTTTAGGACATAAAAATAATTGTAAGGAAGTCCAACAAAGTTCTGATTTTTCCAACAATGATTGCTTTGATGCATTCTTAGACAATTCAAATTGACAATTTTTTAAACGTTTATTTATTTTTGAGAGAGAGTACAAGGGAAAAGGGACGGGGTTGGGGGGAGGGACAGAGGATCCAAAGTGGGCTCTGTGCTGACAGCAGAGAGCCCAGTGAGGGGCTTGAACTCATGAGTGATGAGATCATGACCTGAGCCGAAGTCAGATGCTTAACCCACCGAGCCATTCATGTGCCCCTCAAATTGACAGTTGTTGAAAAAGGTTTCATGTGTTCCTACTTTGTAAATATCCTAAGCAGACTTTTAGCTTATTCAACAGTCTAACACTGACTTTGACCATTACTATTTGACTTGTATGAGCCTCAGTTTCCTTATTGGTACCCGGTGGTGGGACTAGCTACTGGCACATGTAAAGTGCCTAGCATATAAGCAGCGATTGCGCCCAGCTCCTATTTTCATGCTGGTTCTTTACACATGCCCTCACCTCCCCATCTGCACCCCACTCCTACACTCTCGCTAGGAGAGACTAACAGTGGCCAGGGCTGTGGGTAAGTTACTGAGAGTCAGTCCCCTCCCCAGGAGCCCCTAGGAGACCCCAATCCCATCCTTCATTGTTCCAAGTCACCCATTGGCTGCTAGCTCCATGGGTTTTCTTCCAGCTCAACGGTAGCCTGCTGACTTGGGCACATCCCCCTGCAGCCTGCCTGCCTGCCTGCCTGGCCACGTATGTAGTCCAGACTGTCCAGCCCGTTGAGCCCACAGACATAGAGTCTAGACCTTGTACCCACTCCTGCACCAGGCCTGTGGCAGTCCAATTTCCCCAACCCTGGCCAGCCTATTCCCAGCTTCCAACCCTACCCACTGCCCAGTCAGCCAAATTTTCTGAGCATTCCAGCAGGTTCCAGGGAGCCAGCCCGGCTTTCTGACCAATAAGCCACAAAATCAATCAATCAATCAATCAATCAATCAGTCAATCAGTCTGTGGCCAGAAGTTAACATCAATCAAATCCACACCCTTAGATACCTTGATACCCCTGGAGGGAAGAGGACAGATGTCTCCATCTCTCTGTCTTTTCTTCTCAGCTTAGAGAGCCTGCTGAGTAATGAGGAGAGTGTACTTTGGACGAAGAAAGTGACGGAAATCCAGCATTAGCACTTAATAGCAATTTTAATTTGAGCAAGCTACTTGACCTCTTTAACTGTAACAATAATAACGGTACTTCATATTTACTGATCACTTATTTCTCTACTAAGTACTTTGCAATGTGTTATTTTCCATCCTCTCAGTTGCCCTGTGAGGGGGATTTTCTTATTCTCATTTTACAGATGAAGAGCCCAGGACATAGAGACTTAAGTAACTTGCCAAAAGTCACAACTAGTGGGCAGAGGGGCTAGATCTTGGTTGGAGTCTAGACTCTCTGGGACTCAGCTCCCTTATCTGTGAAACATGCACAGTCGTCACAACCTCATAGAACTGATCAAGAATAAGAGACATAACTTAATAGATGCCCAGCCATGCTAGCTCCTTTCTACTGCCTTCCCTCTTAAAGGAATCGACACAGACCATTAAGACAGTGGGCTTTCAGTAAAGATTTATTCCCCAGGCAGAGCGTCCTAGAGATGAACTGTTTTGCAATGAGGAATTGCTATTGTTGTTTGGGGGGGGAGGGTGCCCTTCATCAACCCTTCTGAAGGGGTTCTTGAAGATGTCAACCCCTTTTCAACTCAGTATGTTGAACATGAAGAAACATAGGCTGTTTTCACATTCCAACACTTCCGACACCAAATGTGCGGATTTCCGGCCCCCTCCCCCAATACCACCCCGTTATCTACCTCTCCAAATACCAACTGGGTATCCTGCAATTTAAATCGATTCTGACACTGACCACCTGGAGTTAATGTCAGCTCCCCCAGGTTACAGGCCCAGCCCCACGAGACTGCCCCGACTCCAGATGCCAATTGCAAATCACCAGCCCCCTGTACTTCTGACCGGCTGGCCACAATTAGGGGTTCCCATGAGTCCTTTTTGGGTTGGATAATGGGCCAAAATAGCTCGCAGAACTCAGGAAAACAGTCTACTAGCTATGAATGGCTTCTTACAAAGCTTCGACTCAGGGACAGCCAAATGGAAGAGAAGCATTGAATAAGGTATGGGTGGGGCTCTGGGCTTTCAGGCCCTCTCTGGGTGTGCTACCCGCCCCCAGTGCCTCAATATAGTCACCAGCCCAGAAGCTCTCTGAACCTTGTGGCTTAGGAGCTTTTACGAAGTTTCGTTAGGTGGGCACAAGTGATTAAATCATTGGCTAGGGATGATTAGCTTACTCTCCAGCCCTCTCCCCTCCCTGGAGGTCCAGAGGAGAGGCCAAAAGTTCCAACCCTCCAGTCCAAGCTTTGTAGGAGCCCCTCAGCCAAAAGTCATCAGCATACCAAAGACACTCTTAGCACTCAGGAGATTCCAAGGGTTTTAGAAGCTCTTGTGCCAGGAACCGGGGACAAAGACCAAATACACATTTCTTATTATATCACAACATCACACAGCAACACTGCTGTTGAGACGATGTCTGCCAGAAACGCACTTCCTCTTAGAGGACAACCCATATTAGTGGAGACAGGACACAGACTGTTTAGCTGTGGAGAGGAGGGGAATTTAGATACTAATCTTGTGGGAAGTTCTTCAGAATTGACTCAAGTCTGTAATTTAGAACCACACATAAAAATTGCTTTTTTGAAAAAGACTCCAAATTACTTCAATGAAACTTCTTTCTTTCCATAAGGTGAGAGCAAAGTGCTCACAGACCCACCCACACTCTGGTTTCCTCTACCTTCTTTTACTATCATTTAGAAGAAGTTTGTCCCCCTCCCTGCTCATTCCTGTCTTTCCCGGCACTGTTAAGAATAGTATAATTTGAGTGGGGTTTTTTTTTTCTTCCCCATTCTCTTTTTGGTCTATGTAAATTGTCTGTGGATTTATCTCATTCCAGATGTTTTTCCCCAACCTGCTTTTCATAAAAAAACCCAGAATTATTTTTAAACATAATATAGGGGCTTCCAAATAAAACAAATATCCTAATTGCCTGTGGGTTCCTGAGTTATGAGTCCCGGCTTGTGGTGGACAGAAAAGAACATGGAGGCCAACAGGACAAAGGGAGGCCTCTGAGGCTGACCCTGTGAGCTGGCCTGGCTTCCCCGTCTCCGTTTTCTGCTTCTTGGGCACTGTCATGGAGTGAATGTTTGTGCCCCTCCCTCTTTCCATTTGTTGAAGCCCTAATCCCCCATGTGACTATATTTGAAGATGGGGTCTCCAAGGAGGTAATAAAGGCAAAATTAGGTCATAAGAATGGGGCCCTGACCCCACAGGCTTAGTGTCCTTATAGGAAGAGACACCAGAGAGCTCACTCTCTCTCTCTCCCTCCAAGTGCACTAGGAGGAAAGGCCATGTCAGGACAAAGTGGCCATCAGTAAGTCAGAAAGGGAACTCTCTCAGAAACTGAACCCAGCCAGACCTTGATCTGGAACTTCCAGCCTCCAGAACTGTGAGGAAATAAGTTTCATTTGTTTAAGCCATGCAGTCCATGGTATTTTGGTATGGCGGCCCAAGCTGAGACAGGCCAGCGCCCTCTGGCTGCCCCTGGTGTGCTCTACTTAAGTAACTCACTTCTTTCCCATGAAACACACTACATAGGTCTTCTGAATTTCATCAGCATCCCTCTACCCCAGGAGCTAATCTGAGAGAGTGACACCAAATCACACACACACTTCTCCCAGGTAATACATTATCAGAGACCCTTAATGCCTCGACCCAAGGGTTCTCAACTCTGTCTGCACATGGGAATCATCCAAAGAACTTATTAAAATACAGATTTGCCTGCCCCATTCACCCCAGATCTGGGCGTAATGCCATGGAAGCCGGATTTTTTTTAAAGATTAGTTTCCTTTTTTATTATAAATGTAACACATGCTCATAATTTTTGTTGTAAGGTGGCTGGGGAGGGCCTGTGGGGAAACTGAGTCAGCCCTGCCTGGGATGTCCTCTAACTTCAAGATCCTCTTAAGGAAATGTATCATTTGGAAGGGAGGCTTGTCCTTAAACTGTACTGAGAGTGGCTGCCTGCTGATGCGAAAATGCCTCAGTAGAGACCTTAGGTTGTTGTTTTGTTTTTTGATTAATCTCTCTGCCCAACGTGGGACTCAAACTCATGACCCCAACATCAAGAGTTGCATGTTCTACTGATTCAGCCAGCCAGGCTCTCCAAGACCTTAGGTTTTCTTGAGCATCTTTCTTCCTTAGAAGCTAATCTGAATGATCATCTAGAAAGTACTACCACAGCACCAAGATAGCACTACAGGCTACATAAGGGGTTGGCTCCCCTGGCCCCCACGTTGGTCAAAGGTCAACCATCCTTTAGAGAACTTTGAATACACCCTAGCTCTCTGCAATGCTTTGCTCACTTGAGTATGGGCCTCAGGGTACTGTAGGGGACTGTGGGAGGTGAGGCTTACCTGGATGGTTCCTCTGTAGGAACAGAGGAAACTGCAGGCACGTCTCAGGGGGACTGTCTTGAGGATGAACCTGTGACTTCACAGAGACAAAAAGACTGGGGAAAGTGTGTGATTTCATTTCCTAGATAATTAAACTAATTAATGTAGTTTCCCACTGAGTAAGTATGTTACCCTCTGGATTTTTGGACTCTTTCAACCTCCTTTCCTTTGGGCAATGTGTTGGTGTGGAGACAAAACTTCCCTCTAGCTCTGGTTCCATCACTACCTCGGTGTGTGATGTTAGATGAGTCTTTTAACCTAACTGGGTACCAGTCTCCTTATCTATGAAATGAGGTGAGGAAGTCAGATGACTTTTAGGGTCCTTTCTGGCTTTAAAATACTGGGTTGCAGGATTATGACCATACACAAACCATACAGGAAATTTTAAAAAATTGCCACTGAATTCAGTTATTTAAAAAACAGGTGGTGGAATCCCATTACCCAGATGGCGTTTCCTATTTACACAGTTGTTTTCCGGACTTGAGTAGCACTTTTCCTTTCAAACCTTTCTATGAGTATGGAGATTTAGAGCATCTGACCTTGATGGCTTGACTTGCTTTCTTCCAGAATTGCCACCACCCTGTCGCTTATTTCATGAGGATATGGTCCAATTTAATGCATTGTAATCATGTCTTCTATGCAGATAGGCTTTCACAGAGCACCGTGAAAGGTATGTTAGAAAGCACATGGGTGTTTCTAGAAGAGATGCTTGGATTTGAATCCTGCCTCGCGGCAGCCAGGGATTGGGTTGCCAACAGAAACTGTTTCTAGATAACTTTAGCAGAAGAGAAATTTATGTGAGGGGCGGTGGGTAATTCATAGAACAACCGGATGGTGGGAGGCCCTGACAAAGGAAGTGAGGCACAGTAGAGAAGCTACCTGGGGAGACACCAGCTTGACGAGGTGGGGGGAGTTCTTGTCACTGCACTTCAGGACCACCCCGCATAACCTCTAACCGAAACTGTGCCTTGGCTTGTCTCCCTCGAGAGGTAAAAAAAATTTTTAACTTTATTTATTTATTTTGAGACAGAAAGAGAGAGAGAAAGAGAGCGCACAAGCAGGGTAGTGGCAGAGATAGGGAGAGAGAATTCCAAGTAGGCTCTGTGCCACCAGCACAGAGCCCGATGCAGGGCTCGAACTCAGAACTGTGAGATCATGACCTGAGCTGAGTGAGAATGAGTCGCATGCTTAACTGTCTGAACTACCCAGGTGACCCTCAAGAGTTGAAGTTTTGAGCGACCAGAGAATGGAAAGAGGGAATATCTTCTCCTTCAACTTGATTTCCACAGTGGATGGTAGAACCCTCCTCCCACTTATCTTGATGTTTCTGCCAAAAAAAAAGTATATCCTCAAGTGGATATCCATCTGCAAAAGAAAAGAACCATGATTCTCACTTTGTATTATATACAAAAATTAAGTCAAGTTGGACCATCGACCTAAATGTAAGTTTCAAAGCTTATGAAACTTCTAGAAGAAAGTGTAGCATAAGTATATCCAGATGCCCGATGTTCACCACAATGACAAATGTTCGCCACATGGCTCTACCACCTACTACTACCAGCTGAGTGACCTTGGCAAAATGAGAAAGGGGACAACACCCACCTCTGGGGCAGCCATGTGGATTCAATGGGAATGAGGGTAAGACCTCAGCCCAGGGTCTGACGCTGGTCCCCAGCCCCTCTGTGTAGCAGTGTTCTTCTGAGCCTAACCTGAAGCTTGAGCATTCCTGGGTTCCTACACTCCCAGCCTCCAGGCGTCATTCTGACACGAAGGGGGCGTAGCAGGTCTAAGGGGACAGATCATTTTGACACCTCTTGGTTTTTGCAGCTTTGAGAGCCCTGAAACTCACCTTCCTTGGGGGCATGGGTAGTTGTAGAGAGGGCATCTCAGGCACTTGAAAAAGGTTTCTCCTGAGACACCCCCAGGAGCTCCCAAAAATATCTCTGGTGAAACATGTTGGGGATCCCTGGGGGCCTTGTGTCAGAAGGTGGGAGGCATGAGCTATGACACCTGTTAATGTAGATTCATGTGTCCTTCTGGGTGCTGGCGCCTGAGGGAATGTGGGATACACAACGCCCTCTCATTGGATTCTCATGACAACCCTTTGAGATCAGCCGAGCAAAACTAGGAGGCTCATTTTTTTCCCTGCAAGAATCTGAGACTAACAAAGTACAAGGTACTTGCTGAGGCCACCCAGGTCGGGCCGTGGGGCTCGTTTTCCTGATACTGAGCTCAGCATCCTTTCCACCATCCAACACTTTTTCCTGTGTTGGTACCTCCATTATTAGAACACCTGGATATTCTTAGCTAACAATGGGCGACATAAATAAACGCATGGCCATTTCCCCACATTTCCGCAGAGACCCATGCAGATGGCAGACCCCTTTCAATGAGTGCACTGCATGAAAAGGCATTTCACAGAGTAGAAAGAGAGCTACAGCATTAATCATCACGGAGCAGCGGAAGCTGGCTTTGCAAGATGACATGGACTTCAGGCAAGATGGCCATCTTGTGCTTGCTGTCAGGGGACCCCTCTGACGGAAAGTTAAGGCTGCCATTCCAGGGCCCGAGAACAGAGAACAGGGGCTGACACTCAGTCCCCCAGGGAAAGCACCTTCTGCTGCCGTCCCCCCAGAAACTGGCTTGGAGCTCTGAGTGCTTTATTGGCAGGCGGGATCCGGATCCCGCCTGGCCCCGAGGCCAAGACTAGGGTGGGGGAGGGGAGGGGTGACTGCCTGGAACTCTCTTTTGCGGTCACTGAGCCAAGGGGGAGGATGAAAAATAGACCCTGGAAGAAAGCAGAGGTCAGAGGCTAAGAGAGACCACTTTTTGGGTCAGGCTGGAAGGCTGTAGAACTGGGGTACAGAGGGATGCCAGGAACCAACTGGGTTGCAGATTAAGGTGAAGAGTCCTTCTTTCATAGGACTCTTGTGTCCAGCAGACAGTAGACAATCAATGACTGTTTGTTGAAGTAATTAATAGTTCAGCAACCACAGAGTCTTTTGGGGTACAGGCGCTTCCTAAAATGGGATGCAGTAGGCAGGGCGGGGCAGGAATTTCTACGTGGTGAGGCCCTTTGAGACCCATAAACTCCAGTGTGGAGGCTTCTCCGCCTTGGAACCTGAGTGACCTCCTCACCCACTGTTTTTCACTCTGCCATAGGGGAAACCAGGCCCCCCCCCCCACAAAGCACAGAACCCCACAGGTGAGGGAACCTGAGCACGCCTTCATTTGTGAGCCAGAAACGGAAAGTAAGCTTGATGTAGTGCTACGACATTTGAAGCCACAGTCTAGAAAGCATGCTTTAAACGGGGAGAGGGAGGAGAAAGAAAGCTGAGTTTGCTCAGTTACTCAGAAAATTAACAGGTTGAGCTTAATCGATTTGTTTAGATGTTGACCCTTAGAGAACAATCTGTACCCTGAGAAACTGTGCACATATTTAGTAACTTTGAATACATGTTTACGATCATGGAAATAGACGGCTGTTTGGGCAGAATGACATGTGCTCAGTGTGAGGGCCAGGCGGCTCTGTTTATCTGAGGTGTGACTTTGGTCATCTGGTCCCTTTGTGTGTGGGGGGGTGGGGGAGGGGGTGACAGAAGCTGACCACAGAACCCGCTCCAGCGCCCTGGTGTTGGCTGCTTGGTGCCCAGGCATCCATCTCAGAGCCTTGGTGGACACTGGGTGCTGATGGCTTTAGTGGCCCTCGGGGACACCCTCTTGGCTGCCTGGGCTCAGTGTCCTTAGCTCTCTCTCAACTCTAATTGCTTCCCTAATTCCACTGTCACAGCAGTCTTTGGAATCCTGTCGGCCTGGCCCACCTCTGGAAGACGGGTCCTCTGTCAGTTGACCTCTGCTTCCTTCTTTTCTCCTTTCCTTCCTTCCCTCCTTCCACGTAAAATGACATGGTTGGACTGGACTGGCTCCACATCCCTTCTTCTTCTAACGACCCTATGGGGCCAAGAAGGTGTCGCTGAAATGTCCGGGCAGGGCTCCTCCCAGAAACCACCGAGGCAGGCGTGTGGTGAGTCCCCATGCTATGTCCATATGGCTTTTCTCTATAACAAGAGTTGAGATGGCTTTCTGGATACAGTTAGAACACCAAAGGAGTCAGCCAGGGAGCCAAGGAAAATAAGGGCAGGACAGAAGGCAAGTGTTCAAGGACCAACTTGCCATGGGAGGGCATGCCCATCAGACTCAGGGCTGTTAGAGAAGTAGATTTGTCATCCTATTCTCTCAGGCTGACAAGCAACTCATTGTTCTCAGACAACAGCAGCCGCTTCTGGGAGCTTTCAGCATTTGGGTGTGACAGCCTAGAGAGGCTAGTTTGCAGCATCAGGCTCGGGGCCTTCCTCTAACAAGGAAGAGGGAAGTGGGTCTCCGCAGGGTATTTGTTTTCTGTCGCTGCTATAACAAATCACTACAAATTTAGCAGCTTCAAACAATGCAATTTAGGGCACGTGGGTGGCTCAGTCGGTTAAGGGTCCGACTTCGGCTCAGGTCATGATCTCACGGTTCATGACTTTGAGCCCCGCATCGGGCTCTGTGCTGACAGCTCAGAGCCTGGAACTTGCTTCGGATTCTGTGTCTCCCTCTCTCTCTGCCCCTCCCCCGCTCACACTCTGTCTCTTACTCTCAAAAATAAACATTAAAAAAAAATTAAACAATGCAATTTATTGTCATATAGTTCCGTGCGTCAAAGTCTGACATGGATCCCCACATGACTGCAGGGTCACATACCTTTCTGGAGACTGTAAGAGAGGAACCAATTTCTTGTTCACACAACTGGTGGAACTCAGTTCCATGAGATCTGGGACCCAAGTCTCCTTGCTGGCTGTCAGCTGGGGGCTCTCTCTCTACATAGGCCCCCCACGCAACAGAAACCGGCAACAGGACTTCTCATGCTCCTGACATGTCTCTCTGACATTTCTTTCACTGTCACATCACTCTTTCTGAGCACAGCTGGGAATGGTGAGTCCTTACTCGTGGGGGTAGGTTAGGTCCACCCAGATTACCCAGCATGATGTCCCCATCTCAAAATCCTAAACCCCATCAGCAAAGTCCCTTTTGCCATGTGAGGTAATATTCGTAGGCCCCGGGGACTAGGGTGTCGACATCTTTGGGGGAGCCATTATTCCAACTCCCATAGTCAGGGTTAGGCTGAGTTGCTGACCCTCAGCAAGGTGTTCCATCAGGGCGACAGACCTTTGTCATGTGACTCACACCTTTTATGCATGTTGAGAGACACAGAGTTGTATGACAGTGCCAGCTGGGCGAAGTGCAAAGTAAGACTTGAATGTATCCGTCCCAGGCCCTTTGTGGTCAAGCCATCAGATTCACTCAGTAATTAACGTTCACACGGCTTTGTGAAATGCAATTATAGAGGCTAGCTCATAAAGTGGTTTTGTTTTTTTCTTGTTTTTTTTTTTTTTTACTTACAAGATCTGACACAAATGGAGCCCACTCAGCCTGATTTTCCTGTTCTAGCTTTGCCAGCAGAGTCAGGACCCTTCTGGAACTTCTACTGCCAACTCCCCATCCCCCTTCCACCAGTGTGGTTTGGTCCCTTTTAGCCCCTGACCTACAGGCTGAACAGCCCAAAGGCAATGTTGACATGACCTGAACTTTGCATTCACACTTGCTGCTCCCACGATGGCCATGCCCCACCTCCCCCCTCTCCCCCAAGGGACTGGCAACAACTCCTACGTGTCTTTCTAGCCCCTCACTGTTCAAAGTGCACATGAGGACATCATCTGAGAGCTGCAGGAAATGCAAACTCTCAGCCCCCACCCCCCCCAGACATGCTGAAGCCAAATCTGCAGTTTAATTCCATCCTGGGGGACCCTGGGCACTTTAAAGTTTGAGCAGCACAGGCTGAGGGCCTGCTAGGTGGCTCCCCTTCCTTGAGGCCCTTCCTGATTGCCCCAGACCCCGCTAAAAAAGCTCTTCCCATGGTTCCCATTGTGCCCCCCTTGGACTTCTTTCATAAGAAGGGAGTATAACTGGAGGTTAAAAGGGACTTTTCCTGTTATCCAGAAATTTCAGCAGAGGCCGCAAAGGCAGAGAACAAAATAGTCAGTGCCAAGAAACCTCCCATCCACACAAAGTGCTGAGACCCCACATAGGACAATGTGAAACTTCCTCTGTCAGCCTTAAACCCTTCCCCGCTTCCCGCCCGCGAATGACAGCCAAAAGGGTTTCTATGGAGAAGGCTGACGGAGGCCTGTGTGTTCCCACCACCCCAGTGCCCTTCCCTGGGGCAGGGGAGACAGATGCTTCCTTCTTGCCTCAAGGTAAGTGAGAAGGGCGTCAGGGGGAGCTTTAAGTGTTTGGGGAAAGCCGAGGACTGGTCCCAGAAGTCAGGGTGACACTAGACCAACACGGCCCTGCCCCAGAAGGCAATGGGGCAAAGGTACACCATTCTCCTACACTAGACGTGGCTCGCAAACTGGGCAGACTGCCTGGAGCCTCACTGAAAGGAGCCTCACCCAGGGCGCCTGGCTGGCTCGGTTGGTAGAGCACGTGACTCTTGATCTCAGGGTCGTGAGTTTGAGCCCCACGTTGGGTGTGGAGATTAGAAAACCAGCTGCTGCGGGGCTACTGCGGTCCCTGTCCCCAACATACACACACCCCAACCTCATAATGAGCACGGTACTTAGGACAGGGTTGCCGGATTTGACAAATGAAGATACAAGATGGCCATTTAAATTTGAATTTCAGATAAGCAAAGGATGAGCTGTTAGTCTATCACATGCACTGTTTGAGGTATACTAAAAAGCCATTTGTTGTTTATCTGGACTTCAGATTAGCTGAGCATCCTGTATTTTATCTGGCAACCCTACCTTGGAAGCTTTGCAGCATAAGTGCTTGTGGCTTCGCCAAGAAATCCACAGACATGTCCTAAATGGTTGTTCGTTATCAAACTCCGACGTCAGGTCACTACCAAGGCAATCAGATAAGACCCTTTCTGCTCCTTTATCCCTTGTTCCTCTCCCCTTCTCTCCCTCCCCTCCCCTTCACCAACAACCCTGGCTAGCGAGCGGATATGGAAGAATGGCAGGTGCCTGGGGGAAATGGCCAAGGAGAGAGACACTTGACCTTTCAGTGAAATTGAGCATTTTGAGTGCCACCAAACTACTGAACAACTATTGTTCTCGTGACTTAAAGGGACCTATGTGCGACGCCGGCCTCAGACGTCCCGCTGGGGTGGAGTCAGGTTGAAAGACGTGGCGGAAACAAAGTGGCCTTACGACTGTGCCCTGCTGAGTGCTGTCGGTTCACAAACCGACTTCCCATTTGTATCTCCACCTCTGCCGCTGCGGCCCGTCCTTCATCGGTGTCCACGGTGCCTGATGTCTGCGGTGGACGCTCCGTAAATGTCGGAGAGCTCAGTGTCAAAAGCTGAGTGAACTGACCCCTTTTCCCACCTACAGAATCTCTGGAGAGGTTTTTCTGGCATTGTTTAGTCCTTCCCAAAGGGACTTGGGCTGTGGTACGTCTTCTCGTTACAAAACATGCCAGGTATGGGGCACCTGGGTGGCTCAGTCGGTTGAACATCCGACCCTTGATTTCGGCTCAGGTCATGATCCCAGGGTTGTGGGATGGAGTCCCGAGTCAGGCTCTGTGCTGAGTGTGGAGCCTGCTTAAGATTCTCTTTCTCTTTCTCTCTCTACCCGTCTCCCCCACTGTCCTGCTTGCACTCTCTCCCTCCCTCTAAAAATAAGAAAGAAAGAAAGAAAGAAAGAAAGAAAGAAAGAAAGAAAGAGAGAAAGAAATCAAGAAATCAAGAAATCAAGAAAGAAAGAAAATAAACAAACAAAATGAAACATGCCAGGTATGATAATGGAGACAGCAGAAACTGGATTTGGGATCTTCCCTGAGAACATGTGTGGGCACTGTGTTCACAGAAGGGGCGGATCTGGGTTTTTCAGCACCCGAGGTTAGTACAAATTGGGACTTTTTCTAAGAAAAAGAAGATCAAATTATGAAGATCAAATTAGGCATAAATGTGAATATTCATCTAGGGGAAATCACAACACATTACAAATTAAAAAAAAAATTTAATGTTTATTTATTTTTGAGAGAGACAGAGACAGAATGCGAGTGAGTCAAGGGCAGAGAGAGAGGGAGACACAGAATCCAGAGGAGGCCCCGGGCTCCGAGCTGTCAGCACAGAGCCCGACGCGGGGCTCGAACTCACGAACTGTGAGATCATGACCCGAGCCAAAGTCGGACGCTCAATTGACTGAGCCACTCAGGTGCCCCAACATATTACAAATTTTAAAAAGCTGACAACTAACCACCAGTATCACAAAATCCAGAAAAAAAAAAACCCATAATAGTTAATAGTGATTAACTATTGGATACATCGCGACGGTACATTTTTTTTCCTCCAATTTTTGTTATACTTTTTCCTACATATTTTGATCAGTGTCCTTGTAGTGGTGGCCTGGTATGAGTCTATGCTATCCTTGTTGATGTCAGTGTATTGTGATCAAATTACCAAGAGTGATATTCCTCTGATTCATTCTTCTTCACTAAGTTGGGTGACGCAAAGAATTTATGCTCAAAACACATCTCTGGCTCTTAATGAAGGACTGATTTTGGCATATTCTAATTCTTAAAATCTTTCTCTCTTCTCTTGTCGTTTTCATTGTTTGTATTTTTCTACTTGTGATTGTTTTATGTGATTCTTTTCCTAAACTTCATGCTGCATCCATCAGACGTTTTAGACTTTCTGTTATTATAGAACAAGAGAGCGTTTGACATTTGGAAGTTTCTCCTGGGCTTCAATCTGCCAGTTTTTGTTCGAGGCTTCCACGCAGTGTTCCAGCATTAAGATGTTTCTTAATACACTTGAATTTTGTATCATCAATAATTCTGAAAAAATATTCAAAATTAATCGGAAATAAAGGGAAGAACAACCACTGAAAGGCACTTAAAAACTGCTGAAATGTACCGAGTTGTACTGAGCATAATCAAATTGCCTGTCTGCCATATAAACCGATCGATTGGTGAGTATGCTTTTCTCCTTTCTCTCTTTTTCTAAAGATTTTATTTTTTTCTTCCTCTTATTTTTAAGTTTGAGAGAGACAGAGAGAGAGCAAGCATGCGAGCACGACTGAAGGAGGAGCAGAGACAGAAAGAGAAAATCCCAAGCAGGCTCTGCACGGTCAGCAAAGAGCCCAATGTGGAGCTCAAAACCCATGAATTGTGAGATCATGACCGGAGCCGAAATCGAGTCAGACATTTAACTGACTGAGCCACCCAGGTGCCTCTTAAAGATTCTATTTTACTATTATTATTTTTTAAAGTTTATTTATTTTGAAAGAAAGAGAGAGAAGGAGCTGGGGAGGGGCAGAGGGGAGGGGTGGACAGAAGATCTGAAATAGGCTCTGCGCTGACAGCAGAGAGCCCAATGCAGGGCTCGAACTCACAAGCTGTGAGATCATGACCTGAGCCGAAGTCAGGGGCCAAACTGACTGAGCCACCCAGGCACCTCAGATTTTACTTTTAAGTAATCTCTACATCCAGCGTGGGGCTCAAACTCACAACCCAAAGATGAAGAGTCTCATGCTTTACCAACGGAGCCAGCCAGGCGCCCCTCTTTTTTTTTTTTTTTTTTTTTTGTTGGTCTTGTATCTGTGGTAATTTGTGCAGTTTCACATGAAACCAGCAGTGTTCATCATAATCTGTTTGTGTAGGACAATAAACCTAGGAAAGGCATTATATAAGCAGTGTGAGCTCCTCTCTTTGCAGAGGAGGGTGGACAAGCTCTACTAAGTGGATAAGCATGGACTCCAGACTGATTCTTCTTGTGTATGGGTATAACCTTGTTGGAAAGCAGTATGTGCTGAAAGCCTTAAAAATATTTATATCCCCCTCATATGCAACGTGCGCGTGCACACACACACACACACACACACCTTCCTATACTTTGCTCTGCTACTTTGATTTTGATTTTGGGATGTTAACCTTAAGGAAATACTCCCAAAAATGAAAAAAAAGTATTATGTACGAAGATGTTAGCACTATTGGAATAACGTGCTCCAACAAGAAATGATTCATCATCTAAATCATGAAACGTCAAGCTGATGGGTATTATCACTACTAACGTTTATAGATGGTGCAAAATGGTTTTTAGGTAACATTAAACAAAAAAGAAAAAAGCAAGATACAAAAGTATATATATACATTTTTATATCAACTAGATGGTAATAATCCCTATGCTCAGAAAAAATCCTGGAATCTACATGATTTTAAAATGTATATGCTCTAGGGGCAGGTGGGTGGCTCAGTTGCTTGAGCAACTGACGCTTGATTTCAGCTTGGGCCATGATCCCAGAGTTGTGAGATCGAGGCCCACATCTGGTTGCACACTGAGCATGGAACCTGCTTAGGATTCTCTTTCTCTCTCTCTGCCCCTCTCCTGCTCACACATGCATACATGTGTTCTTTCTCTCTTTTTCAAAATAAATAAACATTTAAAAAAATATGTACACCATACATATCACAAGCATCCTTCTATGTCAATAAACACAGATTTATCATTTCATTCTTAATAGTTGCATGTTGTTCCATTGTATGTGTGAACCAAAATCTAACCAATTCCCTATTACAAGACCTTTAGATTATTTCCTATCCTTTTCTGTTTTAAGGGTATTGTGATGAGTAATCTGCACATCTAATTATTTCCTCACGATAAATTCCTAGAAGTGGAATTGCTGGGTCAAAAACATTTTTAGGGATTTCGAAACTTGTTGCTAAATGACCTTCCAGAGAGACTATAAATTTATATTCCCACCAGCAGTGTGTGAGCGTCTGACCTTTCACTGGTGCCTTTGCAACACTGACTCATTAATTCGCCTTAAAATTGAGAAGATAACTTGAGAAAACATGCCTGCAACAGATTTAAAACTTATTAAAGTTTTTGTTACCCAATCCCGGCTTGCTATTGTAATGTTGATAGCAGCTAACATTTACTGTGCCCTTACCAGAACCCAGACCGGTTGCATAAGTTAACTTTTACAATCCTCTGGATAATTCTATGAATTAGGTACCATTTCACATGGGAGGAAATTGAGGCCCAGTATACTGAGATGCCCAGTAATCTGCTCAAGGCAACACAGTCCAGGGTAGTGAAAAGCTGAGCCAACATTAAAAAAATTTTTTTTAAATGTTTACTTATTTTTGAGAGAGAGAGACAGAGACAAAGTGTCAGAGGGGGAGGAACAGAGAGAGAGGGAGACACGGAATCCAAAGCAAGCTCCAGGCCCTGAGCTGTGAGCACAGAGCCTGACACGGAGCTCAAACTCACAAACTGTGAGGTCATGACCTGAGCCAAAGTCAGATGCTTAACCACTGAGCCACCCAGGCGCCCCATGGTTGAGCTATAATTTGATCCCAGGCCACGGCCTACACCGAGCTGTAGTTTCTCTCTTGAGGATACCTGCTGAGATGTTCTTTTTTTTTTTTTTTTAATATTTATTTATTTTGGGGAGAGTGCGGGCAGGGGAGGAGCAGAGAGAGGGGGACAGAAGATCCGAAGCGGCTCTGTGCTGACAGGCTGACAGCAGTGAGCCCGATGTGAGGCTTGAACTCACGAACCATGAGATCATGACCTGAGCTGAAGTCAAATGCCCCTCTGCTGAGATGTTCTTTTTTTTTTTTTTTTTTGAGATGTTCTTAAGTGCCCAGTGGAACCGATGAGTTGAGGGTTCCATGGCACTAGAAATTCCTCTAGTTCATAAGCTAAGTTTCAGCTTAGACAGAGGTCTCAAAGAGAACCATCTAGAAGATGCCAGGAATCTGGGACGCCTGGGTGGCTCAGTCGGTTAAGTATCTGACTCTTGATTTCAGCTCAGGTCATGATCCCATGGTTTGTGAGTCTGAGCCCTGCACTGGGGCTCTGCGAGGACAGTGTGGAGCCTGCTTGGGATTCTCTCTCTCTCTGCCCCTCCCCTACTCTCTCTCTTTCCCTCTAAATAAATAAATAAATAAATAAATAACATTAAAAAAAAAAGTCTTTAGAAGATGCCAGGGATCTACGTCTCAGAGCCAGGTGAACCCTGTAAACAGGACCTGTGAAGAGAACTACAGTTGGCCTACCAGTTCTCCCACTGGTCACTCCGGGCAGAAGAGTCTCCAGAAATTGGTTGCTTTGGAGGGAGCTGGGTAGTGTGACGTGCCTGGGTAAGGTAACCAGCTCCTCCCGGTTTGCCTGGGCCTGCCCCAGTTTTAGCATTGAAAGCCCTGACTCCTGGAAAATCTCGCAGTTCTGGGCAAACTGGGACAGAGCCACTCTGGAGCCAGGGGCCTGGACAGAGGTAACTGCCGTGCATCGGACACCCAGAGGACCCTGTGCCAGGTCACGGGGCTCTGCTCTCCTTCCTCCATCCTCTCTCCCTGTGGGTTTGACCTCAGACGTCTGCAATCCAGCTGGGGAGCGTGGGGGTTGGGGCAGAGCTGGGAGAGAGAAGCCAACCACACAGACCCCCACCCCTCTCCCCTCTGCTGCCTCTAAGCCTGAAGCAGTCCTCAGCCTGCGGAAGGAAGGAGCAGGAGCTTAAAATCTGACACAGTTTGGGGGTGGATTGTTACACTGGCTTGGATATTTTAGTCACTGAAATGAGACTTGAAAGGGCCCAGAAGTATGATGGGAGGTTGCGGAGATGGTCCCCGGGGACGGGTAAAGATGATTGCAGAGGGCAAGTCTGCTTTATGATTGCATGCTGCTGAGTCCAGCCCTTTCAATGACAGGGTTACATAGAGTAGTGCTGTGGGCCCCGCCCAGCGCCTGCCTCTCCTGTCGAGTCAGGATGGAACTACAGCTGGGGGCCAAGAACCCAGGTCCCTTCACTGTCTCCTGTCCATCAGGCCCTGGCAGGAGCCTTCCTCCACCCCAGAGTCAGCCTTCCCCAAAAGAGCATCCCAGCTCTTCAAACTGCCAGAGCCTATCCTTCCTTCCACTCCCCCCAAGTAGCTAACAGTAATAAGCGATAGCTTGTCATGCATGCAAGACGCTTTAATAGGTCCTTTTAACGCATTCTCTTCTTTTGTCCTTATAACTTTCCTGTGAGGTATGATAATCATCCTCACTTTTCAGACGCTCAGGGACGTTAAGGAACTAGGCCACTCCTAAACTGGCAACGGTGACTTGAAACCACTCGATCTTCAGGCAAAGCCCATGGCCGGCTCATGGTTCTATTGGGACTCCCCACGCCCACCTGGGAGGTACATCTTCCCGCTGGGGCCATGGGGCACTTGGCTGTGTTTCCGCCACCCCTTCTTGGAACTTGGAACGTGGTCTTGCTTGGAAATCACATGATGAGGGGTTGCTTCGACTCCACTGCGGTTACTTACTGGTTAAGTCGGCCTTTGTGACCCGGCCTGGGATTCTACCCACACTGGTTCACGTGATTTCCCGGGAAGAACACACATCCTGCGTTCTAAACAGCAAGTCTCAAACACACTGTTAGAACGTAGCTTATTTGTGAGTTAGGGAACGTCTGCCTGTAAACTATTTTATTCTGTATGACCAGAAAAAGAAGCTGAGCTCTTGAATTTTACTATCTGGGTTGTTGGTTTAAAATAACACAGAAGCTACTCCAGTTTGTCCTTCTGCAAGGGCATCGTCTGTTTGAATTATTAAATCTCTTATAAGAATTTGTAGAAATGGTCTGATGAAAACGTCTATCGTGTAGTGAGCAAAGACTGAATTAGGAGTCGGGAGATGGTCGTCTGGTCCTGCCCTTGCCCTTAACTAGTTGTGTGATCTTGGGTGAGTCACTTCACCTCCCCAGGCAACTGCTTCTCAGTCTGTGAAACAGGGGGGTTTCCAGGAGAGAGTTCCCTTCCTGTTCTCAGATTCCATGAAATACAAACAGCCTCAGGTGCAGAATTACAAATGAGGGATCTGCTTCCAAAGCTTCTTTTTCTCTCTTTCTTTCTTTCTTTCTTTCTTTCTTTCTTTCTTTCATCTTTCTTTCTTTTTTTCCCTTTTGTAATTTTAAAAAATCTCTTAGGGGCGGTGTTCTCCTCAAGCTATGGCAGAAGAGAAAAAGGGAAAGTCAGGTTCTTTTGTGTTAAATGGAGCATTTAATGATGGATAAGCAAAAAGATGCATGATGGGTCTTTTTCTCACGTTGGGTGTTTGGCTAATAGATCAGAAGATCCTGGCATCCGAGTGACAACCTGCATTGAAAAGGGCCGAACTTGGCTCTCCTGCCCTTCCAGCTGTGAGAACTTGAAAGGGAAGCTATAGGAGGAATGCCTTTCATTTCCCCCTGGAAGCTGGGAGAACGTTCAGTTTAGCATTGCCAACTGTGTATTGTGGGCTCGCCTCTAAATGAAGCCTTTTTCCTTGGACGGCTTTCGGGCGGCCGCATTCCCTTTTGGCACTCCCACCCCCTTGGAACAAAGCCTGATATAAAGTCTGGGTGCTACTCAGACCAGCCTAGGAAATAATTCACTTCATAATGGCAGAAAGTCCTCGATGGGTCTTCAGTGGCTTTTTTTTTTTTTTTTTTTTTTTTAATGCCAGGATTTTGTTTGCCCACTTGTTTGTTTTTGTCATCACTTTCAATGAAAATGGCTTCTGGCAAGGACACTTAACAACAAAATGCTCCTGGGAAAAGAAACACAGGGAGGTGGAAATTCAGGTCCGAGGGAAATAGAGATAGGAAGATCAAGATCCGGTAAAAGAGGAGCTAAGATGTGTGGACTCTGCAGTTCAAATTTAGCTAGCTAAAATTTCCTGTGTCAAAGCAAAAATGGGCTCCCTAGTTAGTTGCAGGATTCTTCATGTTAGGAGAGAGAAAGGTCCCAGTTTTGCAGAAGAAGGTTCTTGTCCTTTCATTTAGCAAACATCTATTTAAGTGCCCATCGTGTGCCAGGCACTCGTCAAGGTCATCAAAGATGAAAGGTTGCACGCAGCCCCCAGGAGCTCTAAAGGAGGCTGGATGAAGGAAAGATATTGTGCACGCCAGGTACTGTGCATGTAATTACACATCTACTACGTGTCAGGCACTGTGCATTTCATTAGGCACTACAATATGTTACACGCCGTGCATTGTCGTTTAATGTAAACTCATGTTACAAACACTCATTCAGGTAGACATTATATTTCCTTTTACAGATAAGAACACAGGTTCTCGAAGTCAGTTCCCACAACCAGTGGATATTGAAGTCGCGATTCAAATCAAAGGCTATTCTCTTTTTTTATATGATGCTATTCTGTTGGCGGTCTTCCTGACATCCATTATTCAGCACACCTTCTTTTTCCTAACAGAGCCTCAACTTTGTTTAATTATTTACCACTCCTGAAAAAATAGCTCATGCAGACTGAGGGATGATGACCCCCTTTTCAATTCCTTTTTTTTTTCTTTAGAGATTTTTTTGGGAAGATTTTTAAAATTTATTTTTTTTATTTTGAGAGAGAGCAAGAGAGAGCGCACGCCCGCGCGCAAGTGGGGGAGGGGCAGAGAGAGAGGGAGAGAGAGAATCCCAGGCAGGTTCTGCACTGCCAGCACAGAGCCCAATGTGGGGCTCAAACTCATGAACTGTGAGATCATAACCTGAGCCAAAATCAAGAGTCAGATGCTTAACTGAGTAAACCACCCACGTGCCCCTAGAGATTTTTTTTCAAGTGATCTCTACAACCAACCTGGGACTCGAACCTATAGCCCCGAGATTAAGAGTCGTGTGCTCCCCTACTGACCCAACCAGGCGCCCTGCCCCATTTTCAATTCTTGGTGGCAGGATGGGAAGATCGATTACTTTAATCACAGCAAACTCGCATGCTGTCCAGTGATCGCTTTAAGAAGTTGGGCTTACTGTTTCCGATTCTGTGTCTCCCTCTCTCTCTGCCCCTCCCCCGTTCATGCTCTGTCTCTCTCTGACCCAAAAATAAATAAACGTTGAAAAAAAAAAATTAAAAAAAAAAAAAAAAAAAGAAGTTGGGCTTAAACCAATCAATCTGTGACATTCTCCCGGTGACCCCGGTCTAGTGTGATGTAAGTGGGCACAATAAGATTGAGGGAAAGATGGTCTATTCCATGTTTGGGGGATAAGTGTTTCCCTCCTTGCTAGAAATAAACTAGTAGGTATGTTTCTATTGGCAGACTTTTTGTGACCCTGGGGGAAGCTGACTATTCTGATACCAACTGTTGTGACATCAACTTGTGTACTGTAATACAGTTCTCCAGATAGAAATACAGATTTCACCTGGAGTCAGTGTGGGCCCCACAAGTTAAAAGGCACAGTTCTCAGAAAGACTTTCCCTACCTCAGATGCCAGCTGCAAGTGGGATCCCAGCCACTTTTGCTTCTGACCAACTGGCTACAGATCTGGGGGTTTCCATGACACCGTTCAGTTGTTTTTTTTTTTTTAATTTTTTTTTTCAACGTTTATTTATTTTTGGGACAGAGAGAGACAGAGCATGAACGGGGGAGGGGCAGAGAGAGAGGGAGACACAGAATCGGAAACAGGCTCCAGGCTCTGAGCCATCAGCCCAGAGCCCGACGCGGGGCTCGAACTCACGAACCGCGAGATCGTGACCTGGCTGAAGTCGGACGCTTAACCGACTGCGCCACCCAGGCGCCCCGACACCGTTCAGTTTTAATAATTTGCTAGAATGATTCGTAGAAGCCAGGAAAGCAGGATCCTTATGACTATAGTTTCATTATATTAAGTATAAAAATCAGGAACATGGGGCGAGGTCTTGGGAGGGTCCTGAACACGGAGAACCTGTTCCCTCTCCCCGTGGAATCAGAGCGTCACTCCCTGCACATCAACGTGTTCACCAACCAGGAAGTTGCTTTGAACTTGAACTTCAGCATCCAGAGTTTTTACTGGGGTTTCATTCCGTAGGCAAGATTGATTAAACAATGGTCATGTGATTGAACTCATTCTCCAACTCCCATCCCCTCCCTGGAGGTGGGGCTGGCTCAACACAGGAATTGTCTAATCACATGGGTGGACTTTCTGGTGACCAACCTCCATCTTGGGCCACCTTGTTTGTGTAAATTCAGGTGTGACCCAAGGGGCTTATGAGAAACAAAGGCAAACCCATCACCCGGGAAATCACAAGGGTCTGAGAAAGGCTGTGCCAGGAACCTAGGACAAAGACCAGATACATTCTTTGTTATACAACACCGACCTTCAGACAAACCTCTGGGAGGAAAGTACTGGTCGAAGAACAGGAGAGACACAGAGTTGGACCCCTGGTTGTGCTGCATCTGGAGTCCACTGTAATTTGGACTCTATGACGTAGGAGATAGTGCCTTTCTCACTATTTTAGTCAGTATCTGTTGTTTCTGTCACTTGCAGCTAATGGATCTTGTATTTGTTATGACACTTTGAGCCGCAGTAAACAGAAAACCCAACTAAAAATAATGTTTACAATAAAACTTCTATTATTCCATGTAATGAAAAGTCTGCAGGTAAAACACTTTTAGAGTTTAAGTTTATTTATTCTTACCTTATTTACTTATTTTTATTTCAGAGAGAGAGAGAAAGAGTACACACAAGTGGGGGAGAGGGGCAGAGAGAGAATCTTAAGCAGGCTCCAAGCTCAGTGTGAAGTCTGATGCAGGGCTCAACCCCATGATCCCAGGATCATGACCTGAGATGAAATCAGGTGTAGGATGCCCAACTGAATGAGCCACACTGGCACCCCTAAGTTTACTTATTTATTTATTTTGTAACGTTTATTTACTTATTTTGAGAGATAGTGAGAGAGAGCCAGTGGGGGGAGGGGAATAGAGAGAGGGAGACAGAGAACTCCAAGCAGGCTCCGCACTGTAGATGCAGGGCTCAAACTCACCAACCGTGATATATGACCTGAGCCTATAGGTCAGATGACCTGAGAGTCGGATGCTAACTGACTGAGCCACCCAGGAGCCCCTTATTTATACATTTAAGTAATCTCTACACCCAGTGTGAGGCTTGGACTCAGGACCCTGAGATCAAGAGTCACATGCTCTTCTGAATGAGTTAGCCAGGTGCCCCCAGAATTTTCATTTTAACTTGGGGCTGGTATTAGGTGAAATGAGCACGGTACTTGCCCTGGGAGTAAAATTGAAGGGGGTGCAAAAAATTCAATAATAAAAACAAATAGTATTTAATGCAATATTTTTAAAAAGGAAAATTAATACACACACTCAGGATGGACGAAATATCAAAAAAATTATTTATTTATTTATTTATTTATTTATAGCACACGTGCAAGCAGGGGAGGGGCAGAGGGAGAGAGATGGAGAATCTCAAGCCGTGTCCATGCCCAGCTCAGAGCCTGATGCAGGGCTCAATACCACGACCCTGGGGTCATTACCTGAGCAGAAATCAAGAGATGGATGCTCAACTGAGTGAGCCATGCAGACACCCCCTCAAAATTTTTGAATAAAAGCGGGATCAGCGTTACTGATTTTTCCTTCTGCCTCAGGCTTCACTGTCGCGTAGCGACAGTTACTTTCCTGTCTATTTAACATTTTGATATTTTGTTCATTGTGGATTTTTTGCATTAATACTCATTTTCAAAATATTGCATTAAATATTATGTATCTTGACTACTGAGATTTTTTTAAATGTTTATTTATTTTTGAGAGAGAGAGAGAGAGAGAGAGAGACTGAGTGCAAGTGGGGGAGGGGCAGAGAGAGGAAGACACAGAATCTGAAGCAGCCTCCAGGCTCTGAGCTGTCAGCACAGAGCCTGATGTGGGGTCCAAACTCACTAATTGGGAGATCATGACCTGAGCCGAAGTTGGACACTTACCTGACTGAGCCACCCAGGCACTCCTTGATTACTGAAATTTTTGACACCCTTTTAAATTGAATTTTGCACCTCAGGTAAATGTTTCACTTACCTCACCCTTGTTCCAGCCCTATTTTCACTATTCTGTCCTCAGAGTGTTGACTTTATACCTCAGATATTTCCCTTCATTGTTATAAAGGGGCTGCCCTAATTCCAAGAACAACAACATCAAACAGAAACAAAGGAATGTTTTTGTCTGTGCATCTTTTTCATAAAAAGAAAGATTTTCCCAGAAACCTCCAGCAGACTTTCCTTATTGGCCAGAATTGTCCCACATGCTCACATCTAAAGCGGTCACTATGGGAATGCAAACTGGTGCAGTCACTCTGGAAAATGGCATGGAGGTTCCTCAAAAAATTAAAAATAGAACTACCCTATGACTGAGCAATTGCAAGGCTAGATATTTATCCAAAGGATACAAAAATGCTGATTCGAAGGGACACATGCTACCCAATGTTTAATAGCAACACTATCGACAATAGCCAAAATATGGAAAGAGCCCAAATGTCCACCGACTGGTGAATGAATAAAAAAGATGTGGTATATATATATACCACACACACACACACACACACACACACACACACACACTAGAATATTATTCAGTCATCAAAAAGAATGAAATTTTGCCATTTGCAACAACGTGGATGGAACTAGAGGGTATTATGGCAAGTGAAATAAGTCAGTCAGAGAAAGACAAATACCATATGATGTCACTCATATGTGGAATTTAAGATACAAAAAGATGAACATAAGGGAAGGGAGCAAAAATATTATAAAAACAGGGAGGGAGACAAACCATAAGAGATTCTTTTTTTTTTTAATTTTTTTTTTTTAACGTTTATTTATTTTTGAGACAGAGACAGAGCATGAACGGGGGAGAGTCAGAGAGAGAGGGAGACACAGAATCGGAAGCAGGCTCCAGGCTCTGAGCCATCAGCCCAGAGCCCGACACGGGGCTCGAACTCACAGACTGTGAGATCATGACCTGAGCCGAAGTTGGACGCTCAACCGACTGAGCCACCCAGGCGCCCCAAGAGATTCTTAAATACAGAGAACAAACTGAGGGTGGTTGGGGGGTGTTGGGTGGGGGAAGGGCTAAAGGGGTGAAGGGCATTAAGGAGGACACTGGTTGGGATGAGCACTGGGTGTCATATGTAAGTGATGAATCACTAAATTCTATTCCTGAAAAAATACATGTATTTTTATTATAAATAAATAAATAAATAAATAAATAAATAAAACAGACTAGATTAAATGTAGAAAAGGCAAAACCTGTGGACAAACAAAGCAGTAATAAAAATGTACTTTACATGGGGTACTGGGGTGGCTCAGTCAGATGAGCATCTGACTTTGGCTCAGGTCATGATCTTGCAGTTCATGGGTTCAAGCCCCCACGTCAGGCTCTGTGCTGACAGCTTGGAGCCTGAAGCCTGCTTTGGATTCTGTGTCTCCCTCTCTCTCTCTGCCTGCTTGTCATCTGTCTCTCTCTGCCTCTCAAAAATAAAACAAAAATGTTAAGAAAATTGTTTAAATAAAGAAAATATACTTTACCAATAAACAAACAAACAAACAAACAAACCAATCACTAACAGGGCTATGGAAGGGCTGTGTGCAGCTTAGAGCAATCGTGGTCTGGACCTGGGGAGAGTGTCCCTGAGCACATGGCCTTGTGGGGGTTGGATGCTTGATCAAGCTCAGGGTTTGACCTCAGGGAATACATGCTCTGTTAGTTAGCTCAGGCCACCATAACAAGACACCACAGGCTGACTAAGCTTAAACAACAGAAGTTCATTCTCTCACAGCTCTGGAGGCTGGAAGGCCAATATCAGGTTCTGGCCGATTTGGTTTCTCAGGGAGGCTCTCTTCCTAGCTTTTCGACAACCACCTTCTCTCTATGTCATCACATGGTCTTTCCTAAGTGTGCTGCTGGAGGGGTAAAGAGCGGAATCTTTCGAGTCTCTTCTTACAAGGACACTAATCCTATGGGACCAGGTCCCCACCCTTATGACCTTGGTTAGCCTTAATTACTTCCCTAGAGACTCCATCTCCAAATACAGCCACACTGGGGGTTAGAGTTTCAACTTGTTAATTTGAAGGAGACACAAATATTCAGTCTATAACACATGCTATATAAAGTTCAAGAACAAGCCTCACTAGCCTATGGTGTTAGAAGTCGGGAGAAGTGTCACCTTTGTTATTATCATGGGGTGGGAGGGGTCACATGGGTGTGCTCACCGTCAAGCTGCGTGGTATGGTTTGTGCATTTTTCTGCATGTGGATCACAGCCTTGCTGATTCTTGAAGTCTGGAGCCTGCTTCAGATTCTGTGTCTCCCTCTCTCCCTGCCCATCCCCTGCTCATGCTCTCGGTTAAGCATCCAACTTTGACTCAGGTCATGATCTCACAGTGTGTAAGTTCAAGCCCTACTCTGCTGTCAGCACAGAGCTCGCTTCAGATCCTCTGTCCCTCTCTCTCTCTGTTCCTCCCCCATCTCAAAAATAAATAAACACTAAAAAATTTAAAATAAAATAAAATTGGGAGACACAATATTATGTGTCAATTTTAAAACTGATTTTACATTGTTAATATGTCAATATTACCCAAAGCAATCTACACATTCACTGCAATCCCAATAAAAATTGCACCAACATTCTTCTCAAAGCTAGAACAAGCAATCCTAAGATTTGTATGGAACCACAAAAGACCCCGAATAGCCAAAGTAATATTCAAGAAGAAAACCAAAGCAGGAGGCATCACAACCCCAGACTTTAGCCTCTACTACAAAGCTGTAATCATCAAGACAGTATGGTATTGGCACAAAAACACACAGACAAACCAACAGAATAGAAAACAGAATCCAGAATTGGACCCACAAATGTATGGCCAATTAATCTTTGACAAAGCAGGAAAGAGTATCCAATAGAAAAAAGATAGTCTCTTTAGCAAATGGTGCTGGGAGAACTGGACAGAAACATGTAGAAGAATGAAACTAGACCACTTTCTTACACCATACACAAAAATAAACTCAAAATGGATGAAAGACCTAAATGTGAGACAGGAAACCATCAAAACCCTAGAGGAGAAAACAGGCAACAACCTCTTTGACCTCAGCCGCAGCAATTTCATGCTCGATACACCTCCAAAGGCAAGGGCATTAAAAGCAAAAATGAACTCTTGGGACCTCATCAAGATAAGAAGCTTCTGCACTGCAAAGGAAACAATCAACAGAACCAAAAAGCAACTGACAGAATGGGAAAAGATATTTGCAAATGGCATATTGGATAAAGGGTTAGTATCCAAAATCTATAAAGAACTTATCAAACTTAACACCCGGAAAACAAATAATCCAGTGAAGAAATGGGTAGAAGACATGAATAGACACTTTTCCAAAGAAGACATCCAGATGGCTAATAGACACATGAAAAGATGCTCAACGTCACTCATCATCAGGGAAATACAAATCAAAGCCACCCTGAGATACCTCCTCATGCCGGTCACAGTGGCTAAAATGAACAACTCAGGAAACAACAGATGCTGGCAAGGATGTGGAGAAACGGGAACCCTCTTGCACTGTTGATGGGAATGCAAACTGGTGCAGCTGCTCTGGAAAATAGTGTGAAGGTTCCCCAAGAAATTAAGAACAGAACTACTCTATGACCAGCAATAGCACTGCTAGGAATTTACCCAAGGGATACATACAGTGCTGATGCATAGGGGCATGTGTACCCCAATGTTTACAGCAGCACTTTCAACAATAGCCAAATTATGGAAAGAGCCTAAATGTCCATCAACTGATGAATGGATAAAAAAAATTGTGGTTTATGTACACAGTGGAATACTACTTGGCAGTGAGAAAGAATGAAATCCTGCCATTTTGCAGCAACGTGGATGGAACTGGAAGGTATTATGCTGAATGAAATAAGTCAGTCAGAGAAAGACAGATATCATATGTTTTCACTCATGTGGATCTTGAGAAACTTAACTTAAAGAAGACCATGGGGGAAGGGAAGGGGATAAAATAGAAACAGAGAGGGAGGAAGGCAATCCATAAGAGACTCTTAGATACAGAGAACAAACTGAGGGTGGTTGGGGGGGGGTGGGCAGGGAAGAGGGGGAAATGGGTGACGGGCATTGAGGAGGGCACTTGTTGGGGTGAGCACTGGGTGTTGTATGTAAGCAATGAACCACGGGTATCTACCCCCAAAACCAAGAGCACACGTTACACATTGTATGTTAGCCAACTTGACAATAAAAAAAAAAAAACCCAAAAAACTGCTTTTACAGGAATTTCCAGAGCTTTGCTAGCAGTGAAGAAGGTGGGGGAGAGTGGGTTTGGGCAGAAAACAAAGAGCAGTGGGTTTCTGTCTGACGCGCGCACTGACGCTCAGGCTGAACGATTAACGCTTCACAGCAGTGAGCTGTGTCTGGCCCCTTTTTGACTCTCCACAAGGCTCACAAAGTGGTCCTTACCGTACCCTAGTCAGTGGCAATTTTTCCTACTGTTTGTCCCTCCATCTTTACCTATTCTTCACTTCCTTTCTGTCTCAGTCCATTCGGGCTGCTAGAACAAAAATAGTTCAGACTGGATGATTTAAACAACTGACCTCTATTCCTGACAGTTCTGGAGGCTCGAAGTCCAAGATCAAGGCACTGGCAGATTTTGTGTCTAATGAAAGCCTGCTTCCTGAGTCATAAATGGCGGTCTTCTCCTTGTGTCCTCACGTGACGGAAGGGGCAAAGTAGCTCTATGGGGTCCTTTTTATAAGGGCACTAATCCCATGCCTGAGGGCTCTACCCTCATGACTAAATCACTCCCAAAGCCCCCCCCCCCCCACCCCATTTAATACCATCATACTGGGGATTAGGTGTCAGCATGTGGATTTTGGGGGGATACATTCAGTCTGTAGCACCTTCCTTTCCCCTTCACAATCTGTTTTCCTGTACCCTTTGTGGGGCTCAGACAGCAAACAAAGGCTCAAGACATCTTGGATGCTGACTTGTCCTTGTGGCAAGGACAGCGTGAAAGTGGGGAGTGAGAGAGCAATTCCTTTGAAATGTGCCCCCCCATTCCTTGGATAATAGCAAAGAATTCTCCAGAGACTTTGGGGAATTGGTAAGAAAACCTTAGCCTCCATGAAAAACATGGAAGCCAAAGGCCCCAGGTGACCTGTCCTGCTGACTCCACCTCAGCTGAGGCCAGCAGATGGGGCACAAAGCCCTGGTCCCTGGTTAGATTGCTCATCTCAGGGCCAGTGGGGGCAGGGAGGGGGATGCGGGGAGTCCATGGAGGTGGGGAGTGTGGTGACACATGTGGCTAAAACCCCTCATCCACATGAATGGGAGGCTGGTGGTACCAACTTAAAATCTACATTCACCTGGGGTGCCTGGGTGGCTCAGTCGGTTAAGTGTCTGACTTCCACTCGCCTCAGGTCATGATCTCACGGTTTGTGAGTTCGAGCCCCGCATCCAGCTCAGAGCCTGGAGCCTGCTTTGGATGTACCTGTGTCTCCCTTTCTGTCTGCTCCTCCCCTGCTCACGCTCTGTCGCTCTATCCTACAAAAATAAATACACATTCAAAAAAACCTTCTTTTTAAATCTACATCCACCTAACTGATTACAGAAACTATATTTTGCAAGGGATGTTGGTTCTGCAGAAATATATGTTTTGCCAGAAGGAACATAAACTGGGATTCTAAACTTCAGAAACACGGGCATTGTAAGCACTGTACAGTTTAGTCCTTCTGCTCTGATTTGAGATAAAAATTCTGCTTATGACTCTTGCTTACAATTTGTGCTCTCTCAGGCTCGTGTGGGACACCCCCCGTCCCCTGCTGGCGCTGAAGGGTCCCTAGCAACAGCAGAAGGAAATACTGAGATTTAGCCAGCCAACCAGGCAGGAGCACAAAAAGAGGCTTCTAGTAATATGTATCGGGCACACTGTCCTTTTAAAAATCTCAGGTCAGGGGCAAAGGTCAGCAATGGGGAAACTGAGAGAGGTTCCAGACAAAAGGAATATCACCAGTTCGGGCCCAAGTAAATGTTCTGAATAACTCAGAACTACTTCAGGGAGGTGACAGCGTGCTCCCACCCGCGCCCCCCCCCCCCCAATTATGAGCAGCAGGGTCTTGATGGGCATGTGACCTGTAGAGTCACAAGGGTTCCAGGTTCAGAAGAGCCCTGTCTTTGTCTCAAAACCCTTCATAAATTTAAACAAAAGGCCCCGTATTTTTCACTTTGCACTGGGCTGCACAATCGTGTAGACAGTCTTGAATACGAGACTGGCCAGCAAGGGGAGCCGAGTTATGCCTCCTCGCCCTGAGGTCCATGGTGTCCCATAAAGAGCCCTATTCACCTTGTCCTGTGTCTTGAGGGCCCCGGAAGTGCCTTCTTGTTCTCCAGCTCACTGTTTCATGCCTCCTCTGGGTCTTGTTTTCAATTTTTTGCTTTACGTCCCTGTGTGTTAATTTCCTACTGCCGCTGTAACAGGTTACCAGAAACTCGGCAGCTTAAACAACACGAATTTATTATCGTCCAGTTCTGCAGGTTGGAAGCCCCATACGGGTCTCACCGGGTGAAGAGCAGGGTGTATTCTAGATACCATGAAGGGAGAACCCATTTCTTGCCTTTTCCAACTTCCCGAGGCCCCGTTTTGTTCTGGCTGATAGAGCCTCTTTCCATCTTCAAAACCTGCAAGGATGGGTAGAGTCCCTCTTTCACTGCTACACCCTGGCCTCCCTTCTCCACTTGCAAGGACTACTGGGATTCCAGTGGTTCCTCCTGCATAATCCCCCTATGTTAAGGTCAACTGATTGTGACCTTACTTCCCCTTTGCTAGGCAACCGAATGTACTCACGGTTCTGGGTGTTAGGATGCAGTCATGTTGTCACTATTCTGCCCACATCATTATCTTTATCCTTCTTTCTCTGGCCCGGGGTCCCAGTTTATCTTGTCCCTGGGCACGCTTTTTGCCCAGGGTGCTTTTTTTTTTTTTTTATTAAATTTTTAATGTTTATTTATTTTTGAGACAGAGAGAGACAGAGCATGAATGGGGGAGGGTCAGAGAGAGAGGGAGACACAGGATCGGAAACAGGCTCCAGGCTCTGAGCTGTCAGCACAGAGCCCGATGCGGGGCTTGAACTCACGGACCGCGAGATCATGACCTGAGCCACCCAGGCGCCCCAGGGTGCTTTTTTTTTAAGAGCTCCTCATACTAGCCATAAAGAGAAACATGCAGTAAGGAAGCAGGAAAAGAAAGGTAGCATGGCGTGGGGGGAGGGATCGGTAAATATTCTGATGGCCTCTCGGTGATTTTACATTTTGCAATTTGCAATTTTTTCACCACCTCCATTCTCTCTCTCTTTTTCAAAATGTTTATTTTTGGGGGGGTGGGAGGGGCAGAGAGAGAGGGAGACAGAGAATCCCAAGCAGACTCCGTGCTGAGGGCAGCAAGCCTGATTCAGGGATTGAACCCACGAACCATGAGATCATGACCTGAGCCGAAGTCAGACGCTTAACCGACTGAGCCACCCAGGCGCCCCATGTCTCCTTCTCTTTTTTTTCACGTAGGCTCCATGCCCAACGTGGGGCTTGAACTTACGACTCTGAGATTGGGATTTGCATGCTCTGCTGACTGAGCCAGCCGGGTGCCCCCACCACCTCCATTCTCTTAAGCACTGCCGTACCTGACATACTGGAGGATCAGTGTAATTTTAAAGTCTGGGGAAAGAATCACTTTGAGAAAGTGGTAGGAATTCTCTCCACTGAGCAGGCACAGTTAAGATCCTAGAAAAAGGCCTTTTAAAAGGAAGCTGTAGGAGACGCCTCGTTTCCCTCTCCCACTTCCGCATGTGAAATCTATGCTCTGGACCAGACAGAACGGTCCAAGACCCTTACGTTTCCCTGAAAAGTCTTTATTGCCTCCCTTCAAGGGCAGAGCCTCCCTTCCTTTTGGGGGAAGCGGGGCCTCCAGGGTAGGTGTGAATTTGCCCCCGTGTATTCCTTCACCGCATTCTCCCCCAGCTAGGTTTCGAGCGTTGCAAACAAGAACTCTTGGGCAGATTGCAAAAAGAGAATCCTGGCTTGGAAAGTGTTGCCAGCTGGTCTCGTACCCACATCTTTTCAGTAAATTTCTCTCAAGCATATGTACACATACAAATACGCCTTCTGTTGAAGGCAATGAAATAATCTTTCCCCATGGAGGCTGGAGAAAATATGCTGAACC